>NC_047087.1:264518631-264826860 GCF_902459505.1 Geotrypetes seraphini
TGTAATACTGGGACAGAACAAAGTTCCATCAAACCCAGTTTTGTTTCCAACAGTGGCCAACCCAGGTCCCAAGTAGCAGCTATGCTGCTTATCCTAGGAATAAGCAGTGGATTTCCCCAAGCCATCTCGATAGTGGCCTATGGACTTCTCTTTTAGGAAATTATTCAAACCTTTTTAAACCCTGCTAAGCTAACTGATTTAACACATTCTCCAGCAACGAATTCCAGAGTTTAATTACACCCTGTGTGAAGAAATATTTTCTCCAGTTTGTTTTAAATCTACTACTTAGTAGCTTCATCGCATGTCCCCTAGTTCTAGTATTTTTGGAAAGATTCACATCCACCCTTTCCACTCTACTTGTTATTTTATTAACCTGAGCCATCTCTTCTCCAAGCTGAAGAGCCCTAACCACTTTAGCCTCTCCTCATAAGGAAGTCGTCCCATCCCTTCTCTGTACCTTTTCAAATTCCGCAATATATTTTTGAGATACAGCGACCAGAACTGCACACAGTATTCAAGGTGTGGCCATACCATAGAGTGATACAAGGGCATTCAGTGGCGTACCTAGCCTATGTGACACCTGGGGCCAATCATTTTTTAACACCGCTCCCCCATCTGTATGAAAAATATGATTTTTAGTAACAATCCACACGTCACACAAGAGTGTACCTAGGAAAAGGTAGCATCTTATATACTGCTGTGAGCAGTACAACATCAATACACCCATTGTAAAACTAAACAAGCCAACAAGCCAGACTAGTACAGATCAATCCTACACAGTCAATCCTAACAGAAAAAAGTGTCTTTCGAACACACAGAACACAGAAAACACCTTCGCCTAGTATGGAATATGTAATCACAACTAACCCCTCCCCCTTTTACAAAACTGTAGTGTGGTTTTTAGCCATAGAATTCTGAGCATCAGAGCTGTTACCACCACGGCCGGCGCTAAAAAATGCTCTACAGTTTTGTAAAAGGGGGGATACAATAGAAATATGTAGACAAATGTTAAATTGAACCACCAAGAAGCTGGACTCTGCATGCAATGCAACACCACAGAAACAGCTATGAATCTCCCCTAAAGCAAAAAAATAGAATTTTTTTTTCTACCTTGTCTTCTCTGGTTTCTGCTTTCCTCATCTTCTTGTCATTCTCTTCCTTTCATCCACTGTCTACCCTCTCTCTGCCCCTTCTATATGGCATCTTCTCTCCTTCTATTTCCCTTCCAGAAACTTTATGTCTTCCCCTTTCATCTCTCCCTTCACCCCCATTGGTCTGGCATCCATATTCTTCCCTTCCCTCCTCCAATTGTCTGGCATTTCTCTCCTCTCCTCTTTTTCCCTTCCCTCTCCCACACCCCCATGGTCTGGCATTTCACTCTCTCCTTTCCTCTCCCTTCCCCCCACTTCCATCAGCATCTGCCCCCTTTCTTTCCCTCCAACCCAATTCCATCCAGTATCCTTTTCCTGCACACCAATTCCATCAGCATCTGCCCCTTTTCTTTTCCTCCAACCTAATTCCATCCAGTATCCTTCCCCCTTATGTCTCTCTCCCCTTTCCCTGCACACCAATTCCATCAGCATCTGCCCCCCTTTCTTTCCCTCCAACCCAATTCCCTCCAGTATCCTTTCCCCACACACCAATTCTAACAGCATCTGCCCCCTTTCTTTTCCTCCAATCCAATTTCATCCAGTATCCTTCCCCCTTATGTCTCTCCCCACTTTCCCTACACACCAATTCCATCAGCATCTGCCCCTTTCTCTCCTTCCTCCACCCTTCCAAACCACTCTGCCCTTTCTCTTCCTCCACCACTCTTCCATACCAGCCTGACCCCCTTTGTCTCCCTCTACCACCCTCTATGCTCCTCTCTCCCTTCAAACCAGCAAGGTCCCGCGATAACTGTTTCTGCTCCCTCTGATCCGGAAGAGGTAAGTGACGTCAGAGGGGGTGGGCCAGAAGATGCAGGGAGTTGCGGCAAGGTCCCGCAATGACTGCGGCTGCCGGTCCACCCCCTCCAATGTCACTTACCTCTTCCGGAGTAGAGGCGGCAGACGGCAGTCATCGTGGGACCTTCCAGCACTTCAGTGCGGCTGCTGACTCTGCTTTGGAATAAGTACAGCAGCCGTGCTGAAGTGCAGGTGCCATTTAGAGCAGTGCGGAAGGTTCCGGACCCAGCCGGCCGGCTGTGCACCACCTAGGGCTGGCACCCGGGGTGGTTCGCACCCCCTGCCCCGCCCTTGGTACGCCACTGAGGGCATTATAACATTTTTATCTTTGTTTTCCATTCCTTTCCTGATAATTCCTAACATTCTATTTGCTTTTTTAGCTATGGCCGTACATTGAGCTGAAGGTCTCAACGTATCCCAACATTGACACCTAGATCCTTTTCCTGGGCAGTGACTCCTAAAACAGAACCCAGCATCACATAGATATAGTTCGGGTTCCTCTTTCCCACATGCATCACTTTGCACTTGCTCACATTAAACGTCATCTTCATTTTAACACCCAGTCTTCCAGACTCACTAAAATGGTATGTGGTCTTCATCATAAGGCGTATGGGGACAGACTTAAAGATCTCAATCTGTATGCTTTGGAGGAAAAGCGGGAGAGGGGAGATATGATAGAGACGTTTAAATACCTATGTAATGTAAATGCGCACGAGTCGAGTCTCTTTCATTTGAAAGAAAACTCTGCAATGAGAGGGCATAGGATGAAGTTAAGAGGTGATAGGCTCCGGAGTAATCTAAGGAAATACTTTTTTACAGAAAGGGCGATAGATGCATGGAACAGTCTCCCAGAAGAGGTGGTGGAGACAGAGGCCGTGTCTGACTTCAAAAGGGCCTGGGATAGGCACATGGGATCTCTCGGAGAGAGAAAGAGATAATGATTACTGCGGATGGGCAGACTAGATGGGCCATTTGGCCTCTATCTGCCATCATGTTTCTAAGGTCCTCTTGCAAGTTTTCACAATCCTCTTGTGATTTAACAACTTTGAACAACTTTGTGTCATCAGCAAATTTAATTATCTCACTAATTATTCCCATCTCTAGATCATTGATAAATATGTTAAACAGCAGCGGTCCCAGCACAGACCCCTGGGGAACCCCACTATTTACCCTTCTCAATTAAGAATATTGACCCTTTAATCTAATCTAATATCCATCTTAAATACTGGATCATTCCAGCAAGGACTCGAGCCGGTTTAAACCCACTCTCTGTTTTCCCAAGCCATAAAAGGAGCATGAATGTGTCAGCGCACATCTGTGCATGAATCATAATGTTTGGGCATAAATGTTAGACTCATAAAAACTTCTTGCTCATATAAGTTTTGTGAAGCTAATATTTATGTATAGAACAACATTCTAGCTCATATGCTGATCACTGTTCCCTCAAAGTTTTACCTGAGTATTAGGTATATTGTTAGTGCTTTATTATTGCATTGCTGCATGGGCGCCGTTTACTAAATAGCGCTAGAGGTTTTTAGTGTGGGTTGGTGAGGTAAGTGCCACGATGCTCATAGAATTCCCATGAGCGTCGGAGCATTTACCTCTCCAGCCCATGCTAAAAACCTCTAGCGCTGTTTAGTAAAGCCCAGTATACAGTATATTAGCAATCTAAAGCAGTATCCCCTGGATTCTCTAACCAACGCCTATTTTGGTGGCCACTGATTGCATGTCAATCATGTGACAGCATTGGTTAGAGAATTGCGCTTATGACAGCGCCGGTTAGAGAACTGCACCTTGTCAGCCTAGCTATCGCTACCATTCAGCATTTTCAGTTGGCATTACTTATGTCAGCGAAGGCCTATGGGAAATTATATCAATCTGACTCTGGCATGGGAATGCAGATAGACCCTGAGGGCAGGAAGATTGTTTTAAGTATCCCTGATATGTTTCAAGTAACCCTGATTGAATCATGACTAGCTAAAAGGTGTTAATGTCTGATTAAGAGGGTGCTTAGGACAATGGGTCCAGGTGCACAGATCAAGAACAAAGAAGCCAGAGACTAATCCCATCTCCATGCCTGCAGGTATCATACCCTCCTTTATCAATTAAATTAACCATTGTTTCAAACAGTTTACAAATTCTAAACAGAAAGATACTGGGACATACAATAGTTTCTATATTCAGAATAAGATTCCAAGGTATAAAATCTATCTATCAATCTATCTTTCTATCTCTAGAGGAGAGGGGTCTTGGCTCTCTCTCTCTCTCTCTCTGGATCTTCCTAGAACTTCTGACTCTCTGTCTCTTTGTTTCTGGACTCTGTAAGGCAGGGAAACTGCTTTGCTCTCTACTTAATTGTAATGCTTCATTGTAATGCTTATAAATATTGCTTTTCTGTAAGACTATTTCTATAATATATTCTTTATGCAACCACCTCTGGCTGTGCCTATTATTTGATTCTACTTCCTGGTGAAACTTCAGTGAGGGAACTGAACCTGGGACCAGGCGTTTGTCAGTACACCTCGCACTTAACCCCTACCACCTAATATTGGGGGGGGCCACTAACAAACTGACACACCTGATGTGGAACAGCCCCAATAAAAGAGGGAGGAACTGTGCCTAGTGCCTTCTCAGAAAAGCAGTCGCTAGGCACAGCTCCTCCCCTCATCTCTCCTGTCAAAATTTAAAAAGCTCATTAAAATCCGTCTTATATAGAGATGTTTTTCAGACATCTTCACTATTGGCCCCTTATTTGTCTCTTTCCTATAATTATTGAATTTCAACCCCCGTCCCCATTGCATCATGTTGGTCTTGTCTTGTTCTAGCGCATATCCGTAATTTGTAATATTGTTTCCTCATTTTAAAATTGTACATTACATAGAAGTATTATAAGTGATATAATCAAATTTGAAATAAACCTGAAATCTGAAACCTTCTGCCCGCCGCTGCTGCCGCTCACTGCCGGCTGAGCTGATGCAGCAGGACCTGAGCCAGCAGAACTTTCTGAAGCCAGTGGCTTCAGGGCTTCCCCTGTGCTCAGCTGTTTGGAGTTTTAACTACTGGCTCATCAGCTGAGCTGGCAGGAGAAGCCCTGAGGCTGGCAGGAAGTCCTGCCAGCTCAGATGATCGGGGATTCCCCTGTGATCAGCTCAGCTGGCAGGGAAAGCAGAAGCAGCACCGGACAGAAGACCCCCCAACCAGCAGGAGGGATACCCACTCCATTCTGCCTGAACGACCCCCCTGACACTCCTCCCTCCAAAAAAAATCAGCAAGAGGGATGTCAATTTACTCTTGCCTGAATGACTCCCTCACACCCATAATCGACAGGATAGATGTCCACTCCCTCCTGCCTGAATGACCCCCCTGATATCGCCCAACACCCTCATACCTTTACTGGAAGAACAGCAAGGATGCCCACTCTCACCTGCCAGCAGACCTGCCTCTTCAAAATGGCAGGCCTTCCCCTTCCCGGTGCATCCTGGGATGAACTGGGAGAGGCCTAAGGCCTTGACTTACCCAGGTGCCTAAAGAAATCCTGATTGGGGATTCCTCTGCCATGATCAGCTAATGGCAGACTGTGGACTATTGTCCAGATCTCCCAGCAAAGATAGACATAAGAAATGGAGGCCAGGGTTTTCTGGGCCTACATTTCTGGTGCCTATCTTTCACCATGACCTATATAAAAAAATATATATATAAGTAGAATGCACAATTAAATATTAACACATATTAATTTATTTATTTTATTCTCGAATATTTTCATACTAATGATTATCAAAGAATTTAAAACACATAATAAGCTAAAAAGACATAGACACAGACATAAACATAGACAACATCAACCACAAATACCAATATCAATGTGAGCACATAAATGTGCTGTTGGTAGTTCCGGTATGGACTCTCCACCCATTCTGTTCCTTCTCTTGATAAAGACTTTACCGAAACACGGCCTGTGTTGAGGAAGGGCAAGTTATCTCGCTGCCGTCCAGGCCCTGTCTCATGTCTGGACGAAAGCGGAACGTTTACGACACTATCTTTATAGCACTTGTTCGTATTTTGAAAGGATTTTTCTCACAGTATTGGAATATTACTGAAGTTTCATCTGCACATCAGCACTTTATCTTTTGGATTGGACTTGAATTTCATTGTTTGCAGTGCCTTGATCTGTTTTTTGGATGGCTGGACTGCTCGTTTACTATGCTTAGCCCATTGGACTTTTCAGCTAAGTATTTGTTAAATTGCCTTTTGGACTTTGAATAGAGCTTATCCTCTTTACCATCCTTATTTGTTATTTATGTACACATTTATGTGCTCACATTGATATTGGTTGATGTTGTCTATGTTTATGTCTGTGTCTATGTCTTTTTAGCTTATTATGTGTTTTAAATTCTTTGATAATCATTAGTATGAAAATATTCGAGAATAAAATAAATAAATTAATATGTGTTAATATTTAATTGTGCTAATATTTAATTGTGCATTCTACTTATATATATATATTTTTTAATAGGTCATGATTAACTTATTACAGGGATTTTTATTTTTTCTTATACCAGTTCTTTTCGAAATCCCTTTGCGTTTTGATTTCTCTCAGTTTTTTTGCCTATCTTTCACCTACATAGGTGCTTTAGGCCACTTAATGTCACTTCCGGCATTGGCCATGTCTACTTTGGCGGTCGGAGGCCTAAAGCACCTATGTAGGTGTGATTCTGGCACCTTTTATTGAGGCGCCATTAGGCACCAAACCTTGCCATTTTTTTGACATTTCTAATGGTGTTTTTCAATTAATTTAGGTGTCAGTAGTGCACCTACCAGTTCCTAAGTTTAGGCACCAGTTTTAGAATTTCTGCCTATGTACAGTAATTTTTGGATGATTTTTGTATGTTTTGTCTTCTGTGCTGTTTTGTTGTGCATGTATTAATAATTTGTACCCCACATAAAACTGTGGATGTATTTTAAATAAAATACATAAATAAGATGAGCAGGAGTCCTCTACCTGCATTCCTGCTGGTGGGGGTGTTGTTCACTATCATATCCTGCAAGTGAAAGGGGAGGGGCGGGGGTTGCTGTTTCACCATCACATTTTCAATAGCAAAGGACACACAGGCTCCACAGAACTCCAGGGAACCTGCCTCTCCCTAGTGACTGAAAGCCCAATATTAAAGTATCACCCCCTACTGGCAGCTATGAAGTTGGAGGACTCCTTCTTAGCTTAGAGGTAACGATGCTGCAGATGTGTGCTGGTACTTTTGTTATCTTTCAACATGCGTACAGAGCTGCTACCTCTCACTCTGACTTTTAAAGTTGCAGGTACTGTACTTGTTTTGATTGTAGAAAAAAAACACTGGAGCAAATCTCTAAAACTGGCATTAAATCCTCTCAATCCTAAGCTGCATCAGACTTGGCAATGACTTTCTCAGTTCTGCATGCATTAAAATCCCTTGTTTACTTCTGCGTACTGCAAAGGAATAGCTAATATCCTCATTATCATTCATTTTAATATACTGTGTGCTCATGTGTATAATGCAAGTTAAATTCTGTGCTGAACCCCTTTAGGCATTGCTGTGTCCAATAATGTGCCGTGCTATTACTAATCTCTGTGCATACTATTAGCAATCTGTGATCTATCATTAAAATCATCTACAGTAGCTAAAGATTGGGAAACAGTCAACACAAAACTAATTGTAACTCCCTGTTTCTCCCAGATCCTGGCAGAGGGCACATAAAGTTGTTTTATTTGTCGAGGACCAGAGCAGGAGCCAACTTCAAGTTTCAAGTTTAATGGTTCTTTTGATTAATCGCTTAATCATAGTTCTAAGCGATGAACAATTTAAAATACATTCAGTGGGAAACAATACAATACAAACTTTAAACAATAACATAGGGTTAAAGATTAGCTCATCATATTCATAACATAAGGTAAAAAGGGGATCTGAAATACAATTCAATATAGAAAAGCAGAACAAAAAAGGAAAAGTACACGAGGGAAACAAATAAAAGCATAATAATACAGTAAAATCAATGGCCTAAGGATTATAAGATTAAATACCAAAGGCATCTTTAAAAAGAAATGTTTTTAGATTACTTTTGAATTTTCCCAGATCCTGCTCCTTTCGTAAATAAATTGGAAGGGCGTTCCAAGTCTGTGGAGCGGTTACCGAAAAAATAAACTGCCATCTTGTATTGATAATCTTAAGCGAAGGAATAGTTAATAAATTTTGTTCATTTGATCTTAGAGCTCTGTTTGGATTGTATGGAATTAATCATTTATATATAAACTTCCACAGTTGCGCTCCACAAAACATGCACCAGACTTCCAATTGCTCTCCCAAATGATCTTAGACCACACAATGAAGTTGCTGAATAACTCAAATCTTTACTTCTCCTGGGAGCACAGAAGAGGCAATTTGCTTGAACAGTAACAGTTTCTTTCAACAACTCCAAAAGTATGTACAAAGCCCACTCAGATGAAACTAGATCAGATAACTTGGGATTCTCCATGTTGGATGGATCCTGCGGAAATTCCAAACATCCAGGTCTATTTGTGTGAAATAGACCTAAATTTAAGCTTTAGTTGTGATCAGCTGGGTTGTTGTGCCCAAAAGACAAACTTCCTGCCCAGTGCCAGAACTTAAAACTCCTCTGGAGTAGGGTGATCAGATGTCCGCATTTTCCCCGGACATGTCTTCTTTTTGAAGACTCTGTCGGCATCCAGGCGGCTTTTAAAATTTACAACTTTTGTCCAGGGAAACTGGACATCTAGTAACCCTACACTCATGCACCTATCCAGAGTCCTCCTTTCTCTACCACCCCCACCCCTTGTGCACCTTTCTAAAGTCCTCCTCCCTCTCCCACCACACTGCGTACTTATCTGGAGTCCTCCTCCCTCTTCCACCCCCACCCCTTGTGCATCTATCTGGAGTCCTCCTCCTTCTCTCACCCCACTGCGTACCTATCTGGAGTCCTCCTCCCTCTCCCACCCCCACCCCTTGTGCATCTATCTGGAGCACTCCCACCTCACTGCGTACCTATCTGTAGTCCTCCTCCCTCTCCCACCCCCAGCCCTTGTGCACCTATCTGAAGTCCTCTTTCCTCTCCCACCCCCACCCCTTGTGAACCTATCTGGAGTCCTCCTCCCTCTCCCACCCCCACCCCTTGTACACCTATCTGGAGTCCTCCTCCCTCTCCCACCTCACTGCGTACCTATCTGGAGTCCTCCTCCCTCTCCCACCTCACTGCGTACCTATCTGGAATCCTCCTCCCTCTCCCACCCCCACCCCTTGTGCACCTATCTGGAGTCCTCCTCCCTCTCCCACCCCCACCCCTTGTGCACCTATCTGAAGTCCTCTTCCCTCTCCCACCCCCACCCCTTGTGCACCTATCTGGAGTCCTCCTCCCTCTCCCACCCCCACCCCTTGTGCACCTATCTGAAGTCCTCTTCCCTCTCCCACCCCCACCCCTTGTGCACCTATCTGAAGTCCTCTTCCCTCTCCCACCCCCACCCCTTGTGCATCTATCTGGAGCCCTCCACCCTCTCCCACCTCACTGCATACCTATCTGGAGTCCTCCTCCCTCGCCCACCCCCAGCCCTTGTGCACCTATCTGAAGTCCTCCTCCCTCTCCCACCCCCACCCCTTGTACACCTATCTGGAGTCCTCCTCCCTCTCCCACCTCACTGCGCACCTATCTGGAGTCCTCCTCCCTCTCCCACCCCCAGCCCTTGTGCACCTATCTGGAGTCCTCCTCCCTCTCCCACCTCACTGCGTACCTATCTGGAGTCCTCCTCCCTCTCCCACCCCCACCCCTTGTGCACCTATCTGGAGTCCTCCTCCCTCTCCCACCCCCACCCCTTGTGCACCTATCTGGAGTCCTCCTCCCTCTCCCACCCCCACCCCTTGTGCACCTATCTGGAGTCCTCCTCCCTCTCCCACCCCCACCCCTTGTGCACCTATCTGGAGTCCTCCTCCCTCTCCCACCCCCCCCCCTTGTGCACCTATCTGGAGTCCTCCTCCCTCTCCCACCCCCACCCCTTGTGCACCTATCTGGAGTCCCCTCTCCCACCCCCACCTCTTGTGCACCTATCTGAAGTCCTCTTCCCTCTCCCACCCCCCACCCCTTGTGCACCTATCTGGAGTCCTCATCCCTCTCCCACCCCACCCCTTGTGCACCTATCTGGAGTCCTCTTCCCTCTCCCACCCCACCCCTTGTGCATCTATCTGGAGTCCTCCTCCCTCTCCCACCCCCAGCCCTTGTGCACCTATCTGGAGTCCTCTTCCCTCTCCCACCCCCACCCCTTGTGCACCTATCTGGAGTCCTCTTCCCTCTCCCACCCCACCCCTTGTGCATCTATCTGGAGTCCTCCTCCCTCTCCCACCCCCAGCCCTCGTGCACCTATCTAGAGTCCTCTTCCCTCTCCCACCCCCACCCCTTGTGCACCTATCTGGAGTCCTCCTCCTTCACCCACTCCACTGCATACCTATCTAGAGTCCTCCTCCCTCTCCCACTCCCATCCCTTGTGCATCTATCTGGAGTCCTCCTCCCTCTCCCACCCCACTGCGTACCTATCTGGAGTCCCCTCTCCCCGGTGCTGTACTTTTCTAATTCTACTATATCTTTTTTCAAGTGTGATGATCGGAATTGCATACAGTATTCGAGGTGCCGCACAGTGGAGCGATTCAAGGGCATTATAACATTCTCATCTTTCTTTTCTTTTTCTGATAATTCCTAACATCCTATTTGCTTTCTTAGCTGCTGCTGCTGCACGCTGAGATGAGGATTTCAAAATAACATATCAACAATGACACCTCGATCCATTTCCTGTGCATGACTCCTAACATGGAATCCTGCATCATATAGCTATAGCTCAGGTTCCTCTTTTCCATATGCATCATTTTGCACTTGCTCACATTAAACGTCATCTGCTCAGTCTCCCAGTCTTGCAAGGTCCTTGTGATTTAACAACTTTGTGACATCAGCAAATTTAATTATCTCACAATTATTCCTTTCTCTAGATCCTTGATACATATGTTAAAAAGCAGCAGTCCCAGCACAGACCCCTGGGGAACCCCACTCTCTATCACTGAATAGAAACAGGCAATTTCAGATGACAATATTTTACAGGAGGAAAAACGTCAGAACCCCATCAGGGAGAAACCTTCCTCTAACTAGAGTGTGGGCATGAGTGAGCATATTGTGTGATGGAGAAAACTTAATGAAAACAGGCTCATTCCTCCTTAATTTCCTGAAGCAGCCATGAAGTGAAACGCTTGGCCTTTGTCAATGGGGGTAGGGAGCCTGTGCTGAACTACCCCCTGAAGATAAGTTTTTCACTTTTTCTCTATAAAAACAATAAGTTTCAATAATATGTTAAATAAGGTTCTGATTATTGCCTTTATTTGAGCAAACTTTTTGCTGTATGCTGTTCAGGAGGTTTTTATGCCAATGAAGTGATTTACCCGCTCTAGCTAGAGGAGGGTTTCACTCTGACAGGGCTCTGAGACTTTTCCTCCTGTAACATACTGTCATCTGAAATTGCCTGTTTCTATTCAGGTTCACAGCTCTATTTTAAAGGATTTTTAATTCTAGCTGTGCAGTGGGATTTTGATTTTTCTGATTGTGTGATCCACATTATTTACCCTTCTCCATTGAGAATATTGACTACTTAACCCTACTCTCTGTTTTCTAATCTAATCGGCAATTTCTGAGTCGCTCTATGCCTAATGAGGTTCAAGGTGACTTACAATTCACAGGACTAACAAAGAGGTTAACAAAGTGATTGGGAATACATAAAACTGCACAGCGAACATAGGGCTCCTTTTATGAAGGTGCGTTACGGGTTTTACCGCATGCACCGAATTAGCACACGCTATAGTGTGCGCTAGCCGAAAATCTACTGCCTGCTCAAAAGGAGGCGGTAGCGGCTAGCGCACGCAGCAATTTAGTGTGCACTATGCCGCGTTTTAAGGCACCTTCGTAAAAGGAGCCCATAGTGGAGATCATAAGGAGCAGGGAGGGGAGTGAAGGTAAACAAGGTGGGCTTGCATATACAATCCCTCGCAGATTGAGGAATTTGATTCAGGTACTGAAAATGTAGTTGCAGTGACTCCTGAGTTCTTGCAGCGCTTTTTCAGCACTGCATTTTTTGAATATTTGTGCCAGGCAATAGGATTTGTTTAGCGTGCACTGCAAGCTCAGATTTTGGCTTGATTTTTTTTTTTTGGAATTTGGCGCCATCTACTGGGCTACTCTTTACATCCCTGAGGAAGGCCTTTTTGGCTGAAACATGGACCGGGTTGGAGTCCAGTGTACATTACAATCTGAAGGACTGGGGTCCAGTATATATTTTATTATAAAGGACTTGTGCATGCCTGCCACATCCTGTGCATATGTTATATATCTATACTTGTAATTTCAATGTTGAACTTTGTTGATACTTTAATAAACTGTTTATCCCTGCAGCAGTTTGACTAGTGTCCCTTCTCCACTTTTTTTGAATTGCCACATATAAATGTGAGGTTGTACTTTTCCTTTGTATTGTTTGATATACTGGACGTTAAAATGCCATTCTCCTTTAGTCCCTTTAAATAATTTCTGGAGTTATAAAATAGAGATTCGCTTGCTTTCTTCTGCAAGAGTGAAATAGCAAAATAGTTGAAATAACTCATTGCCTGGGAGGCAAAGGATGTGCTTAGGAGACAGGTCCCTTTCCACCTTAGTGCTGAGTTCTTTTAGATTTAAAGCAGAGCTATAAAGTTCTTCTCATAATCCTGAATCTTTTTCCTTCCCAACAAATATGGAACAAAACAATTGACAGACAATCTGGAGATAATAGATTTATTTAAGGTGATCCCAGCAACAGTGCCCAGTGCATTTCACCAAACGAGGCTGCTTCAGGGGCATTTAACTAGTTTTAAGTTTAAGTTTCAAGTTTATTTAGGTCTTGATATACCGCTTTTATAAGCAAAGCGGTTTCCAATTTATACAAAATATTAAAATGTTTAAAAAATATATATATAAAATAGAGGGAACAAATTCACATTTAGGAAACGGACGTAACATGATACACATGGGCAGATGGGGAAGAAGCAGATTCCACAAAGAAATGAATGCCAGCTGATGCAAAGGAACAGCTTACTCCAAACAAGCAATAAGTCTCTTAAATCTCTGGTGGATCACCTTCCATTATTGCTTTCTCACTTCCCAACAGACATATGATTAGCTCTTCCCTTGGAACTTCTGGCACATATGTTGGTAACCTCTATCCACACAGACCTCCTTTTATCTGTGTTCTCCTTATGTTTGTTTAATACGAAGCTGGATTAAACCTAGTCATTTTGTAGATGAATTGCTGTCTTAGTTGAAGTTGCTGAGTTGGTCACATTGGAATACTGCACTCAGGCTGTGCTGTGCCTCAGTTGTGGCCTTAGACAACATCTCCTACTTCCCTGGACTTTTTAATGAAAGAAAGAACCTGGGCTCCTACAGGCAAGGAACTCATGGTTGGGCGGTATACAAGAATAAAGTTTATTATTATTATTATTATTTTATAGTTCCTTCCTATCTGGAAAGGGGATTACTCCTTCCTTGTCATTCTAGTTTCCACTATACACTTCTCCCTCTGGGATGCACAGACCCGTGAATACGGAAAAACCGTGAATAACATTTTCCGGCACCTTCCGGCACTTACCGGCATCTGCCGGCACTAACAACAAGCTTGTGAGTACAGTTTCTTGCGCGTGAAGTGGAAATATAAACATACCTGTAAATGAAGGAATGTGGACGTTCGCTCTCACCAGAGGCAAGAAAAATCCGCGCAAGACAAATATTCGTTATAGATCAAGTACTAGCAAAACCAGATCTTTACCTATAACGGACACGGTCAGGCAGCGAAAGGAAGGCGGGCTGTTCGGAGGACATATATAATGTGGAAACGTAACCATAGTAACGAAAATGCATTCACGTGACTTGTATTTAAATGCTGTTCGGAGAATATATATCATGAGATAACGTAACCATGGTAACGAAAATGCATTCACGTGACATATTGAAAACGCAAAGAGTCAAGGGAATCATAATGAACACGCGTTGATGTGATGACGTGTTCACGTGCTGTACGTGCGCGTGTCCTTCGATGGGCAAGCGGCCTCTAGTGGCGCGCTGAATTGTCATTGTGCTGAGTTATCTTGCGCTAAATTGTCTTGCGCTGAGTTGTCGCTGCGCTCAATTGTCTTGCCAAAATGAGTGCTCAAATGTCTTACGCTGGATTGTCTTTGCGCTTACTTGTCTTGCGCTCAATTGTCTTTGCGCTGAGTTGTCTGCGCGATTTTGTCCGCGCACGATTGTCTTGTGCGCTTTTGACCTGTCACCCAGTATTACTTATCTTTGCCATCAAAGTTTTGTTTGGTGGTTGTTAGAGGTGCGAGTTTGGCGTTGGGCTAAGCTTGGTGGAGTACATAGTTTTAAATTTGTGTGGAGTTAGTTTGTGAAGGGATTCGGGGGAATGGTTACTGCTCAGTTGAGGGAGCCAGTGTCTTCCCGCTTGCTCTCATCTCATGGCGGCAGCTCACCAGCGTTAATGTGAGGCTGACTTTAGGTGGCGTTTGCTGCGGACGTGTTAAGGGGATTGACAGGACAGCTCCAGGGGGGGTTCTTTACTCACTGTTCAGGAGTTCATTACTGCGTGCAACAGACGCGCGATAGTTCTCTGGTGTTGTTAGGAACACCGTATCATGAATTCGTTTTCTTCCCGAGGATGATTTTATTCAATTTATGCCGTGGCCAGCTGAGGTTTTTTTTACATTGTTTGGCTCTGGGTATGCTTTTGTTTTTTATACAGTACTAGTGGAGGAACTGGGCCATTTCAAAGTCATGGATGATGTAATTTGGGGGGGGAGGAGCCAGCAAGCTAAAAACCGCAAATAATTGAAATCGCGAGTGTTAAAACCGCGAATATGGAGGAAGAAGTGTATCATATTGCAAGCTGGGTTTGACTTGGAGGAAAGGGCTCTAGAATTTTCCTCCTTCTGAACATATATCCCCTAAATCTATAAAAAGCACCAAAAACTGCATGCACAATTGTGGTCATGTATCCAAACTGCAAACACATTTTAATTGAATAAAAAGCAAATTAGCACCAATAATAGGCAATTAAGGGCTATGCGCATAAATTTAGACATGGGATCCATGTCTAAATTTTATACACGAATCAAAAAAGGAGGCTTGAAAATTGACGGGGAATGGGTGAATCATGGGTGTTTCTTTAAATTACTTGTGCAATTATAGAATTAGGGCCTCTGCACCTAAATTTTGACACAGGCATTTGCACCACATTTTTATTGCTGTAAATGGCCATGCCTAAATTTACCTTGAAATAAAGACCAAGGAATTGTTCTTTTTGTAAAGATAGAGATCCAAAAGGGTAACACAGCAATAATATGAAAAAGAAGAGCTCAAGTCACAAATTGATTGCTTACTTTTATAATAAATTTTTATTATAAGTCTCACTGTACTTTGCAACAAATGCTCAGAACTGTGCAGCCCTACCAAGGGCGAATGCCCCTATAGTAGGACCCACCACCCAATCATTGCAGATGTAATAAATCAAAGGACATGTATGCTTGCCTTCAACTTGTATGTTCTTGAATTCACTAAGTTTTTTTGAATGAAAAAAAAAAATCACTTAGCTTTTGAAACTATTTAAGGGTCCCAACGCGGACGACGTTTCGCCGTCTTTTTCAAGGAACCCAAAGGCCTTTCATCTCACTTATGTAAGGCAAAGATGTGGTGGATACAATTCAACATTTGTAAAAATAAAATAAAAATCTGTCAGTATGTTCTTTTTGTGCAATGCTCTTCTTTCAGTGAAGGAAGAGCCCTTGGTAGGGCTACACAGCTCTGAGCATTTGTTGCAAAGTACAATGAGACTAATAATAACAATTTATTATTTTGATTTTTGATTTTATTTCTTATATACCGCTATACCGTGAGGTTCAAAGCGGTTTACAATGAAGATAGATTAAAGATACATTAAAATAAAATAAAATAAATAAAAATGGTACTTTGGATTTCCCTAGCTGTCCCGAAGGCTCACAATCTAGCTAAAGTACCTGAGAAAACAATAAATAAAAATAAATGAAATGAAATGAAATAAAGTTAATTCCAGTCAGACAATAGGATCTGATGTTAGAAATTCATAAAGACGATATGCCAAGGAACGAAAGCTGGTATGCTCCTTGAGCCCTGACAGCCATGAGGTTTCCCAGGAAATAGTAATGAGTGCCAAAATGCAGGCTAGTCATTTAGATCAGAGTCAATGCAATGCTAAAATGCAGGCATGTCATTTGGATCAGATGACCTCTGCAACAGCCAGACAACCGCCACTATCATCTCGGTGCATCAGCTGCATTAAACGGTCAACTGCCACCATTCTCAGATCCGATATCTAGTATGGTATAGAACCCTGCTGGATCGGGGGAGGGGCGGAGCTGTGCTCTTAAGTCTCTGCCACTGCTTCTGTTGCCTGCCGCTGGTTTCGGTGTGGCCCCGGCGTCTCCTTGTGCTCACCGTTATCCCCTGCTGGATCGGGGGAGGGGAGCTGTGCTCATTAAGTCCCTGCTGCTGATTCTGCTGTCTGCCGCTGTTTTCGGTGCGGCCCCAGCGTCTCCTCGTGCTTAACCATTAGCCCCTGCTGGGAATGGGTTATAAAAGTAAGTGATCGATTTGTGACTTGAGATCTTTTTCATATTACTTTATGCCTAAATTTAGCCATTTTGTGGTTATAAAGCACTGTTCCATAAACAGCGCCTAACTTCAAGTGTGGCTTATAGAATAGTGGGGCTTTTTTTCAGAACCAATATTTTGATGCCATATATATATAATTTATCCCATAAGGCACACTTTTGATGCTCCTGTTATATAAGCATCCTTCTTTATCATAACTATAATCTAGAAGTTTTGTAAGGCCTTGGACATGTATATCAGTGGCTTCTTTCTTTAGTTGCCATTGTCCATGCAGAAAAACAGGTCATAAAAAAAGAGAGAGCTTGTGGTTAACTGGCTGCGTTCAGTGACATTTGTGTCGATATTAGTTTTCTCATAAGAGCAAATGTAAAACCTCTAGGCTCTTTGACATTTGGAGCACATATTCAATAGACACAGAAGTCAAGCTATTTTTGTTGTATGTACTGAAGGATTTATTTATTATATGAGCTAATGTACATTTATATTTAATTCTGGCTTAGAAATAGTACTTCTGAGCAAAACATGCCCTATGTAAACAAGAATCAAATATGCACAAAGTTTCTGGATCAAGTCACTTAGAAATGCTTTAGTGTCCACCTTAGATTTATCCAGTGATTATCGACAGCGTGTTCCTCAGAAAGCCACACTAAACCTGTTAAATTCTTAGTTATATAGTGTGGTAGCCGTCCTCATGGGAACCAATATACGGTGAAGTTTTTCACATGCAAGTTCTCATATTAATTAGTTTCATTAGGAATAAAGTGCTTAATAATAAATAATTCTTCATAAACTTATAGAACTCTTATTAAATTGCCACTTAACTTAGAACAGTTCTGTTGTAATCCCCGCCGACGCGTTTCAAACATCTTCCTCAGGGTCGGGGACAGAGATTACTGTAAAAACAATAATCATCATTAGATCTTCCTAACCTTCCAAGTCAGCAGCACAAAGCGAACATACTAACTTACCAGAACAGTTCAGAATCTTAGGAATTACTAAATCCATAACTTTCACGCCAGGGCTGTAACATGGCCGCGGCGTTCTGGGTGGGACTAAAGAGGAAAACACCCTATGACGTATACCAACTCGTACCAATCACAAACATACAGCAGTCACACCCACATAACCAGAACAGATCCACCAATTCAAGTCATACCACCAGAGTCATCCAATCACTTGTTAAATTAAGCCCGTAAGGAATCATAGTGTTCAACTCAAACATCCATTGGAGTTCCTTAAGATTTAAAATGTGTTCAATATTGCCACCTTCCCACCCGACTTGTACTGTATCTATAATCCGCCATCTCAAATCAGTGATCTTATGATTAAAAAGCACCCAATGACGAACTAAGGAAGCTGATTCGGCCCCAGTGTTTACTCAAGATTTTTGTTCGTTTAGCCTTATATTCATGGGCCTAGTTGTGCGGCCAATATATATTTTAGGGCATGGGCATTGAATCATATATATGACATGAGAGGATTTGCAGTCTGTTTGGGACTTGGCAAAGTAAATCTTCTCTGACTGGGGATGCACCCAGCTATCCCCAGTCAGAGCAAATTCACACCACTGACATTGTCCACAACTGAAGTGGCCTTTTTGAATGCAGTCAGGATGATGTCTGGGAGGTTTAATAAGCTCACCCAAATTTTTTACTCACTTATAAGCAAAGATTGGAACATCCATGTCAGCACCTAATACTAATCTAACCACATGCCAATGTTTCAAAATGATATTCTTTATATCCCAGCCAGGAGAGAAAACTGCAGAACACACACTAATGCATTATCTTCCATGGAATTCTGATTATATACAAGTAGCAACCCTCTATGTGCATATCTTGCTCTTAAGTATGCTTGGTGTACTACTTGACGAGGATATCCTCTCTGTTTAAACCGCTCTTTTAAAATACGGGCTTGCTTCTTATATTCATCTAAGGAATAGCAAATCCTGCAAAGCCGCAGGAATTGGCTCTGAGGTAGACTATCCCTAAGTTTACGAGGATGAAAACTATGGTATCTAAGTAGACTGTTCCTATCAGTGGGTTTGCGAAATATGGTAGTTAACAATTTTCCCTGAGATTTCATAATTTTTAGATCCAAAAAAGATATAGCATGCTGATTCACAGTAGCGGAAAATTGGATATTATTATCCAACTGATTTAACCATGTAATGAAGGCAGATAAATTATCTATGCCAGCTTTCCAGATGCAGAAGACATCATCCAAATAACGCTTCCACAAGATTATATCCTGGAACCATTGAGAAGGATATAAATAGGATTCCTCTAACCTTGCCATGTAAAGAGTAGCCAAGGCCGGCGCTAAAGAGGCACCCATGGCTATTCCATGCATTTGTTGATAAAATACATCATTGCACCAAAAATAGCTCCTAGTGAGAACTAAAGTCGCCAACTCCATCAGAAACGTAGTAGGTATCCTACTACAATATGTTTGTTGTTCAAACAAATGTTTTAGCAAGTCCAAGGCTCCCTGAGTTGTTATCATAGTGTACAATGCCTTCACATCTAAGGTTACCAGTAACCAATTGGTCTGGGCATCAGATATCTCTTCCAATAGCCTAATCATGTGAGTACTGTCCTTTACATGGGATTTTAACTTGAGGACTTCCTGCTTCAAAAATAGATCCAAAAATTTAGATAAGGGTTCCAATACAGAGTTTTTCATTGCTACGATAGGTCGTCCAGGGGATGAAGATAAATTTTTGTGAATCTTTGGTAAAAAGTAAATTCTTGGGGTAGTATGAAAAGGTGGGTATAAATAAGCAGCTTCTTTTGCCGTAATAATTTTGGCTTTAAAGGCTCATGATATAATCTGGGAAATCTCTGTTTTAAGCTCCATAACTGGATCCTCATCCAATCTTCTGTAGAAATGAGGGTCATTAACTTGTCTACCAACCTCTGCCAGATATGTCTGCTGAGATTGAATTACTATAGCGCCCCCTTTGTCTGCCCTGGATATCACAAGAATTTGTCTTCTCCTTAACTCATGTAAAGCGATTCTTAATTCATTGGAGAGATTATCCACAGGCTGTCGACTCATTTTTTCCAACTCCTCCACATCATGAAGTACCAGATCCAAAAATGTACTTAAATTAGGATGAAGGGGGAGTGGGGGGCACCATCTAGATTTTCTAGATATTAAAGAAGAGTCCCCAGCAGGTGTCGTGTCAAGAAAGTGTACTTTAGTATGTAAGGCACGCAAGAATTTATAGATGGCCAAACGAGTTTTGAAGGCATCATAAGGTACACAGGGGACAAAGCCTAGACCCAATTCTAAGAGAGCTTGTTGATTTTTAGTTATGCTCTCACCAGAGATATTAACTATGGCTGAAGATTCCTCTGTTGAGATCTGGTCTGCGCTTGAAATCCTACTCTTCACCCTCTTTGGCCACGATATCTCTGCCGGCCTTGTTGGCCCTGAGGAAAATAATTAGGTCCCACTGTGCCTTGAACGGTGTGTCCACCTCTAAATGTGGATCCAGAGCTGTCACTCCCTGCCGATACTGAGCTGGAAGATCCTTGGTCGTCTGGAGGATTTTGCTGAGGCATGGTGGAATTATTAGTTTTAAACATCCAGAGATATATCCTGTTTATGAAGAATTATTTATTATTAAGCACTGGCACTTTATTCCTAATGAAACTAATTAATTTGAGAAGTTGCATGTGAAAAACTTCACCGTATATTGGTTCCCATGAGGACGGCTACCACACTATATAACTAAGGATTTAACTGGTTTAGTGTGGCTTTCTGAGGAACATGGTGTCGATAATCACTGGATAAATCTAAGGTGGACACTAAAGCATTTCTAAGTGACTATGTAAACAAGGACATTGGGTCTGACTTAATAAACTTTCCTTTCTCAAACACAGTATTTCAGAAAAAAAAACCCCAAAAACTTAGTGCCGTGGTTATATGGGTTTTAAAGTTAAGGGACCTTTAGGCAGATAGCAGAGAAAAAAGGAACACCTACAGAGGTCCTTTTTACAAAACTATAGTAGCAGTGCTGCCATGGTAAATGCACCGAAGCTCAAAGGAACTGCAAGGGCTTTGGTGGATTTACTGCAGCAGCATCGCTACCATGGCTTTGTAAAAGGGGCACAGTGCCTTTATTTTTATTTATTTATTTAAAATACTTATATCATGCTATTACATTATCTATGTGTGTTACAATATATATAAAAACCCTATAAAAATAGAGGTTCTGGAGTACCAAAATACAATTAATAAATCCAAACTCCAGTAAAAATAATCCTATTTGTATTCCAACCACAATCACATTCAGTATCAGAGGAGAAGGCCTCAGAAGCCATAGGAAGCAAATGCTGTCCTTTGGCTATAGGAGAGTGAGAGCTGTATATCATACTAGCTCCTCTACTAACTTCTGTCATTGGCTTAAAAAAAAAAACCTCCAATGTTATCATGCAATAACAGTGATCAGACTGGTAAACTAAGCAAGAGTATGAAATAATGCTTATCTGTACAGTATCCCGCTCTGTCAGTTAAGGTCAGCTTTCTTTAGTCGGTGTGACTTAAACAGAACTGTTCTCTTCACTGCCGACAGTAGCCATCGTTTCACGGTCAAATGACCGTTTCATCAGGGCACTTTAGCAATTGCTATATCAGGCTGGTTTGAGTGAGCAGGACCAGGTGTTACGGTCCTTGGACGTGTGCAGAATTTTATTGCGGTATCTCAACCACTAGTATTCATTATTTAGACATTAAAATTTAAGTGGGACAGGGTCAATTTGGAACATCAATTTTTAGAAAGCCCACTGATCGGAATAGCTTGAGAGGTAGTGTTCCTGTTCAATTTCTTTGAGTAAAGCGGCTATGCTCTAATTCGGGTGATTTTGTATATCAGGCAGGATTAATGAAGAAACGGTTTTGTCAAAGGGGATACCCTGGTAAAATAATTCATAAAGCATTCAAGAGAGCAAAACATACTAATCAAAAATGGTTATTGTTATGAGAAAAGGATAAACATAAAGCTGGTCAGGTGACTTGTGTCTTGCCCCATTCATCTCAAGCTCAATGGATTAGGAAAGCTATATGCCGTCATTGACATATTTTAAATTTGCATCCACAATTAATGGAGTTGCCAAGATTTGTGGAAAATACTTACTAATAACAAGGTTGGGAGTAGGTGATATACAGTAGATGAACAAAGCGGGCACTTTAGGTGTAATAATTGTGTATACAAGTATTGCCAGTATGCTTTACAAGTAAATAGGAATTATGAGTATGGAGTTATGAGACTGTATGTGTCTATTTATAATGTTTATGTCATGTAGCTAGCAGGTAAAGGGAGACCTCCCAGGTTACAGCTCCTGTGTCAGGCTGGATTGTTTGTTAACGTGATGAGAAAATTCAGACAGTATAATATACCATGGGGAGAAACAACACGGATTGTTTGAAATGAGATTTTGATACAGTTCATAAATAGGGATTGCCACACAGAAATCCAATATTTGCTCTGTTAGAGGTAGGAGTCTGTGGATTTAGGATGTTTTTTAAAGTTTTGGGACATGTAAATGTTTTAAGCGTCAAAAAGAACCAGATCCAAATAACAATAATTCCGTGCTTCATTTCTCAAGGTGTTGTTTTTTTTAAACATCATTTGGATGCGAAAGAAAGAAAAAAATATTAATGCACAGTCAGAAGGAAATGCAACCAGAGACTCATGAAGTCACCAGACAACAAAGGTAGGTAAAATGATTTTATTTTCAATTTAGTGATCCAAATGTTTCCGTTTTTAGAATTTATATCTGCTGTCTATATTTTGCACTATATTTTCCTGTTTTTCGATAGTTACTGAGGTGACATTGCATATTTTGAAGTCATCTGCCTTGACATCTTTGAAAACCCCCCAAATATAAGTGATAATTAACATTTTCTCTGCTTAGTGGCTTTGTGTTTTTTTTTAATTTTATGGTTACCATTATGAATTAATAAGATATTGTGTGTACTTGAAAAATGAATGGAAGAAATTGGGGGCGAGGTTGGTGTGGGGCTAGGGTGGGATTGGGGCGGGGCTAGTGCAGGATTAGGGACGGGACTGAAAATTAATAGGTGTCCCATTTAAATGAAAAAAAATAAATGGTCATGTTATGTACAGTAGAAGTTAGACAGCAATAAAAGTCACATGAACCTTTTCAACATAAAGATTTATACTTGGTGGGGGAGAGTCCAGATTGTAAAAATGATGATTCTTCCTGTGGTCTGTTACCAAATGAGCATGTTGCCAGTTTACTTTCAGGGGTCCTTTTATAAAAAGTTAAATAGTATCCTGACAACATTTATTTGGCAGGGTAAAAAGGCTACAATTGCCTTAGTAGCTTTACAGAAACCAATTGCGGCGGGAGGGGTAAATTTTCCAAACTTCTATAGATATCATCAAGCTTTTATCATGAGGCAGGGTATGTATTGGATCCTCCCTGAAGTCTTGGAACATCTTCCGGATTGGCTATATTTGGAATGGCAACTCCTGTCGCCATTGCCTTTGGGTCATGTTTTGAGTATCAAGATGCCTAGGCTTTATAAGGACAACAAAATCTTAGTTTTCACATGGCAAACGTTAAGGGCTCCTTTTACAAAGGTGCACTAGGGCCTTCACTTGCGTAATAGCACGCGTTAAATTCCAGAGTGCGCTAGCCACTACCACCTCCTTTTTAGGAGGCGGTAGATTTTCAGCTACTGCGCGCTATAACGCGTGGTAATTTTGTGCGTGCGCTAAAAATTCTAGCACACCTTCGTAAAAGGATCCCTAAAATTTATAAATGTTTTGACACTGATTCCAATTCATCAGTCCACGTGTCAGTCCCTATGGTTGAACACCAAGATTCAAATTGGCGGATATAAAGTTATCTGGAAGCATTGGATGCAGGCAGGTAAACGTACGTTAGATGATGTGATATCAAATGGAAAGATGCTTGAGTTTTCACAACTGCAACAATCTTTTGGTATTTCAAAGTCTCAAACATTTAAATGGTTGCAGTTGAAGCAGGCTATTCAGAAGGGGTTCCCTGAATGGCGGAACTTAAAAGATCAGTATAGTTTGCCGGTCCTATGCTTCCAGATAGATTTTCTAGGACATCAGGCTGCCCAGTGGTATAAATTAGTATCTGAATTTGTGAATAAAAAGCCAAAAACTAGTCTTAAAGACATTTGGAGCATTGAGACAAAGCAGCAGATTTCTGCGTCTCAATGGCCACAAATTTGGATTTGGAGAATGAGATGTACAGCTTCAACATCTATGAGACAGACTTGGTTTTTCTTGTTGCATAGATCTTTTTGGACCCCTATTAGTTACAAAGGTTAGACAGTTCTAAATCTAATAGATGCTGGCACTGTCATCTTGCTGTAGGGACACTGGATCATTTGCTCTATCATTATCCCTTGATACTCAAATTCTGGAAATCCATTCGGGGATAAATTATCACAACATTGGAAGTTCCACTAACATTATCACATGATATAATATTGTTTGGAACAATTTTATTACCCAAAAAACCAATTAATGCAAATCAGAACAAATTGCTCCTCATCATGACAGGAGTAGCCATGCAACTGATAATGAAAAACTGGAAAAGTTGGGATAACTTAAATTATAGTTTCTGGTGGGAATCCCTATGCCAGATTTATAAGTTTGAAAACATTAATTCTTTACAGTTAGGACACCATAGCAAATTCAAGGAAATTTGGGGCCCATTAACAAAATATTATAAGTTATGAATATGAACTATTATCATTATTATTACTATTATTATTTCCCTTTGATTCATGATTGATTGTCATACATATCCAGGAGGGACCGGGGAGGGGGGGGATAAAACTGTTTTATATTATTTGTTGGAATAGAGTGCAGTATATTATATTACTTGATTGTTCAAGTGTTTGCACTTTGTATTTGATATAAAAAATGAATAAAGAATTAAAAAAAAAAGATTTATACTATGAAATGCATATCATGCAGTGTTAAAGGATCTTCAGAAGCAAGTTGATGACTTTGAATCCACCAGATTAGCTCCTCATTGATCTGCTATTTTTATTATGTTTTACAAATGTCTGGTTTTATCATCTGCTTCTAACAAAATTATCCCTCATTGGTTGTTTTAATTCAATTACGATGTGATTAGCTGATATTTAAAGCATTAAGCCTATAGTTGCCGCAGCCATTTTGAACTGAGTGAACTTCAAATCTGGTTAGTACTGCTTTTCTTCCAATATTGAGAAAGGATTTTTGAATGTTGTTTTTGACAAATCGTTAAAGTTTTAATGATTTCTTATATGAGAAGAATTTAATTCCTATTTTTATCGTTGCAGTTGTGCATTGAAAGCAAAATATAACCTCGATCCTGACAAAATATTTGAAACATGAATTCA
This sequence comes from Geotrypetes seraphini, assembly GCF_902459505.1. Taxonomy (NCBI): domain Eukaryota; kingdom Metazoa; phylum Chordata; class Amphibia; order Gymnophiona; family Dermophiidae; genus Geotrypetes; species Geotrypetes seraphini. Next base: position 264,543,723 of record NC_047087.1, read on the forward strand.
TGTCGGAGAGGTGCCATCGACTTTAGAAGATTTTCAGATAACTTTTAAATACTATATAAAGTTGCATGAATTAAAGTTGCATGAATTTAAGGAAAAACATAACAAATTAAGTGGATCAATGAGGAGCTAAGCTGGAGGATTCAAAGTCAACTTGCATCTAACAGCGATCTGAAGATCCTTTAACACCGCAATGATATGCATTTCATAGTATAAATCTTTATGTCGAAAAGGTTCATGTGAATGTTGATTGCACCTAAAGTTAGAGAAAGTTCCCAAGGAATAAGCACTATTCTATAAACTGTGCCTAACTGTAAATGCAACTTAAAGAAGATTCTCAAAACTTACCGTGCCTTTAACGATGGTCGCTAAACTGGCTACAACTGGTTTAATGTGGTAGTACCTTATCAGACGATTATCAAAACGGCTCACCATGGTCTTTTCTGAGCTTCCTGGCAGTCTCCGATTCTGCCATGCAAATGTATTACAATGAGGTCATTAATATGTGGAACCTTATGCTCCTCACAACAGCAGTTATTAGTCATTCCCTCATTTAGACAACTTTTCCTGGATTTCCATAGGAATTCTTCATTCCATGTTATGGCTCCTATTTTCTGGAATTCTTTGCCTTTTTACCTTCGTTCAGAGAAATCATTTGTAACCTTCAAGGCACAATTAAAGGCATATTACTTCTCTTTGGCCTTTAGCTCTTAACTTATTTCCTCTTGATGGCTACTTTTCTTCTGCAAGGGCAGATTTAAATTCTTTGTTCCCTCCCTTACCACGCTATTCAAACCTTTCCCCAACCTTTTTATTTCTATAGTAATCCCTGATTCCCTCTTTCCTCATGTTCTCAATTGTTTTCCTTTACGTTTTTACCCTAAACCGCTTAGATTTACCTTCTGGTTTTATATTTGCAGTATATTAAATAAATTGAACTTGAACGTGGAAGTAAAATGAGCTCATCAATATTTAAATGAGCACTCTGAGTGATTTTCTATTATCGCCGGGTGATTCTCCAAGCGCAGTGCAGGTTTTTGATGACCAAAAATTACCAGCTGGACTGGGAGTGCCGGTTTTGTGCAAAGCACGTCTCAAGCATACATTTCTGGCTGTGGCTCATCATAAAATAAAATAATACACCAGTCACGTAAGTTATAGTAGTTTTGGGGGAAAAAAGATCTCAAAAGTATGATGTGTATATATATTGTGCTTCAATAAGGCACACAGACACTATGGGCTCCTTTTACGAAGCCGCATTAGTGATTTAACGCACGTAATTGTGCACCCTAATTTACCAGCTGTGCTAGCCGCTACCGCCTCCTCTTGAGCAGGCAGTAATTTTTCAGCTAGCGCGGGGGTTAGCACACGCTAAAAATGTACATGCAATAAAGCCGCTACGTAGCTTCGTAAAAGGAGCCCTATGTGTGTCTATGGCGTAGCTTTTCCCAGCACATGCACACATTTACGCCTCTTTCTGCGGTCTATTCTGCACATGTGCCAATTGCTATCACCAGTGGCTCATCTCATGTAAATCTGATGACCTTTCTTGAACCTCATTTACATGTGCGGTTTTTCGAGAATCACTCGTCTTTTTGAAATCTTGCATTTATGACCGTGACAGTGGCCCATTGGATTTTACCGGTGATAGTAGGCATCTTCGCCTTATAGAATAGTGCTTTTTTCAGTGCCGAATTTTTAGGTGCTATTTATGGAATTTCCTCCAGAGTATACCTCCCTTCCCAGCTTAACTTTGTCCTGGGAACAACCCACAATAGGAATGCTTTTAGTGGTAATAATAAAAAAGCCCATTTCTACAGGTAAAATAGCTGGCCTAATTAGAACCAAAATACTATCCAAAATGCGGGGAGCTCAACAAAATAAATTTCTCACATAGCACTCAGCTGCTAGGTTTACTGTGATTTGAATGAACTTTTGTTTAAGGGCAATCCTAACCACTGAGGTAATGGTGGAAAGAGAATTATTTTGCAGGGAAACTGGGATTGGAATAAAACTCTAATCCCAATTAACTTTTTGTCTTCTGCTTCTCTAGTCACTGTATCATTCAGAGGGGGAATGACTCTTTGGCTGGCCAAACAATTATTATTGCAAAGGTACATGTAGGGGAGTATACCTGGCCCAACACCCCTGAGGAAGAGGGAGTTGTGGCTGACTAAAGCAGTGCTCCACTGCTAAGAGAGGCAAGAAGTAGGGGGGGGGGGAGGGGGGCAGTATCTCTGGAATTTAAAAGAACTACAGAGAACCAATGATTCTGGACAAGAAAGAAATGATATATAGCCAATGTCCCCTAAATCTGGAAAAATAGGGCTAGGCAGCAACTAAGTACCACACATGATCATATCTGAGTTCAGAATGGCTCTACAAGGCAGGAGGATGGAGTGGCTTAGTGGTTAGGGCTATAGTCTTAGCACCCTGACATTGTGGGTTCAAGTCCTGCACTGCTCCTTGTGACCCTGACCCATTGCCCCAGGTATGTTAGACTGTGAACACACCGGAACAGATAGAGAAAATGCTTGGGTTCTTGACTGTAAACCGCTTAGATAACCTTGGGGAAAGAGTTATCGAGAGGAGGAACAAATCTGTACGGGCAAGTCCATGTATAACCTAAGTGATTTGGCTATGTAATCCCCTTGGAATCCTGAATGGGGCGAGTCTGGGTTTGTTCCCCCAGGGAATTACTGAAGCATGCCTGGCTTCTTTCTACAGGGGTTGGTACGGAGTGGATATTGGTTGAGGGAGAGGATTACTCAGCAAATTATTCTTTTTTTAACTTTTAAAAAGGAGGGTAATGGTAATGTGCTTATTAGTGCAAAGTTTACTGCTAAAATAAGAATGACCAAATGGTATACTAAATTCAACTCTACATGAAGAGATTCCAACTATAATGAAAAATTGTAACCTGCATATAAACCTAAGAGATTCTAACTGTAATATACAACTGTGAATTGTATCCTGGTTGTCTATGTATTATTCATGTCAACTTGTAACCCATTCTGAGCTCGTTGGGAAGAATGGGATATAAAACAAACCAAATAAATAAATAAATTAGGATGTGATGGAAGTGGAAGAATGCAGTTGATACGTATGAGCTAGACGAGCTAATCTATAATAATAAAACCCTAGAGCACGCATGCGCTGTTGAAAGATCGTGAGTCCTGGTGGCGTGAGGTATGCTTCTGTGCCAGTCCTCACGGCGCCTGCTCTAGCTGGAGGCACGTGTGCCAGCAACTCCTCCCTCCCGCTGCCGCTCCTCTTCAAAGCGGCCTGCTGAGGTTCACCAGCCGCTGTAGCGAACCTTGCAGGCTGCTTTCCATCTTCCCAACGGCGAACAGTACCAGCGCAGGATGCCGGATCTGCTGCACGACGATCTGCACCAAGAGGACCAGCTCCAGTTGGAGGCATGGAGGGAGGGTAAGAATGGGAGGGGGTGGAAACTGAAGGGGGCCACGGAGTAGGCAGGCATTGCACAACAGGGGAGAGGGAAAGGGGGTTGCTTTGGTGGGAAGGGGGCCACGGAGCATACAGGAGCATGCAGGAAAGGGGGCTGCTTTGGGGGGAGGGGTGTGCTGGGGGCGGACAGCAATCATCTGGGGGGAACAGAAGGGGGCCACGGAGCACGCAGGCATGGCACAACAAGGGGAGAGGGAAAGGGGGCTGCTGGGGGGGAGGGGTGTGCTGGGGGGCACAAAACAATCATGCTTTGCTCTGGGAAGGGGGGGACACAGAAGGGGGCCACGGAGATATAGGCAGGCATGGCGCAACAGAGAAATACAGGTAGGCAGGGGGCCAGGGAGAGACACAGACAGAATGAATGACAGCAGACAGCGTCCAAGGAGAGAGAGACAAAGAAAAAAACCCAGACAGATAGACATCTCTAGCACCCATTAATGTAACGGGTTTAAAGACTAGTACTGTAATAATACTGTGATGACTGATGGGTTGATGTCATTGGGGGAGGAAGATTGTTAGAATAAAAGGGTTGTCATTTTGAGTATAAGGTCTTTGGTTGCTGAAACCCCATCAGGACTTGTGGAGACAGTGACTAGCCCTAATCCAGAACAATAACCAGGGCTGAGTGGCAAGTGAAGAACTGAATAGACTGTTGAAACAGATTGGAACTGGGAATGTGACCTCTGATTAATGCATGGGAACACCTCCCAGGGAATAAAGAGTAGAGGCTAAGTTAACTTGTTCTAGCAAGATCCTGTTAAAAGTTTGAAGTACTGCTAGTAAAAGTTTACAAGTTTAAAAGTAACATTTGGAGTTAAAGTGCTTTTTTTTTTTTTTTGGGGGGGGATGTGTTACAGTGAGGAAGGTGGTAGCTTAACCCCCCCCCTCTCTGTCTATCAAGATAATACAACACCTAGACCAGATAATTCCTGGTCTAGGTGCCTGTCCCAAGGAGCTCAGCTGATGCCCATGTACTGTGCAAGTGGGACCAGGGTTACAAGTTTTTTTTTTCTACTTTGTTATTATTTAACTTTCAGTAAATGCTTGATTCAGAACAAAATCTAGCCTGTTCTGATTTATTGGGAAGGGGAGAAGGTATGGAGACTGTGGATTTTAGTGCCAATGGCTTGCCATTTTTTACTGGTCCTGATTGATCTGGAATTCACAACAAAGACCAAGAGAGTTACATCCACAAGCTGGTATCACTGCCCTCAAGTTGTGTAACCAGTTTGCCACACAACAGAAACTACTCATTGAGAGATTCCCCAGGTTATCAAGGATTGCATAGGATTTCCTGCCTGCTTAATTTACACTCAGTGGGCTGGTCATCAATATTCAGGAGCACTTAATCAAACAGTGCTGCTGAATACTGGGCACTAATTGGCCATCTTAAGTGTGGGCAAGTGAGGGTATTCTGGGGATGCAGTTGGAGAGGAGCCAGGAGACATGTGGGTGATAGTTATATTCATTATTGATGGCTACTCTGAAGGTGCTGACACTGAATATCAGTTTGTACATACATAAGTTCCAAGAAATGGCCTGCAACGCTCACCTCTGCTACCTTCTACCCCCACCTCCCCCCAACATATTCTGATCCCCATTCATCCCCTCACAACACCCTCCCATGCCAATCCCCCATCTGGCCCTCGCAACAGATCAAAACCTTATCCCTGTTCCAGTCTCATACCCTACCTCACACAACAGACCATTCCTGGTGGCCAGTGTGTCCTCAGGGCAGGAGAAAGTGGAGGGCATGCCTTGATCTGTTGTGGGACTTGGTGGGAGATCAGCACAGGGGAAGGGCTTGATCTGTTGGAAGGGCTTGGAACTTGGAAGGTGGGGGATTGGCCCATGGTAAGATGGGTGGGGGGATATGATATCCCCTCGTGGAGGTTCCGGCTACTATTCAGCTAGGGCCTGCAAAAGTATCTAATGCCGGTCCTGGCTGAATATTGGACAGCAGCCAACACATGCCTAAAGAGCCCCGGATTTTCAGTGCCAGTACCTATATAGGTACCAGCATGGAGTACTGGGGCCTAATTCAGGTCATGGTGGTCAGCGTTTAAAAACCTTGAAATAAATTGATAAGGTGGTATATCAAATTTTTAATAAACTTGAAATACACTGACCACTTCTGAATGCATGTTGACTGGAAATATTGGGTTTGTCTCAGAATTTTTATGTGTGAAATATATGGATCAGTATTTGGAATGATACCCCTGTTTGTTTGTTTTTTGCTTTAGTGAGATAGAGAAGCAAGATTTGGTATTATTCCTTTGCTAATTTAGAGTCTGGTTTAGATATTAGAATAGCAATCACTTTCAAAATACAAGTAAATATTCATAAAAAGTTGTGCATTTTGCAAACAATGCAAAATATTGTATTTTAGTTGTGAGGCAGTTCAGGTATGCACAGCTTATACATAATAAAGCTTAGACTTTTTGCATCAGCTAAAGAAGCAATCATGGAAAAGTTGTATAGCTGTCATAGTTGAATAAAACACCCACCTAGTGCATTTTTTCATATTAACTTTTAAACAACATACATCTGATGAAATGGATATATTACACTGCTGTAGTTTACAATATATATTTCAAATTTACAAAAATACAGAAAAAAAAATCTCTTCCACTCAGATACTGAGCATTAACCCTTTGAGTACTAACTCCCACCTGCAACAGTGCAGAACGCATTCCTCGTGACATGTATAGTTTGAAACATTCCAACAATTAAGAGTTCTCATACGTATGTATACTGTTTGGAAATGCAGTGTGAGGTATTACAAATAAGCTGCTAATAAAATCACGATTTCCTGAAGCATGTAAAGATCTTTACATAATGGGCTCTTTAAATGAAAAGACTGGCAATTCATTATGGGAGTTGCATGACTAACCTAGAAATGCATCATTGACCCAAGCCAATATGAAGAAACAGCAATGAGTTTCTTCTACAGTACTGTGCTTCTTTTTCTTAATTAGGAATTATGCTGTGACTGAGGGAAGGGGGAGAGGATGCCCAATGGGTCACGTTGCAAGATGTGCCACCAGGCTAGGGTTACCAAATCTGAGGCAGGTGACCCTTGGAACTAAAAAGGAAAGGACAGTGTTCCCCTGCTCATTTGCGGTTCGCGAATCACAGACTCGCTCATTCACGGTCTGCTCCAACCGCCTCTTCCTGTAGTAAAGTTGGGCTACACCAATCAGGAGCTGTGTGTCAAAGCAGCTCCTGATTGGTGTAGCCTGACTTTACTACAGGAAGAGGCGGTCGGAGCAGACTGCGAGTGATTTTCTTCACAAGCTGGTGCTCCAGCTGCCCTCTCCTGCCTCTTGACAGGCAAAAAACCGCATTTGCGTTTTTTCAAAATTTACGGGGGTCCTGGAACGGAACCCCCGTGAATTTCGGGGGAGTACTGTAGATAGTTGCCTCTGGACATATTAATGGATTTGTGAAGAACCCAAGGAAAGACATTGCTGAAGCTGCTTTAATCTCAATCTTCCTTCATTGCTAAGAGCATGGGGGGAGGGGGGTTAGGAAGTAGAACAGCACAGTTGCATCAACAGCTTGCAGTCGCAGAACTTTCTTGCAAACAGCTGAGGTCAAGACATTCTGACAAGAGCGGGATTCCAAGAGTATGTTCTATCCAGTGGTGTAGTAAAGGTGGTGGTAGGGGGGGGTGGCGTTCTGCCCCAGATGCCATCTTGGTGAGGACGCAGGCATCCGTCCTCCTCTCTGCCCCCCACCCCTACTGCCACGTGTGCTTGCCGCTTCCCTTCCCCCATACTTCTGTAATGTTCCTGGCATGAGCAGCCACCCCCAATCTGCTGTCACACTAGCGTCGGCTCTTCCTCCGACATCATTTCTCGGACAAACTAGCTTGGACAATCTTTAATTCATAAACAAATAATAAAACCAAAGACCAAATACGCTCAAACAATATATAAATCGCAGCATCAACTTCATACATGCGCTGTATAACTAAAACTAAAACTATCTATAAATAGATCATGTGCCCAACATGTTTCCACAATAAGCCTGCCTCGGGGAACTTGACTTATATATGGTTAATGCTCAATAAAGACAGCCAATCAAAGCAGTAGTATTTCAGGCAGTGGAGCTCCTTAAAGATTGGCCTTTAATCTAGGCATGCCAAGTTACATCACTTTATGTAACAGGCTCATTCATAAGACTGAATTTCAGCAATCAACCCATCATAGATTATAATTGTCAAGAATCCCCAAAAAACTTTGTAGATTTCAGCTGTAAAATATGGTGCAAGCATTATATATAATCTTGTGGACAAGCCTGTTAAAGTGTTGTGCCCTAGATCTTCAAAGCTAAGGACTAGCTTGAATGAATTATAAAATTATTAATAATTGGTATTATATATATTCAGCACTCTGGTCATGCTTGTCTTGGAAACACAGATTTCACTGCACAACAAAGTTTTTGCTTCCTGAACACTGCTGGGTGTTTCTTATAGAATTTTGGGTGCTGATCATGAATATTACATCAAAAATTACCCATCACGTACCATTTCAGAGAAATCTTCAATTTTGTCGTGATTTTTTCTTATATTTGGATGCAAACAATTTTTTCTCCCATAAGTGTCTTATCAACAACGGTTTGTGCCGCCTGGGTATGTCCATGCATAAAATCTAGCCAGGTTGGAAGCTGTTTTATGGAAGATGACATCCTGGGCATGTCTGGGCAGGTCTGAACGAGCTTGCGCTGTCTCACCATGCTATAATGGTGGCTTCCATACACCGATCCTGCTCATTTGGTTAATATAGATAGTCCGTGTGTGTATATAGTATCAGTATAGTAAAGTATAGTAGTATAGTAGCTGTAGCAATATAACAGTAAGTAAGCTTGATGCTATAGACGTTTTGGTGTCGGGCAATATGTCTCGTCGGTGTCGTAACAGCCGCGACACATTCTGCTATATCTGTGGGGAATATACACTTACGCCTCAGAGACGTTCGATGACTGCCCTTGTAAAGAAAGCCTATCATCTGTATTTTGGCTGCAAAATAGGTGATCAAGACAAGCAATGGGCGCCTCACATTTGCTGTGCGACATGTGCTGTTAGTCTGAGAGCCTGGCTCAGAGGTACTCGAAAGACGATGCCATTTGCTGTTCCGATGATATGGCGAGAACAGAAAGACCATGTGACGGACTGTTATTTCTGTTTGACTAATGTGTCTGGTTTCTCTGCCAAAAACAAGAAGTCAATTGAATATCCTAATCTGCCTTCAGCAATGAGACCCATGCCACATGATGACAGTCTTCCAGTTCCGAAACCACCAGAGGATTGGACCTTAGACGAACCAGATGAAGAAACTGCAGTGCAGGGTTCTAACAGTGACATTGACCCGGATTTTGAACCATCCTCATCAGGCGATCCACATCTGATAACACAGTCCGAATTGAACGATTTGGTCAGAGATTTGGGTCTGTCAAAAGCAAAAGCTGAGCTGCTAGGTTCGAGACTGCAGGAATGGTGTTTGCTATCACCAGGTACGAAAATTTCTGTGTTTCGAGACCGGCATCATGATATAACCAAATTTTTTGCACAAGTCGACAGTCTCTGTTTCTGTTGTGACATTGAAGGATTGTTCTCGGTCTTTGGTTGTGATCACAACCCGGAAGAGTGGCGTCTTTTCATTGATTCGTCAATGTTAAGCCTGAAAGCTGTTCTGTTGCACAATGGCAACGTTTATCCTTCAGTACCTGTTGGCTATGCAGCACATATGAAAGAAACATATGAGAATATGGAAATGTTACTAAAGTATGTCCAGTATACCAGGTATAACTGGAATATCTGTGGAGACCTCAAAGTCGTTGCTCTGTTACTAGGACTGCAGCTTGGCTATACAAAGTACTGCTGTTTCATCTGCGAATGGGACAGCCGAGACAGAGAGTCGCACTATTCTAGAAAGAACTGGCCACTCCGTAAAAAGTTAGTTCCAGGACAGAAAAATGTAGCACATGAATCGCTTGTTGACCCGACAAAGATATTTTTGCCTCCTCTTCACATTAAACTGGGACTCATGAAGAATTTTGTGAAAGCAATGAACAAGGAAGGGGAAGGTTTTCGTTATTTAAGACAGATGTTCCCAAGAATAACTGATGCCAAGATCAAAGAGGGTATTTTTGTTGGCCCCCAGATCAGACATGTTATGAGTGACAAGCGATTTGAAGATCTGTTAGTTGGGCCGGAAAAAATTGGCTGGAAAGCCTTGAAAGACGTTGTTGACAATTTTCTGGGCAATTACAGAGCCCCAAACTACATTCAGCTGGTAGACAAACTTCTCAAAGCATACAAGAGAATGAAGTGCAATATGTCACTCAAGATTCATTTCCTCCATTCACACTTGGACTTCTTCCCCGCAAATCTCGGTGCTGTGAGTGACGAGCACGGTGAAAGGTTTCATCAAGACATAGCTACGATGGAGAAACGATACCAGGGCAATTGGAATCCGTCAATGCTTGCCGACTATTGTTGGATGCTACAACGTGATGCACCAGACACTGAATATAAAAGAAACTCGGGAGCAAAACACTTTTAATTCTGTTTCATTTAGTCGCTTGTGCGAAACGTAAACTTGACTATATATTTTATTGTCAGTAAACATAAAAATGTCTATTTCTCATAGTTCTTACGTGATGCAGTAAAACCAAAACCATATTTGAGCATACCAAGTTGGTACCTGTCATAATCACCAAAAACTTTTCAGGAATCAAGACTTAACCAAAAAATTGTTGTGCAGTGCTGTGAAGGTATGCGAGGGCCCCATGGCACATCAGATTCTTAGTACCTATAAGGAAATTTATGAGCCTGACACATGCATTTACAGATAACCAGAGATAGGAAAGGGTGGCAGAATCCAGATTTCCACAGTAAGAGGGCCATATTCTTTTTGGTGTCAGCAGATGTTTTCACACTGGGGCCAGAGGTAGAGAGAAAAAAAACCTGAATTTGGTTACCGTGTGACCAAGGTAATAAATTGACTTTGCCAAAATGCAGATGGAAAGGGCTATAAAGTTCGTGTTACAGATTCTGGTCTTTGGCCTAGGAGCAGAAGGCTTGGAAGATTGGGTTAAACTGCATGCCATCTCCTTCCTGGCCCAACTCAAGAGTAATTGGTTTTAATATTTTAAAAGCAAATCTTTTCCTTGTATTATTTTGTATTACATTGAATTTTGTAAAGTAAAGATTAAAATAATTTTTATTGGCAACAGACCCTGAGTTTTAAATTATTTTTTTTTTCTTTTTTTGGGGGGGGGGGCAAGGATGAGAAGCACTTTTATGACCAAAAAGGGCAGCATTTTGGTCAAACTCAGAGGGTGGTAGACACCTGGAATGCACTTCCAGAGGATATGATAGGTCAGAGTACATTAAGGGGATTCAAAGAGGGATTGGACAAGTTTCTGAAGGATACGGGGATTGAGGGATATAGATAGAGGTAGAGATAGGATTATGGAAGGGTATAGATAGAAGAAAAATGGGGATTGAAAGGTTTTAGACAAAGGATCACTTACAGGACATGGACCTGATGGGCCGCCACGGGAGCGGATTGCTGGGCGCGATGGACCCCTGGTCTGACCCAGCAGAGGCAATTTCTTATATTCTTAAAGTTCCATCACTTTGATTGGCTGTCTTTGTTGAGCATCAACCATATCAAAGTCAAGTCCTCTGAAGTAGGCTTATTACCCAAACATGTTGGGTGCTTGACCTATTTATGAACATTTTCAGTTACATATGTATGCATTCAATTTGATGCTGCAGTTTATGTACTATTTAAGTGTATTTGGTTTGCAGTTTTATTACTTGTTTATGAATTAGCTCCCCTTTAATGAAGCTGTGTTAGGCTTTTTATTGTTGTCCGCGGCGGTATTTGCTCCGACATTCATAGAATTCCTAAGAGAGTCAGAGCTAATACGGCCATGGACGGCGATAAAAAATCCTAACGTGGCTTAGTAAAAGGGGAAGGGGGTAAAGTTTTTCAAAGCTTGTTCAATCTATTTAGTTATTGATGTTGTATCCTCTTGCCTATGCTGTTAAGCTAGCCTATATTTGTCTGTGTGTTCCCTGAGATACAGACCCAACTCTGGCTGTCTGGAAGATAACACAGGAGCTCCCCACTATCTTCTTCTTTTTTTTTTCCATACAAGATGAGCACAGTCCAATGCCACAGTCAAGAAGAAGCTCTCCTCTTACTACTGCCGCTGCTACTCCCACATTTGCCTTCTCTGATTTGTTCTATAAGATGCATGGAAACATTTTCTCAGCTCTTGTATGAATGGGAGGTGGGGGAAAAAGGAGGTAGATGGGAAGAAGAGAGAACGAGAAAATTGTGAGGTTCTAAAAAGAGAGAGCAACAATGTGTGTATGTGGAAGTATGATGGGAAAGGAAAGGAGAGAGTAAGGAAGGAAAGGAGAGCAAGATGGGGGGACTAAGGACAGTGAGAGTTGGACTAAGGAAGGAAAGGAGAGCAAAGTAGGGAGCACTAAGGACACTGAGAGTTGAGAGCAAGAGTTATACATTAAGGGGGTGGCAGAGTGTTTTGGGAGAAGTAAAAATGGAAGGAGAAAGGACTCAATAGGAGGAGAGAGTAAAAAGTGGGAAGACAGGAGAGAGGGGACAACAAAATGGGAGAGAAAGCAAGGGACAAAGAACATTGACTAAGGGAAGATGAGAGAAAGGTGGGGGGATCAAAGATGGGAAAAAGTGAAAGAAATGACCAGGAGAAGGAGTAGGCGGCCTTGGATTGGTGGGGTGTCCACGGAGAGAAAATATTCAGTGGAAGGAAGGGAATGATTTGTTGTAATAGGACTGCGTTATACAACACATTCCCCTGGATTCTATAAACTTGCATGCCCTTATTTCCTTCCAGTGCACAAATGTGAGCAAACAAGTTATAGAATAGTGCCATGCTTAACTTGTTAGATTAGGTGCCAAGGTTATAAGTACTAAAAATAGCCCATCAGTGGCATTAATTGGAGTTAATTGTCACCAATTTGTTACATGCGTAACTGCACATAGGAGCTATTCCATAACCTTAGCGCCTAAATGTGATAGCGTGCAACTACAATGGGGGACATGCACATGGGTGGGTTAGGGCGTGTTTTCCAGTTGCACAACAATTATGACTTACGTGCACAACTGTCAACCGTTTTTAACATGGCGTAAGAGCTCGTGCCTAAAGTTAGGTGTGCCTATGCCAACTTGCCCTCTGCCATCACAGAACTGGCATTTAGCACCCATATTTTCTGCAGCGAAGCTTTGGTGCACTATCTTGAACTTGCCCCATTATCCACAACTAAAATGAGTCCTCTTCAGCATGGCGTCCACTTCCTTATCTGAACTATTTTCCTTTGCTCAATTCAAGCATTCACGCAGTTCACGCAGCCTTTTTACTTTTCCATCTGTGAAAGGCTGTCGTTGCACAAAATGCCACCAACCTTTGCTTTCTTATCAGGCGGCATTCTGGGAAAAGGAACCAAAATCTTTGTTATTGAGTTCCATCATGTCTTACAATAATTTTTGAAAGCAACTGAAGACACATTTGTTCGCAAATTAATCAATTTTCTTTAGATTGTATTATTTGTTAAATTTTGTAAACCGCATCGAACTGATCAGTTATGCGATATAGAAATGACTTCTTGTTCTTCTCAAATAAAAAAATAAAAGGGGGAAGGGAAAATGGAGGGAAAAGGAGGAAGTAATTCTGAATATCTGCCTCAGGGAAAGTATCATGTTTCTGAGTATGAAAACACCAATTTGTTTTTCAATTTGCTTTTCTCTTCTATACTTGTTCTTAAATTATTTGATTCTTTCCTTTCTCCTTGCAATAATTACTATTTTCATGCAGTACTAAGGGGGGAATTTAAACAAAGAGTGCTAAGTATGTTGATGTCCACTAACTGCTAAAGATGCCCATTATATCCCTATGGGCTTCTTTAGTGGTTAGCATGCGTTAATGTGCTTTGCGCCCTTTGTTGAATTTCTCCCCCAAATGTACTTTGCAAAATCTCAGGAGTAAATATTCAGTGGCAAGGCAGCCATGTGTTTTTAAACATCTAACTTAGGGCTTCTTTTACTAAATGGCGCTAGAGATTTTTTAGTGCAGGCTGGCAAGGTAAATTCTCCAACTATCATAGAATTCCTATGAGCGTTAGAGCGTTTACCTTGCCAGCCCGTGCTAAAAGCCTCTAGTGCCGTTTAGTAATCTCTACCAAAAAAAAAAAAAAAATTAAACCACTTTTTCTGTTCCATATTTCTCAAAAATATTCAAATATTAAGTACATTCAACAATGTCCCAATCCTATATATCATCTTCCACAGGATTGCTTTCCATCAATAAAGCCATGTACTTATCTTTCTTATGTCTTCTGACGAAACAGTGTGACAAGGAAGTGGCTGTAGCCAAAAGGATGCTAGGCTGTATAGAGAGAGGCATAACCAGCAGAAGAAAGGAGGTGTTGAGACCTCTGTATAAGTCGTTGGTGAGGCCCCACTTGGAGTATTGTGTTCACTTTTGGAGGCCGTATTTAACTAACGACATAAGACTTCAAGAGATCCAGAAGGAGGCGACAAAAATGGTAGGGAGTTTGTGCCAAAAGACATATGAGAAGAGGCTGGAACAGAAGAGGAGGAATAGGGGTATATGATACAGATGTTTAAATACTTGAAAGGTATCTAAATCTTTTCCACAGAAGGGAAAATGGTAAAAACTAGAGGGCATAAATTAAGGTTACAGGGTGGTAGACTTAGGAGTAATGTTAGGAATTTCTTTTTCATGGAAAGGGTGGTTGATGTCTGGAATGCCCTCCCGAGAGAGGTAGTAGAGAGGAAAATGGTGATAGAGTTAAGATTTGCTGATTTATGTTATTATGCAATATGATATACTTGATGGTGTCTTTCTCTCTGATTTACTTCCATAGCTTTATCAGAAGTTTCTCTTCTATTTCTGTATTTCTCTTGTTTATAAAACTAATAAAAACTACTTGAACTAAAAAAAAAAAAAAAGTGTGGGATGAACACAGTAGATCTCTAATTTACAAAATGAATGGTATAAAAAGAAGAACTAGGGCCAGTATTAGGTAGACTTGCACGGTCTGTGCCCCATATATGGCAATTCAGTTTAGGATGGGCTAGGGAGGGCTTCGACGGGAACTCCAGTAATTTGGGACATGAGAGCAGTGCTGGGCAGACTTTTAAGGTCTGAATCCCGCAAATGATGAGATGGTTCAGATAAACTGGAGTGAGCTTCAATGGCAACTTTTGTAGGTGGAGCCTAAGAAAATGAGCTTCAACAATAACTCCAGTGGCTGGAGCCTATGGACAGTGCCAGGAGGACTTCTACGGTCTATGACCCAGTAATATCAAAGAAAAAAGACAATTCAATTTAATCATGAATTTATAGTGAGTGTAATTATTGGGCTGACAGGATGGACCATTCAGGTCTTTATCTGCCGTCATTTACTATGGGTTCCTTTTACAAAGGTGTGCTAGCGTTTTTAGCGCACGCACCGGATTAGTGCGCGCTATAGCGCGTGCTAGCTGAAAAACTACCGCCTGCTCAAGAGGAGGCGGTAGCGGCAAGCACGTGCCTTTCTGCGCGCTAAGGCCCTAACGCACCTTTGTAAAAGGAGCCCTATGTGACTATGTTATAACTTCAGAATCTTTGAAAACTGCTAAAATTTTGAAAGATTATTTTCAGGTACTTCAAGTGTTACCTTGTTTCCAGCACAAAAGATTTCTCTTGGTATATTCACGGAATTCTAATCTAAATGATGTATTGTGTCAAATGCCTAGATTCAAGTATAGAGGAGAGAATAAAGAGTTTTGTGGATATCAATGTTATGGATTGTGTTTGGTATGTGGTATTATGTTTATAATTTCAGTGTTTAACCTCCCATAAAATGTAGAGATAGTGGAGACAAAGACTGCCAGAATTCAAGAAAGAGTGGGACAGACATGTGGGATCTCTTAGGGAAAGGAGGAGATAGTGGATGCTGTGGATGGGCAGACTGGACGGGCTATTTGGCCTTTATCTGCCATCATGTTTCTATGTTTCCAAGTCATGTTATTTATTTATTAATGGGCTCTTGAGCTTTATGCTACATGAGTCAGACTTCACATAAACTAAAAATAAGATTGACTGGGCATCTGGATGGGCCATTCAGCCTTTTTCTGCCATCATATTTCTATGGGCTCCTTTTACTAAGGTGCACACACAAAATTACCACCCTCGAAACCACACGGTACACTTCTAGAATAACGCCAGCTCAATGCTGGTGTTAAGGTCTAGCGCGCGTGGCAATTTAGCATGCGCTATTCCACGCGTTAAGGCCCTAACACATTTTAGTAAAAGGAGCCCTATGTTTCTATTTAAGAATAGTGAAGATGACAGCACCTTTGGCGAAACATTGCATAGAGCATAATTATGCATTTGAATCTTTAAAATGTCTTGTCTTAGAACAGATTGTGGTCTCAATGAATGGGGTAACATTAAAAAACTGCTGAGACAGAAGGAACAACAATAGATCTTCCATTTAAATACATTGCAACCAGTTGGTTTGGATATTGCCATTGAATGTCAAGCTTTATTGAATAAGTAACTACTTAAGACTGTCTCAATCCTGACATCATTAGAAGGAGCCTTTTTCCTCCTACAGCCATGTTTATTGAAGTTGTAGAAGCCTTATTGGAGGAGACCCATTTTCTCTGACTCAGCTCCAGAGAAACAGGGATCTTTCCTTTCGGGAAATCAATTTGAGAACCGCCAGTGGAATTTACACAGAAGACATAAGAAAGATAACTATATGGGTTATTTATTTTATTTTTTTTGATGGACTGTTGTTAAACCGAAAGCAATCATGTGGAAGGTCCTATATAGTGTTGGGATATTGTTAAATTTATTTAATATTTGAAATATTTTTGAGAAACATCAGTCAGAAAAAGTGGTTTTAATTTCTTTTTTATGTAGCAATTATGTGTGGAGATTTTGTAAAAAATTTTATGACCAATGATGAAAAGCGCTCCCCCAGTAAAACTTTTGTTTTGAGAAGGGTTTGATCATTTTTGTGATTTCTTTCTCTCCACATTAAGGGGTCCTTTTGCAAAGGCGCGGTAGCGGTTTAACGCGCGGAATACCGAGCATTAAACCACCTGCTGCGCTAGTACCTAACGCTTCCATTGATGAGGCGTTAGGATTTTAGGCTGCCGTGGGGGTCAGCGCGTGATGAAATGCCCAACGCGCTAACCCCCGTAGCGCGCCTTGATAAAAGGAGCCCTAAATCTTTTTCTTTGATTAATCGGTATAGGTTATCTTCGTGTGCCTTTAGTTACTGAGTAATAGTTGTAGTGATTATAGTTTTGCACTCAATTCCCTCTGTAATTTTTTGAGAGGAAAATTCAGACATTCAGGTCAGGATTTGGAGAATTCCCACAGTATTTTACAACAGACTCTGTCAAATGTAGAGACACTTATAAAATAAGGACAGGACTTTAAAAAGGCTAGAGCAACAATTTTATAAAGCTGCACATGGGGAAAACGCACATGGAACACCCTCTCCCTTACCATGTGTGTGGGTGCGACTTTTAAAAATTGATGCTTGATGCTCTCCAGTTTCTCCTATGCCTCATAGCCCTGGAACCCTCCCAGTATTTCCCTGGCATCAGAATCCCCTAATCTCTGCTCCTAAGCCTCTAATCCACCCATCCTGCATCCCCAAAACATCTGATCTTCCCTCTCCACCAAGTATCCAAACCCCTTCTGGCACCCCCTACTCCCCCCCAAAAAACATCTGATCTCGCCTACTACCCCCAAAGCATCCTATTCCTTCAGGTGATCCCTGGAAAGAAGACTGGCAACAGTAACCCCCCTGAATCTTCTGGTACTACTGCTAGGGATGAGGTTTCCAAACAAGGACATGATTACTGCTTAGTGTAGAGGTAGTCATTTTGAATGCACAGCCTAAAAAGCAGGAGCAACCAGGAATTGTTCCTACTCCAATTTTATTTCAAGGGATTCTTAGTAAGAGCCAGAAGTGGAAGTTTTGGGGAGAGGGAGCTTGAGAAGGTCCTTAGTGCAGTCTTTTTTCTAGGGGGGGGGGACTTCTGGGGGCAAGGCTGGCCTTAGCAATTGGAGGGCCCTATGCAGATCAGTTTGTGGGGTCCCCTGCCCCTTGCCCATGGTCTAGCATATTCCCCCATCTCCAAACCTTAAACCAGATGTTTCTCTATAGAGGGCTCTGGGCAGCAGTAACTAATTTGTATAGGCCGTCAGCTGCCGAGCCTGCTTTCTGTTGTGTCATCCCTTTGAAAAACCAGAAAGGCTCCGGGGTTGGTATCAGATGGTGCATGCAAATTGCTGCTACTGACCTTTACAGAGAAACACAAATTTTAAGATGAGGGGGCATACCAGTGCAGGACCCTTAAGAGCTTGGAGCTCTGTGTGCCTTCCCTCCCCTCCCCCATTGCCCCTGCTTAAGGCCAACCCTGCCTGGCTGACTCTGAAACTTTGGGGGATGCAAGATTCTGTGCCACAGGAAGGGGAAAAGTAGGGCTGGATCTTGGCATTTATACCTGCCCCTTAAAGCAGGCACTTATTTGTGTCTTGGGGGGGCAGATGTCAACTTTATTTTCATTGTTTGTTTTTTTAATCAACATGTATTCCCCTTGTGAAATGGGGAATCCATTTTGATGTGTTAGGCCTAGCTCAGGGTCAGGCAACTCTGATCCTTGAGGGCCGGAATCCAGTCAGGTTTTCAGGATTTCTCCAATGAATATGCATTGAAAACGGTGCATGCAAATAGATCTCATGCATATTCATTGAGGAAATCCTGAAAACCCGACTGGATTCCGGCCCTCGAGGACCAGAGTTGCCCACCCCTGGCCTAGCTCAAACCACTCCCTCTTCTGACTCCTAACAAGCCTCATGACAATTTGTACATCCTGAGCACCACCATATGAAAATAGCTCTTTTTGTAAAGTGGCTTTTGCAAATGTATGCCAATCTATGTGTGTAAAACTGATATTTTTACATGGGAAACATCTAAAATAAGAACCACAGCCTTTTTCGCTACCCTTGCCCGGACCCCAAACCATGTGCATTTTTGGGGGGCTGATAAATCTGGCTATCCAACCAAAATTTTCTATACATTTCATACAAAAAAAACCTAGGTCTGCCTTTATCTCACCACTCTGGACTACGTTGGTTGAAGGATTAGATCACAAGGTTGTGAAAACAATCCTCTGCAAAGCCTACATGACCTCAACTGCAGTCCTCAAAGAGTTAATGATAAAAACTGCACTACTTGAACAGATAGGCAAAGGGAACTGTGAAACAGTTTACAGATGTGTTCAAAAGGCATACTTTACAAAGTGGAAAACTCATGGCGACACATTGCTCTGAGTTTGGGCGTGGAGTGCATGCTCCGCAGAAACGTCAGAGTGAACCTCTACCAAAGCTACCATATAACCTTATACAAAGGGTTGTGCCACTTTACCTAGAACAGCCATGATTTTCTTCGGTTCTTAATGCTCTAGATTAATACCAGCAGGGTTTTCACAGCCTTTTACAATACTGCTTTTTTGTTTGTTTACACATGAAACACAAGAGAACAACAAATGATATAGCCTGATATATGTCATGCAAAATACAATCAATACAGCACCACGGATGTGACAGAGACATTACCAAGTACTTCTCTCCAGCAAGAATACAGGGACGATACATCACATGAACTCATAGTCCTTATGTGACTGGCAAATCTTCAGAGGCAGTATCACTTTTGTAAATTTAAAAATTGTAATATTTCCTTTTATTAGATTTCCTTACACACCCAGGGTGGGTAGGTGGGGAAGAGGAATGTATTTGGGTTTGCTATACTAAATTATCTATATTATTGAAATTAAATATGTACTTCTTCTTGTATTAGTTATGGTGGGAAGGGAGAAAATGATTGTTTTCTGAATTATTTGTAAATTTAAAGTGCGTTCTGTGTAGTGTTTATGTTTAAATTAATTGTATTGCACTGTTAACGTTTGAAAATCAATAAAGATTTACAAAAAAAAAAGTGGTAGTTTAGTTCTGTTACTTCAGTTTTGGTTAAAAACTTATAATGCAGTAATATTTTACTACACAAATTAAGTGAAGTTTAGAATACTACTATGGAGATACAAAAAGCCTTAAAACTGACCTTAAGTTTAGAAAGCAAAAGAAAATGAATTGAAAGCAAGCACTTTTTTTTTTTTTTAACACACTTACTTAACAACAAAAGGATATTGCCTCTTAAAAATCAGTACTCTAGCCCAAAGTTTGAAAACACCTTTTTTGGGGGGGGATCTTTTATAAAAATACATTTTGTTTCCCTAAATACTGCTGTACTCTTTTTCTTTTAATCTCCTCCTCAATTGAACAGAAGCAGATGTGTTAACTCTAGAATTTGCTGATGTGCTAGAAAAACATGTAATGTTAATGCATTAAAAAAATTTAAATTAAAAAATAATCCTCCGTGAGGTTGATTTGGGATTTTAGTTAGAAAGCATTCTTTCAAAGACTTTCAATGGTCTGCAGTAGGAACTACACGGTAGTTTCATTTTTCCAAGGGCCAGTTTTAATGTTTCCTGTACTATCTGAACTGTAGATCATGGCTTCATGCAGGTTCCCCTTGAGTATTCCGTTGTGATTAGCTGTATTGAAAGGGTACGATTGTCTTCGTGGATGCATCTCAAAATGACCTGCCTGGTGCACCATGTCAGTGTCTGGCATTTTTGCACAGTTGTACACAACAGTACTTGCTTCACTGCTTTCAGGCTGGTTGATGGTAGGATATGGATCACTTTTTGCGCAGCAGGTCCGCCTGTGTCCTGACTGACCATCGTGCACGCTGTTTGGGCTATCTGTGTGTGAACTGTGGATACTTCCATCGATGCTAGAAGGAATATGATACGCATATTCCCTTTCTGTAGCAGACCTATGCCGACTGAAATAATGTGGTTTAGTTCTGCTTTTCAAGCACCTGTGAACATGCATGTTTGGTCGGAAAGCACCGTCGTTGTGTATGTGAACATGAGCGTCATCATCAAGGAGCTGCTCACAGTGAATCTTTGCACAGCATGGCGTAACTGGGGAAAGGCAGTTGACATGGTTTTGGACGGCCTGTAGATTGGTGAGTTTGCAGTGACCAGTGGGTGTATGGTTGCAAGCAGATGATTTATTAGGGCGCGGTGAATCCTGAAGACACGTGGTATGAATTTGTGCGTCCCCGTTGACGTTAACCTTTGGGCGGACATTTACTTGCACGGAATATGCATTCCTTTTGGATGGGCAACAGGACCACCAACAGTGCCAAACATCATCTCGCTTTGCACAGTGATGGATCAAAACAAATAAGCCCAAAGTCACACAAAACGCTCCATAAAGACAACTAAAAATCATATCTAAGAAGTGTCTTTGAGACACTGCAAGTGCACCGAAGGCCCATGTGGCAGCAAACAGAAAGAGAGTGAACGCAGCAGCTCGAAGCTGAGCTTTAAACGAATGTTCATTTTCCAGTAGTGAAGATGAAATCATCGAACACATTGCCTGGGTCACCGACCCAGAGTCTGGAATATGGTTGTGGCCCATTTCTGAACTGGCCAGCCGCTGCTGTTCCTCTGTCCTTTCCTTTAATTCATACTTGCGTTCTGGATGACGCTTCAACTGAATGTAAGTGCAAAGAAAGTAGATGCAGGTCACTAATACAATAAATGAGACTGGTCCATAAAAGGCACCAAGGCTGGGCTCCCAAGCCATCCAGCAGCTGAAAAAGGAAAAATCACAATGGTAAACAATTAAGAACAATCTAAAAGGCATTGATAAATGTCAATTATTTCAAGGCAGTGGGGTGTGAGACTTTAAAAATATTTTTAAAACAAATAGGAGGGAATATTTTTCCCCTCAATGAATAGTTAAGCTCTGGACGTGGTGGCAGCATTTAGTGTAGCTGGTAAAAAAAATGTATTGCAAGTTCTTGGAGGAAAAATCCCTAGTCTACTATTGAGATAGGCATGGGGGAAGCCACTGTTTGCCCTGGGATTGGTAATATGGAATGTTGCTACTATTTGGTATTCTGCAAAGTACTTGTGGTCTGGATTAGTTTTAAGGGAAAAGGGAATGGAACTTGTATACCACTTTTTTTTTTTTTTATGGCTACACATTCAAAGCAATCCACATAATACAAGGGGCTGCTGAAAAGTTCTCAGCCCAACCAACAAAATTGGGACAGTCTCTATGGGCATTAAAAAAAAACAAACCATCTAAGACCCCTTTTAGCCTAAGGCCCTAAACGCTGAAAATAGAAGCAGGGAAAATATCCATTCTAAAAAAAAAAACATCCAAAATGAGCTTTTTTTTGAGAATGGCCTACCTCTACGTTCAGCTGCTTAAATGCCCAGACCACCACTACATCTACACATACAACACATTATCATCCAAAAAACAGCTTAAGTCCCAAATGTCCAAAACAAGACCTTTTAGGCAAAGGAGGGGCCAGTCCTTCGCCTAAAAGCTAGATTCTGTAACCAGTGTCTGTGGACGGGGCCTTAGGCACCTAGCCCAATCAGATTCTAAGGCCCGCCATTTGGGTGCTGGAGGGACTGCCGGGCAGACGGGCTTGGGACCCGTCCGTCCGTCCAACTAATTGTAAGTAAGGGGGGATGTCGGGGGTAAGGTGGGTAAGGGCGAAAGGGGGGGTGTCACGGGGGTTGCAGGTTCGGGGGGGTGATCGGGGATTCAAGGGGCTGATGAGGGCTCGGGGGGTGCATCATGGGCAGGAGGGGTTGGGCTCCCTCCTGCCCATATCTCTTAGGGAAGTGGGAGGTCGCCGGGGCAGGAGGGGTTGGGATCCCTCCTGCCTGTATCTTAGGGGGATGGGTGAGTGCATTATGGGCAGGAGGGGTTAAGCTCTCTCCTTCCCGTATCTTAGGGGGTGGGGTGGGGAGGTCGCTGGGGTAAGAGAGGTTGGGATCCCTCCTGCCCGTATCTTAGTGGGGGGGGGGGGGGTGAATCGTGGGCAGGAGGGGTTGGGCTCCCTCTTGCCTGTATTGGTTCGGGGGGAGTGGATCACGGCAGGAGAGATTGGGCATCTCTCCTGCCGTGATTGCGATTCCCTGAAGTGCTGTGAACCGCAGCACCTCGGGGGTGAGGATTGCGGCAGGGGAGATAAGGCATCTCTCCTGCCGCAATCATCACCTCAAAGTGCTGCAGTTCGCGGCAGTTCGGGGATCGCTATTGCGTCAGGAGAGATGAGGCATCTCTCCTGCCGCGATCGTTGCGGTGGGGGATGGGCAGGTTGCCAGGGCTGCTGAGCTGATCGCAGCAGCCGAGATCAGCTCAGCGGCCCCTTTTTGGAACTTAGACCTGTTTTGACTTGGTCTAAGTCAAAACATATAAGTTCCGAATAGGTAACCTGTTGAAGGTTTTGGTTATATTTGCTGTACGACTAAGTCTACACCTCCTGCCCTTTTCCCACCTCTAAAAACACCTGTTTTCGCTCTAGGCGTTTAGAGGCAGGGGAAGGGCCTAAGCTGGTTTTAGATACGTCTAAATCCAGCTTTGATTATCGGTACTTGGGCGATCTAGCTTTTTGATCGTCCAAGTACCAATTTAGGTCCCTTTTTGGATGTTTGTTATTTTTTTATTATGAGCCCCTTAGTCCAGTGATTTTCCACTTTTTTAAAATTCCGTTGGAAAAATATAGAATGAGAAAAGTGGAAAATCGCTGGACTAAGGGCTCCTTTTACTAAGGTGCGCTAGCGGTTTTAGCGCGCGTGCTAAACGCTAATGCCTCCATAGAGTTCGCGTTAGTATTTTTTCGTTTAGCATGTAGTTAACACGCGCTAAAAATGCTAGCGCACCTTAGTAAGAGGAGCCCTAAGTGTATAGCCCTCGATGGAGACTGCCTCAACTTTGTTGATTGGGCTGAGAACTTTTCACTGGCCCATTATACTGGCACTTAAGCATTTTGTATCTGGGGCAATGGAAGATTAAGTGACTTGCCCAGGGTCACAAGGAGAATCACTGTACACTGGTTCCTCTATCTTATGCCGATGAACTGGTGAAACATTAATCAACTAATTTCATAGGCAGAATGTTTAATATATAAAAGTTCCAGTTCATTAAACATTACTGATAGCATGAGTGAGACATCCAGGTTGTGACATCTCAGTTTCCACTAGTTTTTTAGTGCCTGTTGTAAAACACATGGAGAAATGGACATTTATGTGTCAGTTATATATGGCAAGCAAATAAATGCAATGCTGGATTTTAGAAAAACATTGTGATCAAGGTAGAAAAAACGCCGCAAATGAAGCTACAGGTTATAAAAAAAAACCCAGACTAGTCCATGTCCTAGTCTGGGTTTTTTTTTTATAACCTGTAGCTTCATTTGCGGCGTTTTTTCTACCTTGATCACAACGCTTTTCTAAAATCCAGCATTGCACTTATCCAGGCACTCATTTGCTCCTTTTTATGCTGTTTGTTACAAAACCTTATCCACCCTGGACCCCTGAGGAAGATGTGTTTTCCGAAACACGGACCGTGTCGGGTCCCTTGGTTGGCAATAAGGTTGTATATTCCATTACAGTTAAAATAAATAGTGCCTGCATCTTGTACATAGCCTGCAGTTGTTTTGGTTTTTGCTTGCTGCTAGTTTCACTGCAGTTTCTGTTGGATTTTTCTTTGGTTTGAGTTATATTTGGCAAGACATCCGTTTTACATTCATAAATGTTTATAATATCAGTGGATCAAAACAGACATACAAAAGTTTATTTTATGAAATGGTAACATTTACATGATGGAATATTAATATTTATTTCAGCCATATTAGAAACATAAATGTTTATTTTTCCCAAAGTTGTCACAGAGCCTGTAATCCCTTGCCAGTTTCGCTTTTGAGAAGGGGAAGGGACGACTACCAATGGGGAATTAATGGAGCAACATCCCCTGATACCTGTAGTTCAGGGGTAGGGAACTCTGGTCTTCGAGAGCCGTATTCCAGTCGGGTTTTCAGGATATCCACAATGAATATGCTTTGAAAGCAGTGCATGAAAATAGATCTCATGCGTATTCATTGGGGAAATCTTGAAAACCCGACTAGAACACGGCTCTCGAGGACCGGAGTTCCCTACCCCTGCTGTAGTTGAACGCTGCTCAATAGGACCAGTTTTCTGAAACCTAGACATCCTGCATAGCAGGTGTAAATCTCAAGGTTGATCTTTTTGGACACAGACATGCAGTCCCCAGAACACACCCTGTTGCTAGATGAATGTTTTAGTTATGTATATCCCAACTTTGTAGGATTGGAATTTAGACATTTATGCAATATCAACATCTAAATGACAATTTGTGCATGTCTAAAACCCATATAGCACTTCTAAATTAAGCACTTTAATATATTTGACAAACATAAGTCAGGCATGTCCTATATCTCATAAGACAAAGGAAGTATAAACGTGAAGGAGCAAATAATGAGAAATTTAGTGCATGCCCCACCCCATTCAATTAGCTCATAGTATTTTTTTTCTGTGTTAACAATATGGGAAGATGTTTGACACGCCCTCCTCTTCCATATGCACACACAAAGGTTAATAACAGGGGTGCAGCCATGGGGGAGGGACCTTGGGGCCTGGCCCCCTCCAGAACTCTAGCATTCCTTAAGAACATAAGAACATAAGCAATGCCTCTGCTGGGTCAGACTTGAGGTCCATCATGCCCAGCAGTCCGCTCACGCGGCGGCCCAACAGGTCCAGGACCTGTGCAGAAATCCTCTATTTATACCCTTCTATCCTCTTTTCCAGCAGGAAACTGTCCAATCCTTTCTTAAATCCCAGTACCGTACTCTGCCCTATTACATTCTCTGGAAGCGCATTCCAGGTGTCCACCACACGTTGGGTAAAGAAGAACTTCCTAGCATTTGTTTTGAATCTGTCCCCTTTCAACTTTTCCAGATGCCCTCTTGTTCTTTTATTATTTGACAGTTTGAAGAACCTTTCCTTCTCTACTCTCTCTATGACCTTCATGATCTTATAAGCCTCTATCATATCCCCTCTAAGTCTCCTCTTCTCCAGGGAAAAGAGACCCAGTTTCTCCAATCTCTCAGCGTATGGAAGGTTTTCCATCCCTTTTATCAGACGTGTCACTCTCCTCTGAACCCTCTTGAGTATCGCCATATCCTTCTTAAGGTACGGCGACCAATATTGGACGCAGTATTCCAGATGCGGGCGCACCATCGCCCGATACAACGGCAGGATAACTTCTTTCGTCCTGGTTGTGATACCCTTCTTGATTATACCTAGCATTCTATTTGCTTTCTTAGCAGCCGCTGCGCACTGTGCCGTCGGCTTCATTGTCATGTCCACCATTACCCCTAAGTCCCTTTCCTGGGTACTCTCATTCAATAACATCCCTCCCATCGTATAGTTGTACCTCAGGTTTCTGCTTCCCACATGCAGTACTTTACATTTCTCAACGTTGAACTTCATCTGCCATCTCGTCGCCCATTCCCCTAGTTTGTTCAGGTCCCTTTGCAATTCTTCGCAGTCCTCTTTAGTCCGAGCTCCACTGAATAGTTTGGTGTCGTCTGCAAATTTTATTATCTCACACGTCGTTCCTATTTCTAGATCATTTATGAATATATTAAATAGTAGTGGTTCGAGCACCGAGCCCTGCGGAACACCACTTGTGACCCTCTTCCAGTCCAAGTAGTGGCCCTTCACCCTTACCCTCTGATTCCTACCCGCCAACCAGTTTCTGATCCATCTATGTACATCTCCGTCTACCCCATGGTTCTTCAGTTTCCGGAGTAGACGCTCGTGAGGCACCTTGTCAAAAGCTTTTTGGAAATCTAGGTATTCCTTTTTACCTTTAATAGCAGGGATGCCAAGCCACACCAGCCACATATCTACAGCGCCACCTGCTCTCTCCTGTTTCCTTTCTGCTCTGAGCACGCTGGGTCTTCTCATGCATGCTTGGAGTAGAAAGAAAGCAGCAGCACTGTAGTAATTTGGCTGGCAGAGCTCAACCATTAGCACACCTACTGTATGTTGGAGGGGGAAGAAAAGAATATGTTGCCCCCCCTCCAGTCCACCCCTGGTTCCCTCCTTAATTTTACAGTGATTACTAATTTTTACCTCCCTTTTGTAAAAGGGTCTTTAAGAACAAGGAGTTATCACTTGAAAAGACAGTACAATATCTTAAAATACTTTTAGGGTTGTGTTTTTCAAGCAATTTTAATACTTACTATGGTGCATTTTCTTTACTCCCATAATTATTGATATTTGTTGCTGCTGTAATTCCACAGATAATTAAAGGAACCCCTCCACCAATCAGATAAAATCTGTGAACAAAAATATAATTCTTATTTCATTTCTATGACATGATTAATAACAAAAGCAAAAAAGTATATGTAAAGCAATGTTTATTGATCTTGGTTTATTTATAAAAGTTTATTATATTCAAAGTATAGACAATGACAATATAATGGTTGTATCCAAAATTCAAACAATAATAATCCACATGGACTTGAAAAGAAGGGACCCTACATGGTCCCTACATGGTCCCTACATGGTGTTTCGGTGAATATGCCTTCCTCAGGGGTCCATGTTATTCAAAATTCAAGGCACAAATGTGGATATCATATAACAACCTTAAAAATTTAAAAAGCAGATAAAACACCCAATGGTGTATTGCCGATTACTGAAGTCTACATTCCATTCACATGGTTAAAAAGTGAAGTGAAAGAGGCTATTAGAGATTAAAAAAAAACATCCTTTAAAGAATGGAAAAAGGATCCGAATGAAGAAAATAAGAAGAATCACAAGCGCTGGCAAGTTAGATGCAAAGCATTGATAAAGAGAGCTAAGAAAGAATATGAAGAGAAACATGCCAAAGAGGCAAAAACTCATAAAAATGTCTTTAGGTACATCAGAAGCAGAAAACCAGTGAGGGAATCCATGGGACCTTTGGAAGCTTAAGGAGCAAAAGGGGCACTCAGGGAGGATATGACCATACTGGAGAGACTAAATGAATTCTTTGCTTCGGTTTTTATGGAAGAAGATCTACTAAAACTGGAAATGGTATTCAAGCGTGTTGATGCAGAGAAACTGAAAAAAAATCTCTGTGAATCTGGAAGATGTACTAAGCCAAACTGACAAAGTTAAAAAGTGATAAATCTCCTGGACCGGATGGTATACATCTCAGGGTACTAAAGGAACTCAAACATGAAATTGCTGACCTGCTGTCACTAAAATCATCTGTAGTACCTGAAGATTGGAGGGTGGCCAATGCTATACCGATTTTTTAAAAAGGGTCCAGGGGAGATCCATGAACTTACAGACTGGGAAGCCTGACTTCAGTACTGGGCAAAATGGTGGAAACAATTATAAAAAATAAAATTGTGGAAAACGTAGACAAACATAATTTAATGAGACAGAATCAGTATGGGTTCAGCCGAGGGAGATCTTGCCTCAACAATTTGCTTTATTAATGGATTTATTAATAGGATAATTCTCCACCAATAAAATATATTGCCCTTTGACTGAGAGAAATATATCTTATAAAGAAATATTAATTTGGGGAAATATAGCTCTGCCTGTTATGTTTATATATATATATAAGGACCGAGATTCAGAACATTTGCAATCCAACTGGAATTTTATTTCTTACAGAGCAGAATTAATTATATATTCAGGCAGGTAGAGCAGGTTACAGATAGGATCTTTGAACAAGGAAAAATTGTGCCACAAGACCAGATATTGCTAAAGCAGAATGATTAATTTAGCTGGGTTCAAAAGTTACTCACGATGTAGGCCTTTGCTGGTTGAAAAGTCCTTTAGTTGGAAAGGAGACTGCATGGTAAAGCTGGGCACATGGTCTGGGAGCACATGGTCTATAGAAGAGATGTTGAAGCACAACGATCCCCAGGAGAAAGAGAATAGAGAGTATGGGGATCCCCAGGAAAAAGAGAGAGGCACCGAAGAGAAGAGAGAGAGAGGCATGGTTCCAGCGCTGGTCCAATGGAAAGAGAGAGAGCATGGGTGAATCTTCTGGTTTTATAGATGTTAGTAGATTGAAATTTGGTCCCAAAAGGCAAGAACCCAGGAGCAATTGTCCAAGTCAGGAACTCAGGGGCTATGTCTCCTCCATGAGGCTGGCATCACATCAATCACAGAGCAGTCCAGTCTTTCCCTCTGTTTCCAGATGGATGATGTAATCTGATTAAATTTTGTCTGAGTGGCTTAAGTTCTTGCTTTGTTGATTAGTAGTGAGCTGCATCTAGCCATTTCTTTGTCATCCCTTGAATAGGTGTATTTAACACTGTCTGAAGGCAGATGCCATCCATCTCTCAGAAGCCAAGTTAGAAATCATTGCTTGGTTCAGGCAGTAAATTTATACTTTCCTCCAGCAAAATTAATCATATCATGCTACAGCTTGATTTCTTTGAAGGTGTGAATACACATGTAGATAAAGGTGAGCCGGTTGATATATGGTTCCTTTTACAAAGGTGCGTTAGGGCCTTAACGCGTGGAATAGCGCACGCTGGGGGGCGTGGCCATGCAGTGAGCGGGGAAGCTGTGTTTTCCCGAGCTCCGTAGCTTTCCCTACCTTCTGCTCATTTTGAACTAACTTCTGCCTTGATCCTAGACCCGATTTTAGCTACGTGGGGTTGGAGAAGTTCTATGGATAAGTTTGTCCATAAAAACGGAGCTGCTATGTCAACAAAGAGTGGTAAAAAGGACGGGACATGCGGCAGGGTCCAGGCGTCTAGTGAGGAGAAAACGGCGGAGTCGAGCGGGGAGTCTGACTCTGCGAGTGAGCCGCTGGTGGCGAAAATCACTGAGGCTGTGGTGCTCGCACTGGGCACGCGGCTGGATAAAGTAAATGAGGGTCTTGCGACTTTGTCCACGGCGGTGCACGAATTCCATGCCCGGATAGCTGAGGTAGAACAGAGGGTGGGCTCAGCGGAAGACTCCCTGACTGCTGTTCAGACGGAACTGGCCACCCTGCACAGCAAAGTATCGGCATGCGAGGAATAGCGCATGCTAAATTACCACACGCGCTATACCTTAATGCCAGCATTGAGCTGGCCTTAGTTCTAGAAGCGTAGTGCGGGTTTAGCACGTGCTAAAATCCTGTATGTGCTAAAAACACTAGCGCACCTTAGTAAAAGGAGCCCATAGTGTATCTAGATTTTCAGAAAGCTTTTGAGGCTACTGAGAAAATTAAGGAGTCATAGGATAGGAGACAAAGTTTAGTTATGGATTAGGAATTAGTTATCGGATAGTAATCAGAGAATTGGGTTAGATGGTCATTTTTCTCAATGGAGGACAGTGGAGTGCCGCAGGGATCTGTACTGGTCCCGGTGCTATTTAACTTATTTATAAACGATCTGGAAATTGGAATGACGAATGAGGTGATTAAATTTGCAGATGACACTAAACTGTTCAAAGTTGTTAAAACACATGCGAATTGTGAAACATTGCAGGCAGACCTTAGCAAATTGGAAGACTGGGCGTCCAAGTGGCAGATGAAATTTAATCTGTACAAATTCAAAGTGATGCATGTTGGGAAGAATAACCCAAATCACAGTTTCCAGATGCTAGGTTCCACCTTGGGAATTAGCGCCCAAGAAAGGGATCTGGGTGTCATTGAAGACAATTCGATAAAACCTTCCGCCCAATATGCAGCAGTGGCCAAAAAAAAAGCAAACAAGTTGCTAGGAATTATTAAAAAAGAGATGGTTAACAAGACTAAAGATATTATAATGCCTTTGTATCGCTCCATGGTGCAACCTCACCTGGAGTATTACGTTCAATTCTGGTATCCTTATCTCAAGAAAGATATAGTGGCATTAGAAAAGGTTCAAAGAAGAGCGACCAAGATGATAAAGGGGATGGAACTCCTCTCATATGAGGAAAGACTAAAAAGGTTAGGGCTCTTCAGCTTGGAAAAGAGAAGATTGAGGGGAGATATGATTGAAGCCTTCAAAATCCTGAGTGGAGTAGAACGGGTACAAGTGGATCGATTTTTCACTCCGTCAAAAATTACAAAGATTAGGGGACACTCGATGAAACTCCAGGGAAATACTTTTAAAACCAATAGGAGAAAATGTTTTTTCACTCAGAGAATAGTTAAGCTCTGGAATGCGTTGCCAGAGGTTGTGGTAAAAGCAGATAGCGTAGCTGGCTTTAAGAAAGGTTTGGACAAATTCCTGGAGGAAAAGTCCATAGTCTGTTATTAAGACATGGGGGAAGTGTCTGCTTGCCCTGGGGGATGCCCCCGGTTATGGTCCCTCTGTATCTCTGAGCTTATCCTATCACATATAAAACTTTTTTTCAGAAGTGTGTGTAGTATTCAAGGGATGTGTGTTTTGCCTGATACACATTGAATCTTTCACTCCCTTATAGATAATACTATAGTTGTATTTATTTTATTCTTTGACGAAATATAAACCTGTCAAACACATATGATGCTGCTCATCCCAAGCATAACTGATGATATCCCCATACATATCTTTTCCATCATTTATTGTCAAATAATAATTTTTCTGTATTTACCCTGAAGCTCCTATTGTCAAGCATGTCAATATGTTTACCAGCTCTTATTTTGCATTGCTAAGAAGAGTGGTGATAGCAGTTAGCGTAGTTGCCTTTGAAAAACATCTTACCTGATAATTTCCTTTCCTTTAGACGCAGATCAATCCAGAGACTAGTGGGATGTGTCCATCTATCAGCAGGTAGAGATAGAAAGTACCGAGTTCAAGTCTATCTTATTGCATGGAAAGCTACCTGGCTGTAAGAAACAAAATTACCACTCAAAGACACTCCAGAAAGGCTTTGAATAAAGTAGATGATTTTATTTTCTCTCTGACCAGACAGGGTGTCTCAATTCAATGCAAAAAAAGCAAAGCAAGTACACAAAGCTCATTATATAGTTAATCCGCAAATTTCTTAGTCTCTCCTACCTGTCTGCTCATTGGTTAGAGCAGTAACAGTTCACAATCTATCAAATGCTTCCCTCTATACTTCCATCTTCCCCGCCTCTGTTTGGCTGGACCTGGATTGGCTACCATGAGAATGGGCTACTGGGCTTGATGGACCACTGGTCTGACCCAGTAAGGCTATTCTTATATTCTTATGACTGATTAGATGGAATTACGGTTGCCCTCTGCAAAACTTATTTGCATGGGAAGCTGTTTGAACGTCTATCGCCATTTAGAAATTGTCCCAAAAATCGGCCCACAGTGACCTACATAGTCTTAACAACCACTTAGTGCACCTAACTCTAAGGGCTCCTTTTACTAAGGTGCGCTAGCGTTTTTAGCGCACGCACAAAATTACTGCATGCTAAACTGCATGGTACGCTTCTAGAATAATGCCAACTCAATGCTGGCGTTAAGGTCTAACGTGCGTGGCAATTTAGCGTGCGCTATTCCTTGCGCTAAGGCCCTAACACACTTTAGTAAAAGGAGTCCTAAGTGTTGTTGAAAATACCAGTACAATACAATGCTTATATCCCACTATGACACTAAAAAACCATTGTGTATCAATAACCTTAGTGATCCCATTCAACCCACTATGAAGGTATTAGGAGTAACACTGGACCAGAGCCTGACCATGAAAGACCAGGTAGACTCCTTGATTAGAAAAATCTTTCTCACCCTCTGGAAGCTTCGGTCCATCAGAGCTTACTTCGATGTCTCATCGTTTCGAATTCTGGTACAATCCCTTATACTGAGTCCTCGATTATTGTAACAGCCAACTTGGAGAATATGCGGCGATTGCAACTGGTACAAAATGCAGCGGTCAGACTACTTTGTGGACTGAAGAAGTTTGACCACGTAACACCTTCCTATCGACTTCTGCACTGGCTGCCGATGAAAGCATGTGTGAAATTCAAGTTTGGTTGTTTTTGATTCAAGGTACTTTATGGCTTAGCCCCTAAATATATAACAGACCTTTTCTCTTTCTCATCCAACAGACATAGGTGAAGCTCACACCCGAACTTTGTTTCTCCACCGGTCAGAGGCTGTAAATTTAAAAGTCATCACCAACATCTTTTCTCAAATCAAGCAGCTCTGTGGGGTAAAGATCCAGAACAATTACTCGTGCCTACTACATATAGGGAATTCAGGAAACGTCTAAAAACACATCTGTTCCTGAAATACTTAGGAAATCAAACTATACAATCCTAGCCCTCAACAAATGATCTCTAGAACTGTCAATCACCAAGTCCATACTTTGTTGATTCCACTCTATCTGTAACATCTTTAATCATTGTAAACCGCATAGAACTTCACGGTCCTACGGTATGTAAAAATATTGTTATTATTATTATCCCATGTATATCCACATAAGTTCAATGCCAGTTAACAAACTGTCAAAACCCAGGCAAACCTGGGGAAAGGATCTCCCATGATGACACC
This sequence comes from Geotrypetes seraphini, assembly GCF_902459505.1. Taxonomy (NCBI): domain Eukaryota; kingdom Metazoa; phylum Chordata; class Amphibia; order Gymnophiona; family Dermophiidae; genus Geotrypetes; species Geotrypetes seraphini. Next base: position 264,576,670 of record NC_047087.1, read on the forward strand.
AGGGCCGTCGATAAAGAAAACAACTGTTGTTGTTCAGGAGATGGATGGAGACACTGACTCCTGGCAGTTAGTGACCTCCTCCACAGGTAAACGTAGGAGACCCCCCTTCCCATTTACAATCTCTTCACCTTCTCACTCTTTCTCTCAACAGGGCAGCTCCACATCGACTCCGCATTTGAACCTGAAGAACAGATTCCAGGTCTTGCAGGAAGAGACTACCGTTGTGGACATGGAACAGGATCAACACACATCTCCAGGGACAATGGACCGACACCCCCAAAAGAGGCGTAGAGTGATAGCCATTGGGGATTCCATGTTGAGGGGCACCGAGGGACCAATATGCAGACCGGATATGCAGTCGAGGGAGGTCTGCTGTCTGCCCGGAGCCAGAATACGAGATGTGACCACCTGTCTTGATAGACTTCTCAGGCCCCAGGACCACTTCCCAATGCTGCTCATCCACGTCGGGACGAACGACACTGCTAGGAACACCCTGGAGGACATAGCTAGAGACTTCGGATCTCTGGGAAAGAAACTAAAGCAGACAGGAGCACAGGTAGTATTCTCTTCTATTCTTCCTGTTAGGGGCAGAGGAAGGGACAGAGATGAACGTATCCTGAAGACGAACGAGTGGCTACAACGATGGTGCCGGGAGATGAACTTCGGATTCCTGAATCACGGAGAGGCACTACAGGGACTACAGGGACCAGATGGACTCCACCTGACCAACAGAGGTAAGAATGTCTTCGGACACAGGCTAGCCCGCCTACTTCGAAGGGCTTTAAACTAGGTAAGTTGGGGGTGGGTACCCACTTTTACACCAGAGCAGTAAGTAACAATCCTGATGGGGCGAACCAAAACTCCGCTACTAAGTCTAAGGTAAGTACCCTTATTGCAAAAGAATCACTAGGTGACACTTTAATTCAAATGGATGGCTCACTACAGGAGCTTAGTAAACAGAAAGAGTGGAGAGCTATGTATGTTAACGCACACAGCCTAGGGAATAAATTTCTAGAACTAGAAACAGAAATGGTTAATGCAGACCTGGACGTAGTAGCAATATCCGAAACATGGTTCACAGACTCTCATGGGTGGGATATAACTATACCAGGATACAACCTGCTTCGACAAGACAGAGAGGGTAAGTTGGGAGGAGGGGTAGCACTTTACATCAAAGAGAACATCAAGACAACCAGGATCACGGATGTCAAGTACACTGGGGAATCCATCTGGGTAAACCTGGCCAGAGGCAGAGAAAAATGCCTGTATCTTGGTGTGGTGTACAGACCTCCAAGGCAATCGGAGGACAAGGACGCAGAATTAATTGAAGACATTGAGAATATCACCTTACGGGGGGATGTCGTTCTGTTAGGAGACTTCAACATGCCTGATGTGGACTGGAACACACTCTCAGCGACAACTTGTGATAGCAGGAGGATATTAACGTCCATGAAGGGAGTAAGGCTCAAACAAATGGTACTAGAGCCCACTAGGGCCCAGGCCATCCTGGACCTGGTACTTACAAATGGGGAAAGCGTCTCGGAGGTCTCGGTGGGAGAAAAGCTAGCCACCAGTGACCATAACATGGTATGGTTTAACCTTAAGAAAGGCTTCCCTAGGTCACAAACAAAAACAAGAGTACTCAATTTCCGAGGCACTGACTTCGCACGCATGGGAGATTTCGTCCATCAGACGCTGCAGGTTCATGAAGTAACTGATAATGTGGAAACTATGTGGTCAACCTTGAAATCGACCCTTCATGAGGCAACTCAATGCTACATAAAATCGGTAACCAAACAGCAAAGAAAAAAGAAACCCCAATGGTTCACTGATGAGGTCTCGTACCTCGTCAAAGAGAAGAAAAGAGCATTTCTCGTATACAAATGCTCGGGGGAAAAAGAAGCAAACATTGTATACAGGGCAAAGTCTGCAGCGGTCAAAACAGCAGTCAGGGAAGCCAAACTTCGAATGGAAGAAAATCTAGCGAAAAACATTAAGAAAGGGAACAAATCCTTCTTCAGGTACATTAGCGACAGGAAAAAGAACGCAAACGGGGTAGTACGCCTTAGAACGCCAGAAGGGAACTATGTGGAAACAGATTCCGATAAGGCCAAACTGCTGAATGATTACTTCTGTTCAGTCTTCACCTGCGAAGCACCAGGACACGGGCCACGGCTTGAAGCAAAGCAAAGCATGGAAGACCCATTTCAGAATTTTGATTTCACACCAGAAGATGTTTACAGAGAACTGTCGAGACTCAAGGTGAACAAAGCCATGGGACCGGACAATTTGCATCCAAGAGTGCTCAGAGAGCTATGCGATGTTTTGGCGGAACCGTTAGCCATGCTCTTCAATCTCTCCCTAAGTACGGGGAGAGTCCCCCTGGACTGGAAAACTGCCAATGTTGTTCCTCTGCACAAAAAGGGTTGCAGAGCGGAGGCTGCGAATTACAGACCAGTAAGTCTCACATCAATAGTGTGTAAACTCATGGAAATTCTACTTAAAGGCAAATTAGACACGATATTGGATGAGGGAAATCTGAGGGATCCCTGTCAACATGGATTCACTAGGGGCAGGTCATGCCAATCCAATCTCATCAGCTTCTTTGACTGGGTGACAGGAAAACTAGACTCGGGAGAGTCTCTGGACATAGTGTACTTGGATTTCAGTAAAGCTTTTGACAGTGTCCCGCACCGTAGACTATTAAACAAGATGAAATCAATGGGGTTGGGTGAGAAACTAACTGCATGGGTCAATGATTGGCTGAGTGGAAGACTTCAGAGGGTGGTGGTCAACGGCACCCTCTCTGAGACATCGAAGGTGACTAGCGGAGTGCCGCAGGGATCAGTACTGGGACCGTCCCTTTTCAACATATTCATAAGGGACTTGACCCGGGGGCTTCAGGGAAAAGTAGCACTGTTCGCCGACGACGCCAAACTATGTAACATAGTAAGTGAAAGCAATCTCAAGGATAATATGACGCAGGATCTGATCACGCTGGAAAACTGGTCCTCGACATGGCAGCTGGGATTCAACGCTAAGAAGTGTAAGGTCATGCATCTCGGCAGCAGAAATCCATGCAGAACATACACCTTGAATGGAGAAGCACTAGCTAGGACTTCAGAAGAACGGGACTTGGGAGTAATCATCAGTGCAGACATGAAAGCTGCCAAACAAGTAGAGAAGGCCTCGTCCAAGGCAGAGCAAATGATGGGATGTATCAAGAGAAGCTTCGTCAGCCGCAAACCTGAAGTCATAATGCCACTGTATAGAGCCATGGTGAGACCTCATCTGGAATACTGTGTGCAATTCTGGAGGCCACATTACCGTAAAGATGTGCTTCGAGCCGAGTCGGTCCAGCGGATGGCCACTAGAATGGTCTCCGGACTCAAGGGTCTCTCATACGAAGAAAGACTGGGCAAATTACAGCTCTATACTCTAGAGGAACGCAGGGAAAGGGGTGACATGATTGAGACATTTAAATACGTCACAGGTCGTGTAGAGCTGGAAGACGACATATTCGTTCCCAAGGGACCCTCGGTCACAAGGGGGCACCCGCTTAAACTTAGAGGAGGGAAATTTAGTAGTGACACCAGGAAGTACTTCTTCACAGAAAGGGTAGTGGATCAATGGAACAGACTTCCGGTGCAGGTGATCAAGGCCACCAGCGTGCTCGACTTTAAGAATAAATGGGACATCCACGTGGGATCCCTACGAAGGTCGAGCTAAGGAACTAAGTCATATGCACTCAGACTTAATGGGGTGGGTCAGTAGAGTGGGCAGACTTGATGGGCTGTAGCCCTTTTCTGCCGTCATCTTTCTATGTTTCTATGTTTCTATGTTTCTATGTTTCTAAAGTAAGTCAATAATATTCAATCATTATTTCTGATACAAAACCTCTGAAACAGCCAAACTTTTAAATGTTTCCTACAAAGTAGATAATTAGCAATTGCTCTCAGGAAGAACGTGCCACATGAGGGGCTTGATAAGAAAAGGTAGATACAAAAACTCACTTATATTTCATTCCTTTACCATCTGGAAAATGTAATAACATTTGATTTTTACACCATAATGTACCTTGAAGAGATGACCTGAAAATGGCCTATTAGCCCTGAACAAGCGATTTAACCATCCAGGAGCAATTTCTGCCCATTAAATTGCTCTGAATATCAACCCGCTGGTTATCTGGGAAGCTCAATGGTTCTAAGTGAAATCATATTTTGTAATAACAGGCATTGGAAGACTTTTAGCATTGGGAATCATTTCTACTTAAAAACTGCTACTGTTGGTTTTCCAAAATTGTGTTATTGTTCAGCTCTTTGAATTAAACAGTTCTATTTTTGATAAAAAGAATATTTACTTTAAATCTATTTCACTGATGATATTCAACATAAAACATGTGAAAGTACATGCAGTCTCTGGGTTAAAAACAAGTTATGTTTTTAAAGGTATTTTTAAGTCGGATTTGTATGCAACTCAAAGCTTGCAGATTTTAACATTCTTGCTGCTTACCTTTGCTCCCAGCTGACAAAAGGGTCAACTTTCCCTACCAGTGTTCCTTCTAAGGTACAGCATTCACAACCACACACTGTTCTTAATGTGGCCATGAATCTGCTGTAGGAGAAGTGCAGGAGTCTATGCCCTGGAAATACTGTTCAGTGAAATCTAACGAAGCTGCAACCACGTTCTTAAGTACGAGTCGTACTTAAGTTGGGCGTCTGTAACTCGGGGACTGCCTGTTCATTACACATAACCAACCATATCAACTTGTGCTATAGATTTAAAGAGTTGAATCAACAGGATTAGAATCACTATTTCTATTTTTCATTAATTCAAACCCTCCTTTGGCCTTTCACCTCTCCCACCTCTCTTCCACTCCATACCCTGCTCATGGCCCCAGTACATCCCTTTCAGTCTCTTGTACTTGCATGCAGTCTTTGAATGAGAAAAGTAGAAAAAGATTTGTACACTGAAAAGATACCAACACAACGACCACTTAACATGCATCAAAATACAACAAATTCAACCTCTATCCCTTACCAGCAGAGGTCAGTAAGGGATAGAGTACTTTGGTATCATCCAGTCCTTGGTAAACAGTCTAATTATTAAGGATGAAAACCAAATATACACTGGCTGATATCCAGTACTATTCAACTGGCCAGAAATGGCGTTGATTGGCTAACCAGTGCTTTACCTGCTAAATGTAAATATTCAGCATGGGATGACTGGTTATTTCCACTGAATATTTGTGGTTAACGGCTAAAGGTTAAGTGGCTATATTGCACGATAACTGGCAATTTTCAGTGCTGACTGGCCAAGTTTACCTGCTACCTCTGTATTGGCTGTGCAGTGCAACAGTAGTTCTCAAATGCTGCCCGTGGCCTCCTCTGTGTTCTTCCTTCACTATGGCCTGCCTCCTCTGAGATACTACTTCCTATTTCTGGTTCAGTGGGATGCAGCAAAGGAAGAACATGGAGAAGGCCCTTGGGCAGTGTTTGAGAACCATTGCTGCACCAGTGATACCCTCGAATGTAAAAATGTAAGGCAAGGGCACTTTGGACCGGGGGGAAAAAGGGAAGGACATCCTGCCTGCAGGGGCCTCTGCCTGCCCTGCCCCTTCATGGGGTCCTGCCTCCCCTGCCTCCTGCATGTCCTGCCCCTGCAGGGGCCCCTGCCTGCCCTGCTTGATTCCCCCCCCATAATGTTCCTGATTTTAAACAGAAACTCTGGGGAGGGTGAGAGGAAGAAGAAGGGAGAGCTGCCTGGTGGGAGGGTAATTTGAAAGAGAAAGGGAGAGATGGTGGAACCAGAAGTGCTGGGGAGGGATAGAGAAGGGGAGAGATAGTAGACCTGGAATGGTAGGGAGGGAAGGAGGAGGAGGAAGGGAGAAATGCTGCTTGGGAGGGTAGTCGGAAAGAGAAAGAGAGAGATGGTAGATGTGGACCTGATTGGAGAAGAGAGATCTGATGGGCCCAGGGGTGGTAGGAAGAAGGGAGGAGGGAGGAGAGAGGAGGAAGATGTGCTGAATGGAAGAGCATTTGATGTGTGGTGAAATTGGGAAGGGGTAGGGAGGAGATGAATTAGGGGGTCCCCTCCTTAATTTCTGCCCTGGGCACCAGCAGTTCTAACATCAACCCTGCCCAAAAATCCTTCTACCTCTGTCTATCACCTCAGAATAGCTGTTCCCCCCTCCCCAAAGAGATGCTAGGGCTGCTGCCCCCATCCCCCTGGAGAGCTACTAGTCTACATTAGAAGATGAACATGTGAAGGATTCCCGTTTTTCCCATGTGTGACCATGGGATACTTTGAGATACCACCAGTATATTGATGTTTTTATGATTTGGACTGAGGGAGAAGAGACTCAAAGAATTTTACATTTCTTTCAATACATACCATTCTACAATCAAATTCAAAATTGATGATTCTCCAGAAAAAGTTAATTTTCTAGACACCATAGTCTCTATCAACAATGTTATATACAAACATCTATATACAAGAAACCTACATACAGATGCAGCTACCTCCACAATTCCAGCTTTTATATATATATATATATATCTCCATTAAACACAGCCAAGCCACATAATACCACCATATCTGCTCTGACCCAAGAGACAGAGATAAACACCTAAAGACCCTGACTGAATCCTTCAAACAAAAATGATACAAGCCTAAAATAGTCTCCAAGAATATTGCCTCATCCCCTAAAAATACCCAGAAAAAAACTTTATAGCTTTACAAGGGCAAGAAAACCACAGACAGGATCCCTTTAGTAGTAACATACAATCCAGAACTGGAAAAACTAAGAAAAATTATATGAGATCTACAACCACTACTCATGGAAGATTAATTATTAAAAGAAATATTCCCAGCGCCACCTGCGCTGGACTTCTGTCAGCCACCTAATCTGAAACAAAAATTGGTATAATGCAAGCTCACCATACAAACCCACAAAGAAGGGAATGGCATCCATGCTAGCGGTGTGGCAAGCTGCAAACTGTGCAAGCACATTCAAAGGATCTCACGGTCACTCAAATGGGAAAAACATTCAATATAAGGGGATCCTTCACATGTTCATCTTATTTATTTATTCAATTTTCTATACCGTTTTCCCAGGGGAGCTCAGAATGATTTACATGATTTTATTCAGGTACGCAAGCATTTATCCCTGTCTGTCCTGACAGGCTCACAATCTATCTAATATACCTGGGGCAATGGGGGGGGGGGGGGGGATTAAGTAACTTGCCTGGGGTCACAAGGAAGAGTGTAGGTTTGAGCCCACAATCTCATGGTGCTGAGGCTGTAGCTTTAACAACTGTGCCACCCTCCCCTCTTCTAATGTGGTGTACATCATTCAATGCAAGAAGTGCAAAGAAGGATGTTACATTGGTGAAATAGATGCTAAAGATTAGGATCAATTTATACAGCTATCATATTAAAAATTGCAATACTAATCAGGATGTCACCTCTGTCGGAAAACACTTTGGAAAAACTGACCACTAAACAAATGATTTTAAGGTGAGAATACTGAAAGGAAATTTTAAGACAATCCAAGTTAAAATGATGAAATATTATGACATCTATCAGACAGGACTTAACAAAGATCTGGGATTTCTTTTATACTACAAAGAAATTTAAAACTGCTTTGACACCTCTCTGTCTCCTACTTGCCCACCCACCCACTCCTACCTCTTCCTGTGAACCTATCACTGAAATTCTTTCATGCTGTCCTTATATATACTGATATCTGTCAACATTTGCATATTTCTGATCTGAAGAAGAAGGGTTACCTTTGAAAGCTCATCATAAAATGCACTGAGTTAGTCCAATAAAAAAGGTATTGCCTTATTTCCTTTCTATATATTATCTATAATCCTGAAAAAATCCAGAGAGTTGGAAATCCTAGCCTCCTGAATCCTGAGCACATCTGACTAAACTTTTGGGCCAAAGGCACATGCCTAGTTTACCTATGGCTTAATGTAACTATGGGTCAAGGTAGGGACCTGAAAATTTATTGAGAAGGCCTGTGACCTTTACACTTGCCTTGATGCACTGGCATCTTAAATTTATTGTAACATTTTATTTTACTTCTAGTGAAGGTATGAATTATGACAGAGAGAAGAATCTTAGCAGATTTTTATGGACCCTATGATCTTAAATTATTTTTTTTTTCCTAGTACTGCTGCGTTAATCCAAGGCCAGTTTTGAGAATTCTAATCTCCTGTAGCTGGGCAGGCCAAATGTTGATGCATCACAGATTATGACAATCAAGAAAACACCCGAAAGAGGGAAAATAATTATAAAATTGATTTGAACCTATGTAAAAGCTTAAAATAATTATCCCAGTTGGCTAAATTACAATGCTGAGGTAAAGAATGGGGCTTTTTAAATGATAACATTTAAATTAAATTAAAGTATTTTTATATTTCTCTTACTGTAAGTTAATTAACACACAAAAAAATGATGCTATATCAGATTAATCTTATAAAGCCTGCAGGGTTTACACTTACATATTTTGCGTATTTTGTTCTACCTAGTGACAGAAGGGTCCCAGTGACAGACGATAGATCTAACATATTTATTTTTCCTCTGAAAGGAGCCATCATGTTCAACAGGCTTTCAAATAAGATGATGATACGAAATGACAAAGGATTTTGATGAACTCATTTTAGACTTGTCAGAATACACATCAGCTACAGTTCTAGGCAGAGTCAAACTGAATTTTCTTTAGAGGAAAGGCTTACTCAATACAAACTGGATTAGTCATCTGGATGTCTTGTTATCTAATAAGTTTAGAGTTCCAAACAGAGTTGCTAGGGTTGTGCTTGGAAGGAAATATTCCTGAATCAAACAAACTGTTGTAGGGTAACCAGTTTATAATCCTAATAAACGCTAGGGGGCTCATAATCGAAAGAGAAATACATCTAAAATCCTGCCTAAATTGGCACTTAGACGATCAAAAAGACAAGTCCAAGTGTCGATAATCAAAATGGGTTTTAGACGTATCTAAATACAGCTTATGCCTTTTCAGTGATGCTGTACACCCAAACTGTGCAAGTACATTCAAAGGATCTCACGGTCACTCATATGGGAAAAACATTCAGTAAAAGGGGATCCTTCACATGTTCATCTTATTTATTTATTCAGTTTTCTATACCGTTTTCCCAGGGGAGCTCAGAATGATTTACATGAATTTATTCAGGTACACAAGCATTTATCCCTGACAGGCTCACAATATACCTGGGGCAATGGGGGGGATTAAGTAACTTGCCTGGGGTCACAAGGAAGAGTGTAGGTTTGAGCCCACAATCTCATGGTGCTGAGGCTGTAGCTTTAACAACTGTGCCACCCTCCCCTCTTCTAATGTGGTGTACATCATTCAATGCAAGAAGTGCAAAGAAGGATGTTACATTGGTGAAATAAATGCTAAAAATTAGGATCAAATTATACAGCTATCATATTAAAAATTGCAATACTAATCAGGATGTCACCTCTGTCGGAAAACACTTTGGAAAAACTGACCACTACACAAATGATTTTAAGGCGAGAATACTGAAAAGAAATTTTAAGACAATCCAAGTTAAAATGATAAAATATTATGACATCTACCAGACAGGACTTAACAAAGACCTGGGACTTCTTTTACACTACAAAGAAATCCCAGTTGGCTAAATTACAATGCTAAGAGCTGAAAGGGGCATTTTAGAAAGAGTAGTGAGGGTGGGATTTGGGCGGAGCTAGACTTAGTCATACTGCAAGAATAACCGAAAGTTTAATGAAACCGCCTAGACAGAACTTGTATGTTGTGACTTAGGCGATGTAAAAACAGGTCTAAGTGCCCAGAAGGTATCCAAAGTGACCAGATAACCACTGCAGACACAAAGTACAGACCCCCACACACTGCACCAGTGATCACTGACCCTCCCCGACACCATATAAATCAGAATAAAAATGTACATACCTGCCTTCAGAACATCAGCACCTGGCAAAGGAAAGCCTTGTAGAGCAGCACAGAGGTGGCTTAAGTAGCCAGGAGCTATTAGAGTTGTAGACAGGTGAGTCTAGTAGGTTTTGGGGGGCTCACCATGACCTATTGGGGAGTTCTGGTCAGATGTTTATATGGCATCCTTTTTGTGAAGTTTGCAGCAGTGCCCAGTAAGATGCCCCACTACTGTGATGCCATGTCTGGGTGTCCAGTCTATCACTTTGCTGGCTCCTCCCACATCCAAAAGGTCTTCTAGGCGGTTTTGACTTAGATGAATTTTTGGATGAGTATCTATAATAATAAAATGCTAAGCGCGCATGCGCACTCTCACCGTGTGCTTCCCTGATCTCTGTTCTGTTGGGCTGTGGCAGTAGGAGTGCGCATGCGTGCCAGACAAGCCTCCCTACTCTCCACCTCTCCACTTTGCGCCTGCAGAAACAGCCCCACACTCGCGGCTTCAGGCTTATCCAGCTCTAGTACAGACTATTCAGTTTCTCCTTCCTTCCCGCGATCCGACCGGCTCACTTAGGCCCTTCCCGCCCCCCCCCTTCCCTTCCCGCGGTCCCGACTCCAGCAGCCTGCAGAGACGCAGCAAAGCAAATCAGGGCAGTAGAAGGCCCCGAAGCAGCGTGTGTATAGTGCTGCAGAAACTGCTGGAGTCGCAGGTTTGTCGGGACCGCGGGAAGGAAAGGGGGGGCGGAAAGGGACTAAGGGAGCCGGCCAGACCGCGGGAAGGGAAAGGGGGGTAGGGGAAATGCTGCTGCTGCACAGGGAAGTAGTGTGGGGGGAGGGAAATAGAGGGGAAATAGTTCAAACTTACTCTGTGAAACTTCCGTTATTACACAAAAAAAAGGTAGATGACAGATATGATACCTCCATACACACACTGAGAGAGAGACACATAGGAAAAGAACAAACCCTTAAAGACAAGGAGCAATAGAGAAAGATTGAAAGAAACAAACAAATAAAAAACAGTGCACAAGGAGAGAGAGACATAGAAGAAAAAAAAATAATCCACATACAGCAGCCAAAGAGACAAACACCAAAACAAACACAGACAGAGAGACCAAAAGTAAGAAATACAGACAGCAGCCAAAGAGATAGACAGAAGGTGACAGTCAAAAAAACCACACAGAAGAACAGGGGTTTAAAGAGACAGATTTAAAGAAAAAAAAAATTTGGACAAGGAGAGAGAGACAAACAGAAAAAAAAAAAGACAGGGGCTACAGAGACAGATTAAAAGAGACAGACACCAAAACAAAGACAGACAGACATTCAGCGGCCAAAGAGACAGACAGCAAAAAAAGACAGACAGACACACAGCGGCCAAGGAGAGAGAGACAGAAAGAAAGACAGACACACAAATCTATTCTAGCACCCGTTAATATAACGGGCTTAAAGACTAGTGGGGTATAAAGATAGATGACTTAGCGGTCTGGATGATCAAACGGCTAGACATCTAATTAGACGATTCTGGGAAAAAAAAATATTTTGGACGTATTTTTCAAGAATGGATTTTGCCGACTGGGCGACTAGCAACTTAGGCCCAAAACAGATTTAGACGTATTTTTTGATTATACGCCTCTTTGCCTCCAGTTGGTCAAAGGGGTGAAGGAGTGTACCATGGAAGAGTAAACTAACCTATGTACCTGTAATAATTATCTATTTTTATGTATTCATGTGATCCCTTTGCGTTTAAGATGCCAAATTCCCTATAAAAGGGGCTGGCTTTTGTCCAGCATTTAGAACATACTATGTCTGCCTTTAAGACTTGTGTGTTCTCATATATCAATATATTAATAAACAATTGTTAAACTGAACACAAGCTAGTGTTTATTTCCACATCCCTAAGCATCCTCCTACAATGATTCTCCAATACCTATACCAATTATATTGTCTTGGCTTTCAAACCTTTTCTATTGAAGTACTTCTTGTGTGCTGTCAGTACTATACTCCAATGCATAACCTTTCACTTTTCCAGCCTAACCAGTTGCCTGATTTCATGAAAGGCCTACTCAATGTAAAGTCTCCAAAAGAAGAAATCCTGGTATCTTGGGATTTAAATCTAGTCCTTTCTTCCCTCCTGAAGTATCCTTTTGAACAGGTCACTCTTAAATTCCTGACATGGAAAATGCTCTTTTCATTTGCAATCAATTCCGCTAGAAGGCATGGAGGGACATTTTTGAAAGGATATCCAAGTCAGAATAGGAAGGACCATATCAGAACGTCCCAAACAGACATCCATCTCACGTGTATTTTTGAACAGGAAATATGTCAACATTTCCTGTTTGAAAATATATGAACTAGATGTCAGTGTGTTGGAGCCATCCAGCATAAACAGCCATTTTACAAACGGGAACATCCAAATTATAAACAGTGGAAAACAAGGGACATACAGTAGACATCTGTATGGCAGCATTTTTAGAAATTGGCTACACAGATTTTCATTCAAAGCAGGGGCAGCCTAGAGGTTAGTGAAGTGGACTTCAAACAAGGAACCTAGATTCAAACACACTTTAACTTGTAATTGTGAACACTCCAGGAACAGAAAAATCTATACTGTACCTGACTGTTCCTCATAGTCATTGCTAAAGGGGGAAAGGGACAAGTGCATCCCCCCAAAATTACAATGCCCCCCCTTTGTCCCCTCCAAAAGATCAGCACATTTTCAAGTGAGCTGGAGTCCGGGTCCAAATGTGTATCGAATTCAGCCCCAGACTCTAGCTCATACGCATTCCTCCCACCCCTCTGGACATATCTGGTGGTCTAGGGCAGTGTTTCCCACTTCTTCAAGCCAAGTACCCCCTAAATTGAACAAATTTCAACTGAGTATCTCCAAGCTCCAAGCAACCATGTATTTGGGAAATGTTTGTCCAAGTACCGACTTAGGCTGGTTTTTGGACGTTTTTCTCTTTCGATTATGAGCCCCATATTGTTCATGTAAGTCTGTTTCCTACTTTTTTATTATTTTTTTTAAAGTACTTTTTATTTCTCTGTTTTAAAGTACTTTTTATTTCTCTGTATACTTGTAAACCATTTTGTATTTTAAAAACGGTATATCAAGTCCAAATAAACTTGAAACATGGAGAAGGGGCAAATAAATCTATAGGGAAACACAGCTGTATAAATTAACTACACACACACAAAAAAAGAAAAAAAACCCACACTGCTGGAAAGCTTTGCAGGAAATCTTAATTATCCATTCCAAAAGAGACAAGAAATAACAAAAATTATAAATACAAAAAAAGTGGAGAAAAACAAACCTCATACACAGATAGCCGGAACTGCACTGTACCCTAAACTGTCTGTAGCATCACTGGCTTGAAAAAAACACTCCACTCTTAAATATTTTTCATCAGTCTCTCTGTCAGGGTAAGGGGCTGTCATGGTATAGGAAAAAAGCAGAACAGCACAATCCGACCAGGGTATATTGGGTGAAGGACTGGAACAGAGAGATAAGAAGCAGAGGAAGAGCGGGTCAGGACAATATCAAGCAGATGTCCAGCAGAATGAGTTGGTGTATGGGCTAACTGCTGTAGAGCTGAGTCTTGAAGAAAAATGGAATAATCTTGTGCAGTCAAGGGGACATAGAGACATCAGTAGAATACCAATCAAAAAAGTCATAGTGGGTATAAAACTATAGTAGAGAGGTTATATATGCATCCAAGGATTGCCAGGGTTTGCGTATTACCCTCGTATGTTAGAATTAGACACATACTCAAGTTTCCTGGCCAAACATACAACATTCCACCAGTCATTAAACTGGATATCTCTGGTTGATTTCCAAGATGATAAGGATAATCATTTTATAGGATCAGAATAACATTCATTGACTAGCTTCCTTCTTCATTACTTTTTTTTTTTTTTTTTTAATAAGCCAAAGGAACATTATGTCTGCAAATTTATGAACAAATGCTACTATTAATAGTATATTAATAACTTTTGATCATCACTTTATTAAAAATGACATATTTTGCTGTAAAATTGACTGACAGAGCTCTCAGTAATGCATTTTCCTGCAAAAATTGTAGGTCAGTGATAACAGCTAATACTCACAACTCGTTTCTCATGCCTTTTAAGTTTTATTAATTTTTACATCCAAGAAACTTTGCAATACACCTTAAAAGCCTTCACATCAACAGCTACAACTAATAAGATAATTACTTTAAATATTCAAATAATTTCCATTGCTTTGATGTGCGTTCTCTAAGTCACTGTGTCATGGTGTAACAAATCAGCTATTTGAACAGCCAAGGTAAACTAATCTGCCTCGGAATCACATGCACACAATAGCTTCCTGAATTTCTGCTGCAGTCTCTCTATAGGGCAGATTCCAGAGCTGGCTACCTACACAGGATGAGCTTCTGAGCCAAGCTCTGCTAATGACTTATCATTGCTCCTTCTCTACAGGCGATCTGCACTGAGTAAAAATCTCTGAATACGTTCTGGTTTTCAATTATACTCATATACAGTACATCAAGATAAACATCATGACAGAAAAAGGGCATGGTTCCACACCCACCCACTCACCCACTCCCTACCATATTGTATTGAATTAAATATTTTAGTGATTGTTCATCTTGTTTTGTGTTCCAATAAGCATCTTATATTTGGCAAACTGTCTTCTTTCTTACATTTCTTCCCATGATCTCTGCTCATCTCAGGGAACTCATCTCATTATCCCTCCACCTAATAGGATCAGATTAGGTACCACATAATACTCTGTCTTTGTAGTGCTTCACACACGCCCCCTCCCCCAAATACATGCCCCCTCCCCAATACTCTCCCTGTCTATATTCAGCAGAATTCTTATTCTAAGTACAAGCATGGATCGAAATTCCACAGGTTAATAATCAGCTACCATGCTAAGTGTTTGGTTATTTTTCAAACACCAGCTACAGTCATTGGCATAGTAAGGGTGAATGGCACCTCTCCCTCTCCCTCTTCTCTGCTCCCCGCTCCTTTCCCAACTTCCCCTGCCACCCGCGCACACCCCTTCCCTTCCCCCGCACCTTTCTAATTTTCCAGGTGAGAACAGCGGCACAAACCTGCTGCCTGCGTTGTGTCGGCTATCCCTCTGACATCACTTTCTAGGCGCAAGCATTTTATGTTACCTCATTATAATTGATAATAGTTGAGTGTTGCTATAAGTCAGTTTTTGCTCTTTGTGGTACATATCCATGGAAGGGTGGGAAGGGGTTATTTATGTCATAAATTGATTTTTGAATATTCACACTTGGGGTGGGAAGATATCATTACTTAAAATAGCGTAAGGTTTTTATGGTAATATAGGTTTTTGTGTTTTATTGAATGACTAGTCTTTAAGCCCGTTACATTAATGGGTGCTAGAATAGATGTGTGTGTCTGTCTTTCTTTCTTTCTCTCTCTCCCCTTGGCCGCTGTCTGTCTGTCTATGTTTATTTGTTTTTCTCTCCTTGGACACTGGCTGTATCTCCTGAATGTCTTCCTTTCTGTCTGTCTCACTGGCCCCCTGTGTGTCATTCTTTGTGTCTGTGCCCTTGTGTCATTCCCCCGCCCCCCCCAGAGCAAAGCTGTCTGCCCCCAGCATACTCCTTTCCCTCTCCCTGACCCCCTTGTGTCTTCCCCCTCCCTCCCCCGAGCAATGCTGTCTACCCCCCAGCACACCTCTGCAACAAAAGCATCCCCCTGTACCTGCAGCATTGGCATGACACCCTTCAGCCAATCGTGAGTGCTCAGAGTGCGACAGGGAGCGGGGCCTGCAGCTTCTTCAGCGTCAGTGAGGAAGGAGAGGTTGGCCCAACTCTCTGCAGGGGCTTTGGGGACAGTCTTGTGCGGCTCGAAGCCCTCCTCCCAGCAGCACTCCATACTGCCTTCCTCCCGCCGCCCAGAACAGATGTCTGTATGTCTGGGTTTTTTTTTATTTGTCTCTCTCTCCTTGGACGCTGTCTGTCTGTCATTCTTTGTGTCTGTGTCTCTCCCTGGTCCCCTGTCTGTCCGTCTTTCTTTCTGTCTGTCTCCCTGGCCCCCCTGCTTGCCAAAGCAGCCCCCTTTCCCTCTCCCCCTGTTCTGCAATGCCTACCTGCTCCATGGCCCCTTTCTGTTCCCCCCCCCCATGATTGCTATCTGCACTCAGCACAACCTTCCCACCAAAACAGCCCCCTTTCTTGCCTGCTCCATGGCCCTTCTTTTCCTCTTCCCCTCCCTCCTTAAAACGGCCTGCTGAGGTTCGCGGCCGGCTGTAGCGAACCTCGCAGGCCACTGTTCACCTCAGTAGCATGTTCCCTCTGATGCGATCGCGTCAGAGGGAACGTGCTACCATGTGGAGAGCGGCCTGCGAGGTTCGCTACAGCCGGCCGCGAACCTCAGCAGGCCATTTTAAATAGGAATGGCAGCGGTGACTTGAGGGAGGTGAAGAACAGGAGCGGTAGCGGTTGTTGCGGGAGGGGGGGAGTTGGCGACGTGCAGGCCACTGTAAACAGGAGCGGCAGCGGCAGCAGGATCATGAGCCCTCCTCCCGCCATCCGCTGCCAGAGCAGCTCCTGTCGCCCGATGCAGCTAACTGGCCCGATGCAGCTAACTGGCGCATACGCCTCAAGCCGCGGTCAAGGCTGGGGACTCGCGCATGCGCACTCCTACGGCCACAGACCTACAGCGCACGGAACACGCAAATAGGATTGCGCATGCGCGGCTAGCTCTTTATTATATTAGATTATTGGATGGGTGGGGGAAAATGGTTGATTATGAACATATGAAAGTTAAATGTGCTTTTATTGTATCATTATATGTTGAATTTGTTGTATTGCTCTGTTGAAGTTTTAAAATCAATAAAGAATATAAAAAAAAAAAAAAGAGAAAAAGGCTACACTGACCCGGGCAGCAAGTTTGTAATACTGCACGTGCAGGTAATATTAACGAGGTACAAGGGAAGGGGGCGCACTCACGTGGAAGGGAGTCAGGAAGGAGGGGAAGGGAGGAGAATGGGTGCTTAGGCCCTTTACAAAGACCCCACCCCTACCACCAACCCCCGTACTAAGCCAGTGGCTACAGTTATCAAACATATTTGGATATTCAGCATCGTTATCCAGATAGTGGCTGGTGCTGAATATATGGATGAGATGGCTAATGCTGGGACTTATCCAGATAGCAACAAAATTCTGCATGCTCCCTGCATAACTTATCTAGATAATCTAGAAAAGCCTCTTATCCACTCTATGCTATCTGGATAACTTATCCAGAGAGCAGACTGAATACTAGGTACCCTTTTTTGTTCAAAGATGCCTATGAACACCAGGTACCTTTTCTGAATGCGCTGCTCGCCTCTTACAGGTTTCCTTCTTTTAAAAGAAATACAGCGGCATAATATGTGTCTTTCCATTTCTCGTGTTTGTTCCTTTTATGTTTTCTTTCTTGACTTTATTGTAGTTCCTCCCACTTCCCACAGTATGGTTTGTCCTTAGTCTGTAGATGTTTTTGTTTCAAATTATTGTAACCCTTATTTTTATTAATATTGTATTCTCGCCTAGAATTTTGATAGGCAGGTAATCACATTTTAAATAAACTATGAAACTATGGGCTCCTTTTACTAAGCTGCGCTAGCGGTTTTAGCGCCCGCTTGTTGCGCGTTACAATGCCACGTGAGCTAGACGCTAACGCCCCCATAGAGCTGGTGTTAGTTTTTCCGCGTAGCGCGGGGAGTAGCGCATGCTACAAACGCCACTGCATCTTAGTAAAAGGAGCCCTATGTTACTATCTAATCTAATCTAATCCAAAATTCCGTCTCACACGCATGCAGTACAGGTTCAAGGCGATTTACAAGTTAAGAAGCCCATAACAAGGCATGGGGAATAGTGGATACAACATATCCATGAGAAGGATACAAATTTGTAAATAGAGAAGCGGGGAGAGGGTAACGCCTCATAGAAGGGAGGAGAAGAACATAGGATAAGTTCTGGGACACTCCTGCCTCTGTCCATGTTCCACCCTGGTACTATTCTGTCCTGAAAAGCCAAAACACAATAACTGTTGAGAATGTAAATATGAGAAAATTACCCCCTGCCCTTTGATTGCTTTGAATAAATCCCCATGATGAAATTCTTCACCAAAACTAATACAGAAACATAGAAACATGACGACAGATAAAGGCCACATGGCCCATCCAGTCTGCCCATCCACAGTAACCATTATCTCTTTCTCTCTTGGAGAGATCCCACGTGCCTATCCCAGGCCCTCTTGAATTCAGACACAGTCCCTGTTTCCACCACCAATTCCGGGAGGCTGTTCCACGCATTGTGTTCTGGCTTTAACATATCTCCCATGTATCAAGAGATGTTCGGGTCCTTTTACAAAGCTGTGCTGCTGAGCCGAGATACCCGTTCTATTCCTTTAGGCTGGTTGGCATTTAGCATGTGCTGCTTGGCAGCACAGTGCTGTAAAACCTGCCTCTGTGGTTTTGACTTATGCTACAGACTAGTAAATTCATCCCAAATGTTAAATGGCTTCCATATTAAGAAATACACAGTAACTACAGAACATCTGGCATGTTAGCTTAGTTTATGCCAAAAATTTGAGTTACTGCGTTCTGGATGTTCAGGGCTATATTCATATGGAGGGTAATTCCATAAATTAAACCTGTGTGACGCTTATTCTACAAAGGATAAAAGGAGCCTACTTTTCTTACTAGAATACTGGCGTAACTAGGGTTACCATATTTGGAGTCTCACAAACCCAGATGGGGATGTATGGCCCCGCCCACCCATGCCTTGTTCCGCCTCCAACCCGGCCCAATTCTGCCTGAAGTCCCACCCCATTCCGCCTCCAGCCTTATCCCTCAAAGCTTCGTCTTCTTCCCCGATGAGCTCTGGGCGCGAATGGAGGGCCTTGAGCATGCATGGATGTGTGTGATGTCATCCACGCATTCTCAGAGGCCCTCCAGATGCGGCTGGAGCTTGTCAGGGCTTTCTAAAACCCGGACAAACTGCTGGGATTGTAAAGTCCATCCAGGAACCTAGACAGTCCTCTAAAAAGAGGACATGTCCGGGTTTCTTCAGACATCTGTTAACCCTAAGCGTAACACATAGTATATAATAAGACATGAGCACTTATGCTAGCCATACAGCTGATGGTAACGATTGTCCTTGAATGCCACAGATATGCAAATAACTTATAGAGGTTCTTTTATAAAGTTGCAGTAAGCATTGATGCATGATACCACAGCAAAAAATGACTTACCACAGGGCACACTGAGGCCTTCTGTGGTCATTTTTGGATGTGCACATGCTTCCTACATGCTAAAAAATAAAATTTATTTTTTAGCACTGGGGGCACGATCTGGGGGGCTGAAATAGCATATTGACATTGCTACGAGCTAACCAATTAGCACAGGTATAGCATGTGAAGCTCTTCTGTCTACAAACTAGGCAGTAGAGGCTCACATATTATGGAAAAATTAACACATGGCCATTAATATGAAAATACAAAAAAATGGCCATTTTATTCCAGTGGTAAAAAATGTACTTAGTGTGCCTGTCTAAGTGTGTGTCAAGAAAAGGCCAAATTGCTTAACAAATATTTCTGTTCTGTGTTCACAGCTGAAGCGCCGGGAGCAGGACCACAGAAGATAAACATGAATAGGGATGGAGGAGTAATAGACCCTGATCGATTTTCAGAGGGTTTTGTTCGTGAGGAGCTAGTTAAAATAAAGGTAGACAAAGCGATGGGGCCGGATGGTGTACTGTACATCCTAGGATGCTGAAGGAATTTAGGGAAGTTCTGGTAACTCTGCTAACTGACCTTTTCAATGAGTCTCTAGAGTCCCATTACTGGTACTGGAGGACTGGAGAAGGGCGGATGTGGTCCACAAAAGTGGAAGTAAGGAAGAAGTAGGAAATTACAGGCCGGTAAATCTGACTTCTGTGGTAAGCAAATTAAAGCTTTTAAACAGAGAATGGTCAAGTTTCTGGAATCATGTGGATTACAGGACCAGAGGTAGGTCTTGTCAGACAAATCTGATCAATTTCTTTCTGGGTGACCAGAGAATTGGATAGAGGATGTGCGCTAGATGTGGTGTATTTAGATTTTAGCAAAGCCTTTGACAGTGTTCCACACAGACGTCTAATAACTAAACTGAGTGCCCTCGGGATGGGTCTCAAAGTGACGGGCTGGGTCAAGAACTGGTTGAGTTGAAGTCAACAGAGGGTAGTGATCAATGGAGATCGCTCTGAAGAGAGGGATGTTACCAGTGGTGTGCCTCAAGGTTCTCTTCTTGTGCCTATTCTTTTTAACATTTTTATAAATGATATTGCTGAAGGGTTGTCAGGTAAGATTTGCCTCTTTGCAGATGATACCAAAATCTGCAATAGAGTAGATGCACCAGATGGTGTGAATAACATGAAGAAAGACCTGGTGAAGCTTGAAGAATAGTCTGAAATTTGGCAGCTAAAATTTAATGATAAGAAATGCAAGGTCATGAGTTTGGGCTGCAAAAACCCGAGAGAACGGTTCAGTTTAGGGGGTGAAGAACTTATGTGCACGACAGAAGAGCGGGACTTGGGTGTGATTGTATGTGATGATATTAAGGTGGCCAAACAGGTTGAAAAGGTGACGGCGAAAGCTAGAATGATGCTAGGTTGAATAGGGAGAGGTATGGCCAGTAGGAAAAAAGAGGTATTGATGCCCCTGTATAAGACTTTGGTGAAACCTCATTTAGAATATTGTGTACAATTCTGGAGGCCGCACCTTCAAAAAGATATAAAAAGAATGGAGTCGGTCCAGAGGAAGGCTATTAAAATGGTATGTGGTCTTCATCATGAGACGTATAGGGACAGATCTCAAATCTTTATACTTTGGAGGAAAAGTGGGAGAGGGAAGATATGATAGAGAGGTTACCTACATAATGTAAATGCACATGAGTCAAGTCTCTTTAATTTGAAAGGAAACTCTGCAACGAGAGGGCATAGGATGAAGTTAAGAGGTGATAGGCTCCGGAGTAATCTAAGGAAATACTTTTGTACAGAAAGGGTGGTAGATGCATGGAACAGTCTCCCAGAAGAGGTGTTGGAGACAGAGACTGTGTCTGAATTCAAAAGGGCCTGGGTTAGAAAGAGAGAAAGAGATAATGGTTACTGCGGATGGGCAGACTAGATGAGCCATTTGGCCTTTATCTGCCATCATGTTTCTATGTTACTATTGTAAAATCCAGTCCCATGGCCCCACCCCCCAGGCCTGCTCAGTTCTACCCAGCCCCAGTCTTGCCCCCAGCCCTTCCCCCTCAACCTGTTCATGTGCTTGGAGCTGCGTCCAGACGGCGTCTGCACATGTGCAAGTGTGATGCGATGACATCACACGCATGCACGTGATATCACCGTGTAGCATCCACGCATGCACAGATGCCCTTCCAATGCGGTTCTGAGCTGAAAGCTTTTCAAAACCTGGACAAAGTGCTGGGTTTTGAAAAGCCATCCAGACGCCCGGACATATCCTCTAAAAAGAGGTACACTTCTCCCTCCCCATTCGCGGTTTCTCCATTTGCGGTTTCATATAATCGTGATTTTTTTCTGGGGAGGGGGAAAATAAAAAAAGCAGTCTTAATTTTAAAATAACCCATATTTTTTTCCTCCCTGCCGCCTTCCCGGCCTTACCTGGTGGTCTAGAGGGCAGGAGCGATCTTCCTATGCTCCTGCCCCGTGCAGATCGCCATGAGGAAATGGCTGCTGTGAGTTCCCGTAGTCTCCCTACAGCCGTAGTCTCCCTACAGCCATTTCCTCATGGCGATCTGCACGGGGCAGGAGCGTAGGAAGATCGCTCCTGCCCCAAAAGTCCTCTAGACCACCAGGGAAGGCCGGGAAGGCGGCAAGGAGGTGGGGGTGGGTCAGAGCCGGATAATTACATTACATTAGGGACTTCTATTCCGCCTATACCTTGCAGTTCAAGGCGGATTACAAAAGAGCTAACTGGACATTTCCAGTGAAGTTACAACAGTTTTGGGGTTTTTTGGGGTTTTTTGGTTACAAGGGAGGAGAGGTACCTGGATTAATTCTGGAAGAACTTGCAAATTGGATATTAAATTGACTGTACGTTACTGTGTGATATAACAAATAAATTACAGTTAGAGTACAAATAAGATTACGTAACATTTCAGGGATCTGAATACTTGGTTGGTGTTTTGGGGAGGAAGAGATTATTTAAGTGGAGGTTTTGGGGGAGAATTTATCTAGGAGGAGGGGGAAGGGTTGGGTTAAGATATCTGGATAAATTTTTTGAAAAGTAGGGTTTTGATTTCTTTTCGAAAAGTTTTGAAGTCGCCCGTTGCCGTCAACAGGTTGGAGATGGAGTGGTTAAGTTTTGCTGCTTGCGTCGCCAGAAGGTTATCAAACATCTTTTTGCGCTGAGTGCCCTTGAGTGGAGGAAAGGCAAAAGGGTTCGGAGTTCTTCTTTGTCTAGAGGTAAGGATCTGGTTTAGGCGGTTGTTTAGATAGGGGGGGGGGGGTGGAGCCGTTTAATGCTTTGAATAATAGACAGTAGAATTTGAATTGAATTCGTGCTTGCATAGGTAGCCAGTGAGAGTCTAGGAAGGCAGTTGTAATATGATCATATTTTCTCAGGGAGTAGATCAGTCTGAGGGCAGTGTTTTGTATAGTCTGAAGTTGTTTTGTCATGTTGGCAGGACAAGGTAGATAGAGGGAATTGTAATAGTCCAGTAGACCTAAGACTAGGGATTGGACAATTAGCCTGAATTGTGCTGGGTCGAAGAATTTTCTTATTTTACGTAGATTTCTCATAATTAAAAAAGCTTTATGGGATGTTTTATTGATTTGGGACTGCATTGTGCAGCATCTGTCTATCGTTACTCCTAGGAGTTTGAGTTCGGGCTGTATTGGGTATTTGGTGTTTTTAATTTTCAGTTCTGTAATGGTGGGAGTTTTGGCCTTTTTGAGCAGAAGTAATTTTGTTTTATCTGAGTTTAGTTTTAGTTTGTGGTCTACCATCCATTTTTCCACTGCATCTAGGGTTATTTCCAGTTTTGCTGTAGTGGTGAGCTCTGATGGGTCGAAGGGGAGGAGTATGGTGATGTGTCGTCTGCGTAGCTGAAGGATGTAACTTTTAAGTTATCTAAAGTTGCTCCAAGGGAGGAAATAAAGAGGTTGAAGAGCGGTTTTTCGCCATTCGCGGTCCGGCTCTGCCCGTATCCCCCGCGAATGACGAGAGAGAAGTGTAACCCTAGCCAAGATCACATGTTACTGCTGTTTGGTTAAAGGGCCCCATATTAAACTATAAGTTATGTGCCTAAGTGTGGGTTATACTCACACTCTGTGTTGAGGTAGTCTGTCTATAAATAGTGCCTAGCAGTGCTTGGTGTCATTGCCTCTTAACCGCTGGGAGCTATTTATAGAATCCTGCTTAGCAGTGCCTAGGTAAGCTTAGGCATCATTAGGTACCCTGGAGGTAGGTGCTGGTATATTAGACCAGGGTTTACCAGGCCTAATTTACTAATGCCTAACTTGGATGCCTAGTGATGCCTAAGTCAGCTATGACTATTCTTTGCTCCAACCACACTTTTCAGGTAGGTGCCATTAGACATTGGAAGGCATCTCCACAGGCATCGCTATGGGCTGTGTGGAAATCCGCACCTATATATTAATTTTTTTAAAAAATTATTAACTTCAATAGTGCAGTCAATTCCCACATAAGACAACAGAAGATACTACCCTCCCAGGTAGAAAGGCAAGACAAACAGCAAAGGTGATCTGAAGTGCTCAATGCCTTTATTGTATATATTAAGACTCGATACATGGGCCTGCTTCAGGAGTCTGAATAATAATCACATAAAGAGGAATGCAAAATATCACCTATTCTTATTGCCTTTTTATTGGTATCCTTGTAAACCGTTTCTGTCAGCTTCACATAGCTGACACATAAGGTTCGCAATAGAGTACATGCTTTTTAATTATTCATCAAGGATACCAATAAAAAGGCAATAAGAGTATGTGATATGTTACAAGTCTCTTTATGTGATTATTATTCAGACTCCTGAAGCAGACCCTTTGGCCAAAACATGCACATGTCGAGTCTTAATATATACAATAAAGGAATTGAGCACCTCAGATCACCTTTGCCGTTTTTCTTGCAGTCAATTACCACACCATTTAATCTAATTGATTTAATTTAGGTTCAGCACAGATTTTAGTGCTAGGCCTCAATTATGTCCCCAAGGGAATTCAGAGAGTGTTTATCTGGATTGCAAGTGTGGTTTTCCAAACAGGAGCTTTTGAATATTAACTCTCCGATTTTTCAGCTGGTTTTTTAGGGGATCATAGACTAGAGAATGGAGGGGTAATTCTCTGTATTATTGTTTTGTTTTTGAAATGTTCTGACGCTCTAATTTCTTAGAAATGTAAACCGCTTTAGTTGGTTTGTTAGCCTGAAGGGAGGCATAGCAAATTCTGAAAAACAAACACACGCATATTTTTTTTGAAAAGAAGGATTAAACCTGGTCCAATTATCACAGTTCACTGTAAACAAGAGTGGAGAAGGCTCTAATTTAAGAAATGTTTTGCAGATGCAAAATAATGACCATCACTTAAATGAGCAAAATTAAGCTGCACGGGGAAGTCTTTCTGACTTCTGCCCACACAATCTGAGAAGGTGAAAGATTGGAGAGAATGAGGAACCCTGGTGGAAAAAGAAGTCTACAGAAGAAGCATATTTATTTCCTTTGTCTCTCCACTCCCCCCCCCCCCCCCCCTCCGGTCTTCACCCATTACATAAACTGACTGCCAAACTTGGTTTAATATTTCAACAATTGCCACAGTCATAGGCAGCACCTCCCCTATATATTCAAAGCAACAGATGAAAATTGTTAGGTAGGTCTCTGGGAACTCTGCCATCCACACGTTACCCAGGATTGCTTTTCATATCACTGTAAGAGTTCTGCAAAATGCAGAGGCTTCTTTTCACTTTTTCTGTACCTGGTGTTGAAGGGCAAAAGCACAAAGATCACAGAAGTTGTGATTCTGCTTTGAAATAGGGAGGGAGAAATCAGTTGGACGTGATCATTAGTTTTCGCTGCCGAGAAGTGATTTTAGAACCTTTCTCCCTATGTCTGTTCTCAAAAGTTTTGACTTGATCACAAAGGAATGCTCATATCCAGCCTTATTTTTGACTGGGACAGCAGCTGCTCCCAGCAGATTAAATAAAGGACATTGTATGGTACTTTCTCTTTTATCATTATTTTACTTCTTTCACTTTTTAAATTCTATCTTGTTCTTTTTTTTTCTATTAAATTCTATTGATTCTCATTCCCTGCTGCATAGTTCAGTATCATTGTCTCTTTGTACACATTCTCTCTGCGGTCCCTGAAATAATTACTCCCTGATTTCAAACTTTCATGGCTTATTATTAACTGGCTCTTTACTTCTCTATGAAAAGCATTTCCATTTTTATACTTCCCTTTTTGCTGGCCTAGCTATCATCGAGTATACAGTAGAGTCTGTATTTTTAATAGACTGCTGCAGTGCTGCACAATCTAGCAGTCATAATATTGTTTAAGAATCACCTCTTTAAATATAAAAAAGTATATAAAGTGATTTAACACATAGATTGCAATGTATGAAGCAGAGAACGGTTTCACAAATGCAATTTCACACATTAAAATGGAAAACAGCAAGCAATCGTGTCTGCAAAATTTTGCATGGACAAATTTCCATTAAAGCGGAGTAATTTTATAGCTGAGCACACATGATTGGGGGTCATAGAAACTTGGACCAGTATTTTATGAAAGCACAGCAAGAGCTGCTCAGTTTATAACATAGGTTTATCCCTGCCCTCCCCCTCCCCCGACAAAGTGAACTCTTGTCCTCAAATATTTATGCCTCAATAAATTGGTTAATCTATAAAGTGCCACCAGTCTTTGCCATTTTTGACCCTTGAAGCACATACAGTGGTACCTCGGTTTACGAGTGCACCGGTTTGCGAGTGTTTTGCAAGACGAGCAAAACATTTGCAAAATCGGTGCCTCGGAAACCGAGCATGGCTCGATTTACGAACACCCCCCCCCCCGCAATCCGGCACCCCCCCTGCGATCCGGCACCACCCCTGCCTCGAACCGACCCCCCCCCCCGCCACGATCCGACCCCCCCAACACGATCCGACCCCCCCCGGACACGATTGGGCACCCCCCGACATGATCAGACTCCCCCCCCGACACAATTGGGCACCCCCTCGCCGCTTCTTACCCTCATCTGGGCACTCTTGAAGATCGGCCCTCGTCTGCTGGGCCTTGAGCATCTGAGCATGCTCAAGGCCTGCGAGTTCACGTTCGTGGGGGGTGCCCAATCGTGTCGGGGGGGGTCGGATTGTGGCAGGGGAGTGCCAAATCGTGTCGGGGGGTCGGTTCGTGGTGGGGGGGGTGCCAGATCACAGGGGGGGTGTGCCTGATCGCAGGGGGGGGGCTTCTAGGGGAGCAATGCCGGTTATTGGGGGGGGGTGGAACGCATCATAGCGAGTTTCCATTATTTCCTCTGGGGAAACTCGCTTTGATAAACGAGCATTTTGGATTACGAGCATGCTCCTGGAACGGATTATACTCGTAATCCAAGGTACTACTGTACATATTGCTGAAAGTTGCATACTATGGGACTCATAATCAAAAAACTAAAAAGTTCAAATAAAAGCCTAAGTTGGCATTTGGATATACTAATCACTGGAACATCAAAGGGCTAGATTCACAAAGCAAACTGATCGTGTACCGAACGGTTTGCGACCCCTTAGCGACCCCGGCCCGATTCATTTACCTGTCTTCCGACCATCCTCCGATCCGCGCATGCAAATGAGGGCAACGGCAAGCAAAATAGGCAGGGACGTGATTCACTAAAGAAATCCCTGTAACACCGACTGGGCTGGCCGATAAAAAAAATAAAAAAGCGACTGCTGAGGACCAGTCGCTGAAGCCCTTTGCGACTGCCCTGCCTTCTGCAGCCCTGTTCTCTGCCCTGTCAGCCTCGATCTCCTGCTGCCCCGAATGCCTCCTGCAGCCCTGAACGTGCCTGCCTGCCTGCCTGCCCCGAACATGGCCGCGGCAGCCGGGAGCCACGGGCATACCCATTCACACCCGTCTCCAGGCAATCCAGGCTACCCCTGTAATTGTATGGGCTGGGCGGGCCCCGGGCTGCAGCCCCCGCTCATCTATATCCTTCTGCCGGGCATGGGGAAGCCATGTGGAAGGAAAATATGCGGATCCCCCCCCCCCCCCCGAACATGCCTGCCTGCCACCCTCATCTGTATGTTAGAGTTTCCTGAATTAGTTGGACCTGCCCGGATTGGGCCCGATCGGGCAGGTTAGTGAATCCTGGCCAAAGTGCCAATAATAATCAAAACTGTTTTCCTGGATGTCTAGTGGGACAGTTTTCCCCGCTGAGTGTACAGAGTTATTGGGGCGTGATATGGGTGAGATTTGAGCATGCTTAAGGTTGGACGTCTTGTGTCAATAATCAAACCTTTTACAAAACGTCCTGTATGAAACTTGGACGTTTCCAGACAGACCTCTTTCCCGATGCAGGCACCATCACTGAAACACAGCCATGCTGAGTCTGATTCTTGTTGCCATTGCTTTCTATTTACGCCGGAAGAATCAAATCTTCACCATTTTAAGGCGGAGTTAAAAACATTTTTTTTCCTTGACGCTTTCGATACCTAAGGGCTCCTTATATCAAGCCGCGCTAGCGGGGTTAACGAACGTGACTTTTCATCACGCATTAACCCCTGCGCTGGCCAAAAACTACCGCCTGCTCAAGAGGAGGCGGTAGCGGCTAGCGCAGCCGGCGGTCTAGCCCACGCTATTAAGCGCGTTAAACCGCTAGTGCGGCTTGATAAAAGGAGCCCTAAATGTCCTTTTCAGGGCTACATAGTTTTATTTTATTTTTAGCCACCCTTCCTTTTGTTTTCTTCCGTAGATGTTTTTCTCTCTACTTGATCATTGTAGTTCTAGCCCTTTTCCCTTTTGTTCCTGTTTGTTTTTAAATGTTTTTAATAACTATTATTGTTTTTAATGATGTGCTGTTATCTTAAATATGTTTTATAGTCAATACATGTTTTTATGACATTGTACACCGTCTAGAAGGCTGATTGGGCTGTATATGAAATCTTAAATAAATTTGAAACTTGTGAGAAATCTGTTGGATGTTATTGAATACTTTTAATAAAGGGTGTTATAAGAGCATAAGGCCCTTGGTTGCTTGTCTCTTTTGGTACATTTCCTCACTTTTCTGCCCTCTGCGTCTTAATGTTAACATTAGTGCATGGCCACTAGTGAAGCAAATTGACATAAGCCCTTTGGATGGCCATGCTAGAAATGGGTTTAGGGCATAGGAAAGGCTTGCATAAAGATGCACTAAGCCCATTTCTTAGCTACTGAGCACTTCTTTGTGGACAACACAGCGATCAAACTTATCACAAAAGCAAAAAAAAAAAAAAAAAAAAATCGACCATGTGACACCACTTCTGATTAACGCACACTGGCTACCGATTTCTCATAGAGTCACATATAAAATATTACTCCTAACATTTAAAGCACGGGCAACCAATTGCCCTGAATTTATAGATAGACTCTTAATTCTATATGCCCCTACAAGATTCCTCCGTTCAAACACTCAACATCTGCTATCGATTCCCTCACTACTGATTAACGCACACTGGCTGCCGATTTCTCATAGAGTCACATATAAAATATTACTCCTAACATTTAAAGCACGGGCAACCAATTGCCCTGAATTTATAGATAGACTCTTAATTCTATATGCCCCTACAAGATTCCTCCGTTCGAACACTCAACATCTACTATCGATTCCCTCACTACGTTTCACAAGCTAAGATTAATTCAAAACACTGCAGTCCGACTCATCTTTGGATTAAAAAAATGGGAACATATCACCCCATACTTCCAGATACTCCACTGGTTGCCGGTGGAATCCAGAATACTCTTCAAACTTGCCTGCATCAGCTACAAAGCGGTCTTTGGGATGCTACCAACTTACCTCGTCTCCCAATTCTTCCTCAACTGCCCTAATAAGAGCTCTCACAGAATAAATCTCTTTAATTACCCATCTCTGAAATCATGTCACTACAAGAAGTTCCTTGACAGAATGCTATTATTCCAGGCAGCTAAACTGAACACATGGCTCGTAAAACCCATACTCGAGGCCGCTTCATACGCTGACTTCAGAAAATCACTGAAGACTCGTCTCTTTAATACAATTTGAGTCCTTCCATTTGTAATTTTGTATCCTTGAAAATTATTTTCTCTTCCCATTACTCCTCTTACCCCCATTGCATGTATCTTGTAAACCTCTCTTATTCTCATTGCATGTATCTTCTTGTAAACTGCTCTGAACTCATGTATCTTGCTGTAAACCGCTCTGAACTTATGTACCCTGTTGTAAACATATGTTTCTTGTTGCAAGCATCTCTTACTCTCATTGCATGTATCTTCTTGCAAACCACTCTGAACTTATGTATCTTGTTGTAAACATATGTTTCTTGTTGTAAACGTCGCATACTCTCATTGCATGGACCAGATGGACTCCACCTAACCAGAAGAGGTAGAAACGTATTTGGACATCAATTGGCCCGCCTACTCCATAGGGCTTTAAACTAGGTAAGTTGGGGGAGGGTACATACTTATATCCCAGAGCAGTAAGAAACCACCCTGAGGAGGCAAGTCGCACTCACACTACCAAGTCTAAGGTAAGTACCAATGACATCCACATTAATTCAGGGAGAAATATCACTGATAATTTAGGAGCCACACTAACTCATAAAGTAAACTCTTCACAGAAATGGAGGGCCATGTATGTTAATGCGCACAGCTTGGGCAATAAGATTCTAGAATTAGAGACTGAAATAACAAATGCCGATCTTGACGTGATAGCGATATCTGAAACCTGGTTCACGGAATCGCATGGGTGGGATATGGTTATACCAGGGTACAACCTACTTCGCTGCGACCGAGTGGGTAAATTGGGAGGAGGAGTAGCGCTATACACTAAGGAAAGCATCAAAACCACCAGAATCACAGATGTTAGATACACTGGGGAATCCCTCTGGGTGAACCTGGCCAGAGGGAATGAAAGATGCCTATACCTTGGTGTGATATATAGACCTCCCAGGCAACAGGAGGACAAAGACATGGAATTAATCGAGGACATAGAGAATATCACACTGCGCGGGGACTCTGTAATGCTAGGAGACTTCAACATGCCAGATGCAGATTGGGACACACTCTCCGCGACTACGGGTAGCACCAGAAGAATATTAAACTCCATAAAGGGCGCACGTCTTAAGCAATTGGTATTGGAACCCACCAGGGACAAGGCGTTACTAGACCTGGTTCTCACCAACGGAGATAGCGTCACGGAAGTCTCAGTAGGAGAAACACTGGCCTCCAGCGACCATAATATGGTTTGGCTCAACCTCAAGAAAGGATTCCCGAAAACAAACACAGCAACAAGGGTTCTCAACTTTACAGGCACAGACTTCAACCGCATGGGAGATTTCGTCCATGAGGAGCTACATAAACAAGCAAAAACTGATAATGTGGAGGATATGTGGTCGTCTCTGAAGTCCATACTACACGAAGCAACAGACCGATACATAAAGACTGTAAGTAAACGCAGGAGAAACAAAAGACCCCAATGGTTCAGTAAAGAAATTTCAGACCTAGTTAAACAGAAAAGAGACGCTTTTATCGCCTACAAACATTTAGGCAGAGAGGGGGCAAAAGAGGACTATCTAGACAGATCTAAAGCTGTCAAAACAGCAGTCAGAGAGGCCAAACTCCGATTGGAGGAAGAGCTAGCACGGGAAATTAAGAAAGGGGATAAATCTTTCTTCAGCTATATTAGCGACAGAAAAAGAAACAAAGATGGGATAGTACGCCTGAAACAATCGGACGGTAACTTTGCAGAATCAGACTCTGTGAAGGCAGAATTACTAAACCAATACTTCTGTTCAGTGTTCACCCGCGAAGCGCCGGGAGCTGGTCCACAGCTGCAGACGGGAGATAACCGGAAAGACCCGTTTCAAGATTTCGAATTTACGCCCAGTAGTGTCTACGGCGAACTTTCAAGACTCAAAGTAAACAAAGCCATGGGACCAGATAACCTACACCCCAGAATGCTCAGGGAGTTAAGGGAAGTCCTGGCAGAACCATTATCTGTTCTTTTCAATCTTTCCCTAAGCACAGGAAGGGTCCCATTAGACTGGAAAACAGCCAACGTAATCCCACTCCACAAAAAGGGCTGCAGGACAGAGACAGCAAACTACAGACCAGTGAGTCTCACGTCTATAGTGTGTAAACTCATGGAAACACTGATCAAACAGAATATTGACACAATCCTAGATGAAGAAAAACTGCGTGATCCACACCAACACGGGTTCACCCAGGGTAGATCCTGCCAATCTAATCTGATTAGCTTTTTTGACTGGGTTACCAGACAACTGGACGCCGGAGAGTCACTGGACGTGGTATACTTGGATTTCAGTAAAGCATTTGATAGCGTCCCTCATCGAAGATTACTGAACAAGCTGAAATCGATGGGATTAGGAGACATTCTAACTACATGGGTTGGGGATTGGCTGAGCAGTAGACTTCAGAAGGTGGTGGTAAACGGTACCCCATCCAAAGCATCGGACGTGATCAGTGGAGTGCCGCAGGGATCGGTCCTGGGTCCGATCCTATTCAATTTATTCATAAGAGATATGACGAAAGGACTTAGAGGAAGGGTATCACTGTTCGCCGGCGATGCCAAACTTTGTAACATAGTAGGCAGATGCTTATTACCTGATAATATGACACACGACCTACTGCTGCTCGAACAATGGTCAAAAACTTGGCAGCTAGGCTTCAATGCTAAAAAATGCAAGATAATGCACTTGGGCAGGAGAAACCCCCGTAGAACTTATGTACTAAATGGTGAGACCTTGGTTAGAACTACGGCGGAACGCGATCTAGGAGTGATCATTAGCGAGGATATGAAGGTTGCCAATCAAGTGGAGAAGGCTTCCTCCAGGGCAAGACAAATGATGGGGTGTATCCGTAGAGGTTTCGTCAGCAGGAGACCTGAGGTTATGATGCCGTTGTACAGAGCCATGGTGAGGCCTCACTTAAGAGTACTGTGTTCAGTTTTGGAGCCCACACTACCGAAAGGACGTGCTGAGGATCGAGTCGGTTCAGCGAACGGCCACCAGGATTGTCATGGGGCTCAAGGATCTCACGTATGAAGAAAGACTAAAGAAGTTGCGGCTGTACTCACTTGAGGAAAGAAGAGAACGGGGAGATATGATTGAAACGTATAAGTAAATCACGGGACGCATCGAGTCAGAAGATGATATCTTCTGGCTCATGGGACCCTCAACCACCAGAGGGCATCCGCTGAAAATCAGGGGAGGGAAGTTTCATGGCGATCCCAGGAAGTACTTCTTCACCGAAAGAGTGGTGGATCATTGGAACAGACTCCCACCCCAGGTGATAAAGGCCAGTAGCGTAACGGATTTTAAGAAAAAATGGGATACTCACGTGGGATCTTTAAGGGAGTAAATTCAGGGGGGGGGATACTTGGAATGGGCAGACTTGGTGGGCTATAGCCCTTTTCTGCCGCTTTTTCTATGTTTCTATGTTTCTAAACTGCTTTGAACTTATGGTATAGCGGTATATAAGAAATAAAATTATTATTATTATTAATATGTCTCGCTCAACCATCTTTTCAGCAACTGCCCCACAACTCTGGAATTCTATACCAATTTATTTATGAGAAGACCGCTTCAAGTCAAAGTTAAAAACATTCCTATTCTAAGATGCCTTTGATTTGGAAATCCTTATCTTCAGACCTTCTAACAGTTGGGATCCCTCTACCTT
This sequence comes from Geotrypetes seraphini, assembly GCF_902459505.1. Classification (NCBI taxonomy): domain Eukaryota; kingdom Metazoa; phylum Chordata; class Amphibia; order Gymnophiona; family Dermophiidae; genus Geotrypetes; species Geotrypetes seraphini. Next base: position 264,609,540 of record NC_047087.1, read on the forward strand.
CCATGTTAACCCTATATATCTCACTGTCCTATTTACCAATATAGTTCTCCCCTCCTTGCCCAATATATGTTAAAGTACGTCTGTCAGTATTATTTTATTATGTAAAGCCCAATTTATAACCTATTAACTCTTCTTAGAAATTGGATAAGTGGATTAACACATTTTAAATAAACTTGGAGCTGACACCCTGGTATGTCTTACATCACCATTTGAAAAGCTTCTAAGGGAGCAGTTAGGGGGGAATAATTGTTAGTTATGTTTGCAAAACAAAACAAATTTGTAAAGCAGAAGCCTCTTAGATCAAAACAAAAAATTACTGAATCATGGTATGAGATGCCCCAGTAATCAGATATTACTTAAACTCACTAAATTGAATCATGACAAACTCCTGAGTCAACAAGTTTCTGAATCTATAAATCTGTAAACAGCCTCTTATCATGCAAAAGAATGGACAGTCTTTGGCAAACTACCTTACAGAAAAACATAAGAGAAATAGAATGTAATACATTAGAGGCGCCTGCAGACAAATTCTACTAGCAGATAAGGACATTCCTGAAATATTTAGGAACTCTTATTTTACTGTGTGTGGATTCAGAAGAAAATCACAGAACACAATTATCCCTAAAAATATCTCCTGTGTAAAAAGCACTATTCAATCCGTCAGTTTCCTTGCACAAAATAGGGCAATCTGTGACCTTACAAGAGTGGAAATCCCGTGTAATTGACGGGTATGCTGTGCAATTGTATTTAAACCTTTCTCAGTCTATTAGTGCCAAAATTACACTAGCTTTATCAACAGCTATTAATGGACTGAAGCCACTGTAGCTGTGCTACTAAACCTTTGAAGAGACCATGGGATAATACAAAATTATCAGCCAATTTCACTATTTTTGTGAAAGTATTGATGTGTAGCCTTGAAGGTGTACTTTTTTCACCCCAATGCAATACGATTCATCGCAGACTTCAATAGACAATAGACAGTGTGATCTTTATAACAGGGGACTTACCTGATCCTGTATTAGCTCTATCCTTATTCTGAAAAAGCATTTGCCAGAGTAGAATGGAAATATCTTCTCCAGGAGCTGTGATGGCTCAGTAGAGGGGATGAATACATCAAAATGGTAAATCTGTTATATTTGGATACCTACTCTATCCCCCGCTTTTACAAAACTGCAAAAACTGTTAGTGCCGGCTAGTGTGCTGAATGCTCTGCGCTGTTTCCAATACGCAGCGTTCATAGCTTCGGGAGCAGCGCAGAGCATTCAGTGCGCTGGCCTGCGCTAAAAACTGCTTCTGCAGTTTTGTAAAAAGGATGGGGGGGGGGATAAGAGTTATAAATAAACAATTTTTGAAGGTGTTCCTTTTACCAAAGGATTTGAAACAGAGACATCCACTATTGCAGTGGCGTACCTAGCATATGTGACACCTGGGGCCCATCATTTTTTGGCACCCCCCCACCCAATCTGTACAAAAAACATGATTTTTAGTAACAAGCCACACATCACACATGAGTACCTAGGAAAATGTAGCATCTTACATACTGCAGTGAGCAGTACAACAGCAATACACCCATTGTAAAATTAAACAAGCCAGACTAGTACAGATCAATCCTACACCGTCAATCCTAACAGAAAACCATGTTTTTCGAACACACAGAACACAGAAAACACTTTCGCCTAGTATGGAATGTCATCACAAACTAACCCCTCCCACTTTTACAAAATTTTAGTGTGAATTTTAGCCACGGTGGTAACAGCACTGACGCTCATGGAATTGTGAGCATCAGAGCTGCTACCACCATGGCTGGTGCTAAAAAAACGCTTCACAGTTTTGTAAAAGGGAGGATGAAATAGAAATACATAGACAAAGGTTAAATTGAACCAGCAAGAAGCTGGACTCTGCATACAATGCAACACCACAAAAACAGTGACACATGTCTCCTAAAGCAATAAATACATTGGAAAATTTTTGTTCTATCTTTGTCTTCTCTGGTTTCTGCTTTCCTCATCTTCTTGTTACTCTCTTCCTTCCATCCACTGTCTGCCATCTCTCTGCCCCTATATGGCATCTTCTCTCCTTCTATGCCCCTTCTAGAAACTATATGCCTACCCCTTCCATCTCTCCTTTCACCCCCATTGGTTTGGCATCGCTCTCCTCTCCTTCCCTCTCCCACACCTCTCTTCTGCAATCCCTTTCTTCCCTCATTTTCCTTTTCAATTTATTTTCTGCATTCATCTAGATTATGTTCTTATTACTCTCTCATCAATTTCCTTTTTTACTGTCTACCTACAGCTCACCACCTCTTTCCCTCACCCCCTCCAGTATTTCCCTAACTCAATTCTTTTCCCCCCCCATCATGTGCCCTCCTTTTATTTATCCCCTCCTTCCATCAAGTGCCCTCTTTCTCTACCCCTCCCATCTAGTATCTTCTCCTCTCTCTGTCCACTTCCATCGTCTGCTCCCCTCTTTCTCTCCTCCCATTTCCTTCCTGCATTGGCTCCCTTATCTCTCCCATCTGCACTTCCATCCAGCATAGGCTCCCCCTCTACCCGCCACACTACCATCCAATGTCTGCCCTTTCTCTCTCCATCCACCCCTCTTCAATCAGCATCTGCCCCCTTTCTTTCCCTCTGATCCAATTCCATCCAGTATCCTTCCCCCATATGTCTCTCTCTCCTTTCCCTGTACATCAATTCCACCCTTCCATACCACCCTGCCCCCTTTCTCTCCCTGCACCACTCTTTCATTCCAGTAGTCATGCTCCTTTCTCACAATGATTGTAGCTACTGGCTGCTGGTCCACCCCACTCCAACGTACTAGCTCTGGAGCAGAGTCTGCAGCCACGTGCTGGAAGGTCCCGCGATGACTCCAGGCTATGCTCCGGAAGAAGTAAGTTACGTCAGAGGGGGTTGACCCGGTAGACGCAGGAAGTTGCAGCAAGGACCCGCGATGACTGCATCTGCCAGGTCCACCCCCTTCGACATAACTTACTTCTTCCGGAGCAAAGCTGGCAGATGAGTCATTGGGGGACCTTCCTGCACCTCAGCGCAGCTGCCGACTCTGCTCTAGAGCAGTGTTTTTCAACCTTTTTACACCCGTGGACCGGTAGAAATAAAATAATTATTTTGTGGATCAGCAAACTACTAAGACTGAAATTTAAAAAACACATTTCCGCCCCATCTCCGCAAGCTCAGTCCCCGCAAACCATCTAATCCCATCCACACAAGTCTCAATTATGATTTTATATTGAACATATTTTATTAAAGTATAAAAAGAAACAATATTCTGTACAATTGTCATTTTATAAATATAAATATACAGAGCAAGGATCAACAAAACCCCTGTCTCCCCTCCCCTTCACATATATCCCCTCTACTATCAAGAAAACTGAACAAGCCAAATTATTATAGAATGCTACACAGAAATATCATGCTAACAAAATACTGCAGTCACACATGACAGGAATAGTGTTAGGGGAGTACAACTAGGGCAATTGCCCCCTGGTCTGAGAGAGCCCTAAGCCAACTAGAAGCTAAAAAAGCACTGCCTGGGCTTTGCAGTCCCTAGTTATGTCTCTAGCAGGATATATATTTCAAATCTGATATATTCTAATGACAAAATAGAAATAAAATGATTTTTTTCTACCTTTTGTTGTCTCTGGTTTCTGCTTTCCTCCTCTTCTCATTCAATTCCTTCCATCCACTGTCTCTCTTCTCTCTGCGTGTTCCATTTGCTCTATTACTGTGCCTCTCCCTTTCTCCCCCTTCCAAATTGGTCTGGCACCCATCTTCTTCCTGACTCTTCCCCCATAGTCTGGCATCTCTATCTTCTTCCCTTCCAGCATCTTTTCTCCACTCTCTGTTCCCCATTTCTCTTCAGCGTCTTCTCCCCATTTTTTATTATGCTCCTCTAATCCTTTACCAATAATCGTAGTTCCATATTCAACTAAAACATATGAGAAAGCATTGCATGAAGCAAGGAACAGCAATGACAGCAATCTGCACTCCTGCATATTTTAGAAAATGCTTTATGTTGCTAGATCTTTGTTAAAATTGCCATCCGAACTGAGTATGCTTCAACCTTGACATGAATTCCAGTCTCAATATTCTATGCAAAATGGAACTTAATGCAATATACTTACTATTTTCTCTTCCATTATCTACCAATATCCTAGAATAATTTCTCTCTGAATTACAATCATTCAAGTTAATAAGATAACATCCTCTTTCTGCCCATAATAACGTATCCATGCTCACTAATGCCATCTCCAATGCTCCTCCAACAGACCAGCCATGTTAAGGGGGGGAGGGGAATGCTCTTTTTAGTAACCAACCACCCCATGCCTCACTCCACTAGTCAGTATATCTACATTTCAGATATTTAGCAGCACAAAAATAAATCACAAATTTCCCACAAAGAAACTTTCTTCAATCTTCTCTTTCTCAGCATATTTCTCTTACTCTCTTCACCCCTCCCAGTAAGCATCTCCCCTCTCTCCCACCTAAATCCAGCATCTCTCTTGTACTCTTCCATCCAGCATCTGTCCTCTCTCCATCCTTCCATTTGGTGTCTTTTCTTTCTTCCTTTCTCTACCTTCTGCTCCTCCAACCCTCTGACACTGCTTCCTAGAACCAGCAATGACAAAACAACATAAAGCAGTCACAGTATCACAGCCTCTATATGTGTGATTGCCAGTTCTGTCCTGCATCAGGAAGAAGACATTGAAGAGGACAAGACTGGCAGCCACATGCATGGGGACTGACAGTCTGTGGTCCAATGAGTGCTTTTTGTTGGTTTGCTGATGATGATTTAATTTAATATGGTGTCTTATATACCGCTAGATCTCCCAAAGGATTCGAAGCGGTTTACAAAACAATGAAATTGACGTAAGTAATGGTCAAAAATCTAATCAGGTACTTTGAATTTCCCTCTCTGTCCCAATGGGCTTACAATCTAACTATAGTGCCTATGAAAGAAATAATTACATAGGGCTCCTTTTATGAAGGTGCGTTAGCGTTTTGAGCGCGCACACAAGATTAGCACGCAGTAGCTGAAAAACTACCGCCTGCTTAAAAGGAGGCGGTAGCAGCTAGCGCACGCGACCGCTAGCGCACCTTTGTAAAAGGAGCCCTTACATTTACCTATATATAGAGAAGGAAGAGGGAAAAGATAATACAATAAATTCAATACTATAAGTATGTAAAAGGCACAACACAACAGTAGGGAAAACTTCAATATCAAAGAACCCCAAAGAAAAATCCTAAAAATAAAAGCAGGAAAATAAATTGCAAAATTAAATAAGCCCAACGAAAATTAAAAAATAAAATGCCAGTCATTCTCACCACCCTCAGTCAGCTTCTAATTCCATGTCCCCAATCGAGCCAGGCCAGCCCGGGCTGGTACCACAAAAGCAACTTCTCCACTTAAGTTTCCCTGCTCCTGAAAGTCTGGAACCAAATGCTGCAGGTCCGCCAGCCCACTCTGAGATTGCAGAATAAAGAGAGGTGGTCCCTCCTCCCATGGGACTCCAGAAGAAGTTGTGGGTCCGCCAGCCCACTCTGAGATTGCAGAATAAAGAGAGGTGGTCCCTCCTCCCATGGGACTCCAGAAGAAGTTGTGGGTCCGCCAGCCCACTCTGAGATTGCAAAATAAAGAGATGTGGTCCCTCCTCCCATGGGACTCCAGAAGAAGTTGTGGGTCCGCCAGCCCACTCTGAGATTGCAGAATAAAGAGAGGTGGTCCCTCCTCCCATGGGACTCCAGAAGAAGTTGTGGGTCCACCAGCCCACTCTGAGATTGCAGAATAAAGGGAGGTGGTCCCTCCTCTCATAGGACTCCAGAAGAAGTTGTGGGTCCGCCAGCCCACTCTGAGATTGCAGAATAAAGAGAGGTGGTCCCTCCTCCCATGGGACTCCAGAAGAAGTTGTGGGTCCGCCAGCCCACTCTGAGATTGCAGAATAAAGAGAGGTGGTCCCTCCTCTCATAGGACTCCAGAAGAAGTTGTGGGTCTGCCAGCCCACTCTGAGATTGCAGAATAAAGAGAAGTGGCCCTCCTCCCATGGGACTCCAGAAGAAGTTGTGGGTCCGCCAGCCCACTTGAGATTGCAGAATAAAGAGAGGTCGTCCCTCCTCTCATAGGACTCCAGAAGAAGTTGTGGGTCCACCAGCCCACTCTGAGATTGCAGAATAAAGAGAGGTGGTCCCTCCTCCCATGGGACTCTAGAAGAAGTTGTGGGTCCGCCAGCCCACTCTGGGATTGCAGAATAAAGAGAGGTGGTCCCTCCTCTCATAGGACTCCAGAAGAAGTTGTGGGTCCGCCAGCCCATTCTGAGATTGCAGAATAAAGAGAGGTTGTCCCTCCTCTCATGGGACTCCAGAAGAAGTTGTGGGCTGGAAGCTGGATACAAATGGATCTTGAGAAGCTGCAACAGTGGTGGTGTAGCAGTGGAAGGGAGGGCTGTTGGGGCTGGGGATATAAAGCCTCTAAGAACTAACTTAGGATAGGGTCACAAATAATCACCATAATCACCATTTACCTCAAAATGCACCCTAAATTGAACATTCAAGGGTCTTATGGGACACTGCAAGGCCACCCACACATCACACATAACACCCACAGTCTGAAAAAAAGAAGACACAGAAAAAAAGTGGAGAAATAGCCTCAATTAAGCTTCATATGGCTAAAACAGCCTCTCCAATCATCTTTTGTTGGGCATCTATGGCAAGGGGTTAACAATTTTGGGAAAGCCTGAGCTCACACTGAGTAGGCCCCTGCTTATCGAGGCCAACCCTGGGCTAGATTACTGACAAGAAATCTTTTTCATATAGTTGTTTTTTTTTTTTTAGATTTTTCAAATGTATACATTGTCAAGTTCAAAATATCAATAAAGAAATTTTTTAAAAAAAGAAATCTTTAGTCCTCCCTCTCTGTAAGTCTCTGCCAGTCTGTGTATCTTATAGCACATAAAGCAGTGTAAAATAGAATCCTCTCAAAATATTTACAGCTAAATTAATAAACTCCAGTAATTGTTGGGGGTGTAGAAAGGAAACATACTCTTTCCCATATGTGATTCTTCTGCCCAAATGTTTCAACATTCTGTACTAAAGTGAGGAGTATAATTTCCTCAAATTTCAATTTGACAGAGCTTCTGTTTTTATGCTACAGCTATTTATACTGTTTAAATCATCTTTTACAAATGAACAATGCAAGCTCTTTGATCTGCTGCCCTTTGCTTGCCTCTGCAGCAAGTTCTGATGTAACGGTAAGGCAACCCTTGAAAAAAAGTAATGAAATGGCTGGTTGTTTTACAGAGATATGGCTAATTTGGGGACAGTATGATCTAAGGAATGTGATTATCCTGTTGTAGATTTTGGCATCACAAGCAATGAAACAAATTTACCAGGCATCCTTTCAGCAATATCATTTAGAAAACATAAAAAAGAACTGAACCAAGAACCAATTCCTGTAGTACACCACTGAAAATGCCCTTTTCCTCGGAGCAAACTCCATTTGATTATGTCATTTGTGACCTTCCATTCAACCTGTTTCTAACCCAGTCAATCACTTTAGGGCCTAAGCAAGGGTGCCCAGTTTATTGCTGTCACCTGTGCAGAACCATGTAAGTAGCTTTACTGAAATTAATGTATGCTATCATTCCTCCTGAAGGGAAGGGGTAAAACGCGGACCTCACGGACCTTACGGACCTCGCGGATCTAAACCCGTACGGCCTTAAAAATCTGAGGTCCGCGTCGGTGGCGCTTGTAGTTTCTGTCGCTGACAGACCTTGATTAGATTTTAGCACTGACGAATCCGTCTCAGCATAGGGAGGGAAAAGTGTTAGGATCCGTTAGCGCTAAAATCTCTTCCAGGTCTGTCAGAGCCAGAGACTAGTGCTGGAGCGGCAGAGCAGAAGCCAAGAGAGCGGGGACATAGGTTTTGGACGTGCATTATGGAAAAGAAGTCTCCAAACTCCAGCACTAGTCTCTGGCTCTGACAGACCTCGAAGAGATTTTAGCGCCGACGGATCCTAACACTTTTCCCTCCCTACATTGGCAATATTACAGACTGCTTTTAAATTAATCACAGTCGTTTCAGTTGCACAAAAATGTCTGTTTTTAACCCTTTTTAACCCTAAAGAGCGGATTGTCATCCTATGGAAGTTTTTTTGCCAATGATGTGGTGGTGGTGGTTTGAGCTTGAGCTCTGCCAATAAAATCTGAGGTTTTTTTTCCATTGGAGTAGGCTATCAGCTTTACCTAAGTGGAGTTTCTGAAGTATTATATATTTTTCCCCACTTCACCTTTTGCAGTATTTTAGCAACTTCATATAGTGGTACACAAAAAAAATCCCAAACACCGCAATATCAATCTCTTATGTCCCTGGATCGGTAGCATGGAATATTGCAACACCTCGGGTTTTGGCCAGGTACTAGTGACCTGGATTGGCCTCGTGTGAGAACGGGCTACTGAGCTTGATGGACCATTGGTCTGACCCAGTAAGGCTATTCTTATATTCTTAAGCATAACACTCATTGTGTTATGCTTCCTGGTAGCTTGATTGAGTATGCCAGTGAATACCAATGTAAAATACATTTTGTAAAATACAGGTAAACTGAGAACAACATCACCTGGATGTCTGAATTCCCTTCCCAACAACCTATCTATGCTAGAAATTATTAGAAAAGGGATAGTAAACAAGATTAAGAATGTTATAATGCTTCTGTATCGCTCCATGGTGCGACCTCACCTTTAGTATTGCATTCAGTTCTGGCCTCCTTATCTCAAAAAAGAGATATAGTGGCACTAGAAAATGTTCAAAGAAGAGCGACCAAGAAGATAAAGGGGCTGTAACTCCTCTCATATGAGAAAAGACTAAAGAGGTTAGGGCTCTTCAGCTTGGAAAAGAGGGGCTCAGGGGAGATATGACTGAAGTCTACAAAATCTTGAGTGGTGTAGAACGGGTAAAAGTGGATCGATTTTTTACTGCATCAAGATTTACAAAGACAAGGGGACACTCGATGAAGGTAGTGTAATACTTTTAAAACCAATAGGAGGAAATATTTTTTCACTCAGAGAGTAGTTAAGTTCTGAAATGCGTTGCAATAGGATGTGGTAAGAGCGATCAATGTAGCTAGTTTTAAAAAAGATTTGGACAAGTTCCTAGAGGAACAATGCATAGTCTGCTGTTGAGACAGACATGGGGGAAGCCACTGCTTGCCCTGGAACAGTGACATAGAATGATGCTACTATCTGGGTTTTTGCCAGGTACTTGCGACTTGGATTGGCCTCCATGAAGATGGGATAGTGGGCTAGATGGACCATTGGTCTGACCCAGTAAGGCTAAAATCATGCTTAATCAGTAAGAATACTTTGAAAAGCTAAAATGTTTCTCCTATTTTTGAAATCCATATATTGTTTATTTTAAAAATATTATAGTTGAAGGGTTTACTGTTCAGGTACTACATCCAGAGGTGGGTGGGTAATAGGCTATATTAAGGCAATCTGACATCCACAAGCTGGGCCAGGTATGGCTGAAAGGTCTTCTTCACTATAATCTCATGTTACACCTAATCATTTCAAAAAATTAGATGCAAAATTAAAAAAAGGATAAACAGAAAAAGAAAGATTGGAGCTGAGTTCAGCGCAGAAAAAAAAAAAAAAGCACCTGAATTAGTTTTTGACTATTAAGTAGGGGTTTTCTGGATTGTGACAGGAGATGTTTAACTCACACCCCCAAGAAACTTGTGCCCAAGGAATGATTAGTATCATTACAACTAAGGAATTGACCAAGATAATGATTATAAGTGGATGGAGAGGCACACATGCAATGATCTGCATATACTGGGCTGTGCAGAACAGATCACAGGCCTATTTATAGAGCTAAGGTTTAGAACCTTACACTTAAACATCCAGTTAGCTGATGAAATACTGAAGTGTTAATAATACCCTATGCATCCTATAGCAATGTAAAATTATAATTAAAACAAAAGAGCTGATACAAACAACATTTAAAAATAGAGGGATGAAATTTACTGTGTGCATATCTCCTCAAGCTTAATAAAAGGAAAAGCAAAAAACAACATGGAATTATTTATATTGAATGTTTTTTTTTTTTTTTAAAGTACTATGTTTAGCAACTGTGAAGCTTGCATTAATTCAAATACTAAATTTTGGAAAAATACAAATCTGGTAAATATTTCAAAACAAAGCTAGCAGTGTGTAGCAGAACCCCAGGAATTATCCCTGTATATTTAAAAAGAAGAAAATTCTGGAGTTCCTGTTTCTAACGTGACCTGCAAATATTATAATGCAATGAGGGTGGGCCTACATGCCCATCACTTGGTGTATCCTTGTAAGATCTGACGAGATCTGATCTATGCAGGGGCTGGTAGTTTTTGATCTTTCTTGAAGATATGGAGAGGAACAATCTGTCTTTCTTCAAGGCTAGCTTGGTCTTGTACTAGGAGAGGAGTGGCCTAACATAAGGAAAAAAAATCTGAAGAAGTACAAATCTAAGGCAAGTAGAAACAGTGTGATACTCGTATTTGAGTGTTCCTTGGGAGGTGACTGGGACCAATACAATACATCCTTTCTTTATCCAAGGGAAATCCAGTCTGCATTTGAGGGACTCAGAGCAGGAGAGTTTTCAAAGATAGGACCATTGTAACATAGTAGATGATGGCAGATAAAGACCTGCACAGCCCATCCAGTCTGCCCAATAAGATACGATCATAGAATGTGATGCAATAAAACACCTAAGGCCCCTTTTACAAAACTGTGGTAGCGAGTCCTGCACAGCAAATGCAACAAAGCCCATTCAATTTCTATGGTCTGCATCGCATTTGTCACACCCGGACTCACAACTACAGCTTTGAAAAAGGGGTTCCATATATTCTCGATCTGTCCTTTCCATTTTCAGGGCACAGACTAAACAGCAGAAATCTGCTGGCACTGGACAGAGTAGCTAACTACTGGAGTTGCAGTCAAAGCTCACTTCAGCCCATCCAGATGCGTCTAGCCATTATCGGGGCATATACCATAAAGGTCTCTCCGGCACTGGCCTTATTTCCCAATTTCAGGCGCTACCATCTAAGCACCACAAAGTTTTGTTTTGCTTCCATTCTCTTTCCATATAGGAATGCTTTGTGCTAATCCAACACATTTTTGAATTCTGTTACCATTTTCATCTCTACCATCTCCCGCGGAAGGGTATTCCAAGCATCCACCACCCTTTCTGTGAAAATGTACTTCCTGGTATTACTCTTAAGTTGACCGCCACCTCCCCTCTCCCGTCCCCCCAGTTCATATCCTCTGGTTCTACCACTTTCTCTTCTCTGGGAAAGATTTGTTTTCATATTAATTCCTTTCAATTATCACCCCTATCCCTCCTTTCTTCTTGGGCGCTGTTCTTCATTGCAAAGCCCGCAAGCCAAGATGTCTGTGGGGACATCTAGTGTGGCTTGCAGCTCCCCACTGGGTTCCAAAGTCCCCTTCACTTCAAAATCTACAAGGAGGGTGCTGGTGTATCAGTGATTCTCCAGTGCTGCTGGTGGCCTCCTCTGCACTGTTTATCTGCTATGGTCCACCCCCATATTTCTGCTTGGGTGGATCACAGCAAAGGAACTGTGAAGAGGAGCCTGCGAGCAGTGCTAGAGAATTGCTGCCACATCGGCAAACTCCTTGCAGTTTTCATGGCAAGGGAGGCTTTGGAACTGGGTGGAGAGGACATTTGGTAGAACCAGGGAAGAAGAAGGGAGAGATACTGAATGGGAGGGTTGGGGAGGGGAAGGAGATAGTAGCACATGGATAGAGGGGAGGGGAAGGAGATGGTGCAAGTGGATGGATGGAGGAAAGGGGAAGGCAATAAAGGAGGGAAAGGAGATGTGCACATGGATGGAGGGAAGGGAAAGAGGAGGGAAGAGATGATCCACATGGATGGAGGGAAGTGGAAAAGAAGAGATGGTGCACATGGATGAAGAGAAATGGGAGAAGAGGGAAGAGATGGTGCACATAGATGGAGGAGGGGGAGGGGGAGATGGTACACATGGAAGAGAGAGAAAGAGATGGAAATATAGATTTGAGATGGAAGCAGAAAAATGGAAGAAAACTGAATTTGAAACTCAGTGCCAAAGATGGATGTGGTACAAAAAAGTGAATAAGGAGAGGAAAGAACCAGCAAATGCATAAGAAGGCCTTGGAAAAAGAGTTAAGAGCACAGAAGAAAAAAGATGAATAGAAAAATAAAATTGCCAGATAACAAAAGTAGGAAATATGTTTTTATTTTCTAGTGATTGAAATATGTCAGTTCTGAAAATTTACATCTGTTGTTTTAATATTTTGAACTGTTCAGGAAGAAATACATTTCTTTCTATTTCTTTTGTGGTGTACTGTGTACAGAATCTGATATATTAAGCTTTTGTTTGTGTACAACAATAGTAATTTTAGTTTGTGGATTTGTATTTGAAAAGCTTTTTTTTTCTCATTTCATTTTTAAAACTGTTTATTGGTTTTGTAAAAACATCTTACAGAAAGTGCAATAAAATAAAATTCAATAACATTCCTTAAAAGTACTTATGTACTATACACGAAACACAAAATAAACAATCCCCTTCCCCCCTCCCTCTCTGGATTTGTAGATAGGAAACCTTTAGTTTGGCAGGTTCAAGAATATCTCTAAAGCTGTTTAACAAATGAATCTAATGGACCCCAGATTCCTATGAATTTTTGGAATTCATTCACTTTTTCTGCAAGCATTTTTTCATATCGATAATACAAGCATAGAGTCTCCCACCAAAACGGCATGTTTAACTGATCCCATTGCTTCCAATTCCTAGTAATCATTTGTAAAGCCGCTCCTGTCATAATAATAATAAGTTTATTCTTGGAATTACTAAGTGGGCTCCTATTCATAATTGAAGTACCGGATAATATAATTCCATATGACAAAGGAATGAGAACTTCAAGAATAGAAATTATTTTATTCCATATGGATTTCCAGAATCTGAGTATTAAAGGACAATGAAATAAGAGATGATCTAACATTCCGATTTCTAATTTGCAATGCCAACACTTATTGGAACGTGTAGAATCTATTTTTTGTAGTTACACTGGAGTCCAAAATATTCTGTTTTCTGCATGGGTGACTGAGGCCAGGTGTTCTGGTGGGGATGGAAGTCCAGAAACTTTGGTTTGTGTTGTGGTCTCAGGTAGGAAGATATTTGTCAGCTCTCCTTCAGCTTTTTTTGACTCGAAATAGCCCCAACTTAAAAATTAGTGAAGACCACAGCTCTAGGGTATACTTACTCAGTTCGTCATATCTTTACTCCTAAATCTTTTGGTTCAAACCTCATATCATTTTTGTTGCTTTTATTTGAACTGCTTCAAGTCTTTTTACGTCCTTAGTGGGATACAGCCTCTAAAATTCTGTCTAAGGATTTTGTTCCTTCCCTATTTTGCATTTCCCAAAAGATTATAATTTTGAAGCTCATTTTCCTATTTCTCTTATTGATATTGGCTTAAGTTCTAGAAACGTATTGTGATTTTTAGAATTTTCTGTGGCAGTGTCTTACACAGGATATTACTTAGGGTTCTAGGGTGTCCAGTATGGCACCCTGAAGAAAAGTAGCAGAGAGGACCCCAGAAGATTAAGAAGGAGGGCTATGAGAAAGAATCTGCTGAAAACCAAATGTCTGGGAAAGAAAAAGGAATGAGATTTTCTTAAAGTTAATCTTTCTGATTTGCATTTTGCTCCATTATACATATTTGATTTTGAGAATTTTGCTTAATAAAATAGTTCTTATTAACTGGTGAGGACCTTGGTGTACTCACCTCTCCCTACCCCCTGCCCCAATTCAACAGGATTCCTTAAATTTGTGGATTTTGTATTACCTTTATGTACCCTCTGGAGCAGTCCTTCACCCTACCAAGAAAGAAGGAGGGGGGAATGCATTTACATGAACATTTCAAGTCTCAAGTTGAATTTAAAATTTGATATAAATGCTTATCAACATTTCTAAGTGATGTACAATGTTAAAAGAAGGGGAACATAGACATATACATGTCAAAAAACACATATAGCCAAACCAGACTTGACTAACCCACAAACATGAGGTCAAATGGGAAAAACTACAAAATGTATAGGACAGGAGACAATTAAGGTCTGAACACGGAGGAGGGGATAAGAAGAGGATGACAGATAAAAGGATTTCACTGATTTTAGTGAGAGAAAGAATTTAATAATTGTGAATATTTAATCCGTTGGATATCAACATCAACAAAATGTCAAATAAACGTAAAGAAATTTAAAGAACTGATCTTCTGCAATTAAATTATAATTAATGCAAATAAGGGAAAGGGGGACTTGTATACTGCCTTTTTGTTTGGCATTTGGAAGCTGACATTCAAAGCAGTGGGCACTGGAGGATTACATAACTTTGCCAGGGTCTCAAGAAGCAGCACTAGGATTTGATCTCATAACCCCTGGGTGCAGAAACAGCAGCTCAGCCAGCGAACCACAGCCCTTCCTCCTACATATCACTTTGGCCCCCTTTTATAAAGCCACGGTAGAGCATTTTAGCACTGGCCAGTGAGTTAAATGCTTCGACGCTCATAGGAATTGAATGAGTGGCGGAGCATTTATGTCGCCGGCCAGCGCTAAAACGCTCTACCGTAGCTTTCTAAAAAGGGGCTTTTGTTTCTCTTTTGAAATGTTAAGGTTTAGCAGTATCATGGTAAGCTCCTTTAATGTGTTTCACAACAATGTGGGATTGCTATCTGAAAACTCCATTGCATCTATGAGGGCAAAGAGTCAACTATCGGTGAAAAATAACAAACTTTTGTTTATAATGATGGGGGTTGCCATACAGCTTATTTTATAAAAATGGAAAAATTGGGACAGACTTAATTATTCATTCTGGTGGGAATCCCTATGTTATGTCTTTAAAATGGAACGGTTCATGGCCATTCAGAAGGGATGTTACAAAAAATTTATGGATGTTTATAGTGGGAACCATTAGCTAAATACTGTAAGGATTGACTTATTTATCTAGATGGGGAAAACATGCACATCCAGGGAGGGGGGAGGGGGGTATGTTTTGGGCTAGGATTAGGTTGTGTTCTACAACTAAAAAGAAAATGCAGACAATTAGAAAGGTCATGGAAAAAACAAAAACACAACCACATCAAAGATGAATGGAAAATCCTAATCAAACAATACAATACCAAACTGAAGGAAAAACGAAAAAACTACTACTCCAAACTCATCAGCACCGAAAAACCAGACACAAGAATACTTTTTGACATCTTAAGAAATCTCACCGATACCAAACCATTTCTCGCCACCCAAGGAAACCAAACTCCCACAGCCACCCAATTAGCGGATCACTTCAAACACAAAATCATCACAACCAGATCCACATTCAACAATTCAAGAATCAACATAGAAGAAATACGAATCAATCCCAAAACAGATGAAGCAATACCAGCAGACAGGATATGGACAAACTTCCCAAAGATACAATGGTCAGACTTGAACAGGCTTTACAAAAAATACAGCAAATCCTCATGTGACTTGAACAACTGTCCCTCATACTTACTAGCAACAGCTTCCACCAAATTTAAAGCTAGCCTCACACTATGGCTTCAAACAACACTAAGTGAAGGTCATTTCCCACCGGAATTAGGAGAAATCATAATTACACCTATCCTAAAAGATCCCAAAGGTCCTATAGATAATCCTGCAAACTATAGACCAATCGCTTCAATCACTCTATACATTAAAATAACAGAAGGCCTTGTCGCACAACACCTCTCCAACTACCTTGAAGACCATCACATACTACATCCATCACAATCTGGATTCAGATCCAACCATAGCACAGAAACTCTACTGGTATCACTATTAGACATTGCCCGACAACACCTCAGCAAAGGAAACAAGCTGCTTCTCATTCAACTCGATCTTTCTGCGGCATTCGACCTAGTTGACCATCACACACTACTCCAGATATTAGACGCAATAGGAATCTCAGGTAATGTTCATAAATGGTTTCAAAGCTTCCTCAAAACACGAACATACAAAGTCAAATCAAAAGAGCACATATCCGAACCATGGTCAAACCCATGTGGAGTACCACAAGGATCACCATTGTCACCCATATTATTTAACCTCTTCATAGCATCCCTAGGCATAACCCTAGACGCCCTAAACACAGTATCATTCAGCTACGCAGATGATATAACTATCCTCCTCCCCTTTAATATTCAAGACCCCTTATCCACAAACCACCTGAAAATGATAATGGAAACGGTAGAAAAATGGATGTCAAGTCATAAACTAAAACTGAACTCGGAAAAAACTAAATTCCTACTACTGGAAAGGGAAAAAAAAACCATCTCTCACAGAACTAGAAGTAAATACAATCAAGTACCCAATGCAAAGCACACTCAAGATCCTGGGAATTCTACTAGACAGAAACTGCACAATGCAGTCTCAAATCCACAAAATCATCCAAAGAGCATTCTTCACAATACGTAACCTAAGAAAAATAAGAAAATTCTTCAACAAAGATCAATACAAGATATTAGTACAATCCCTAGTACTGAGTATTGTAGATTACTGTAACAGCCTATACCTATCATGCCCAAATTACATGATAAAACAATTACAGACAGTTCAGAACACAGCCCTCAGAATCATCTACTCACTAGGCAAATATGACCACATCACCAAAGCATACCTAGACTCACACTGGCTACCAATAAAAGCAAGATCCCAGTTCAAATTCTACTGTCTACTATACAAAGTAATACATGGAACAGCACCCAGCTACCTAAACAACAGACTACACCGTAACCTCTCACACAGATTAAGGAGAACTCAGAGCCTATTCACTCACCCCCCTCTCAAAGGAACACGACGAAAGAAACTATATGACAGCCTTTTAGCGACACAGGCAGCAAAGATCGATACTACCATCACCAATCTACTGACCAAATCAATAGACATTAAAGCATTCCGAAAAGAAATCAAAACTCATCTCTTCAAAAAACACTTCCCATCATCATAACCTCACAAAAGTATTAGAAAATGCTCTCATGACTACCCTAACACCACCACCAGCAACACCCGAATCCGGACAGTATTATCTCTATTCGTCTAAACAGCAGAATCCGGACAATATTATCTCTATTCGTCTAAACAACCTATCACTATCTACTATCTACTACCAATTTATCCTGGAAAAGTCCAGAACAACAATTGTAACTTAACGCATTCTTGATTATATGTACTGCAATGCTACTGGAAATGTCCAGTCTTCTAACTTGTAATCCGCTTAGAACCGCAAGGCACAAGCGGAATAGAAATCACTAATGTAATGTAATGTAATGTGTATAGGTATTTATTTATTATTGATTAATTTGTGGAAGGGGTGGGAGAAAATAATTCTTGTCATTTTTTTTCCTAATAAGTTTATTGTGCTTTACTGTTAGTATTCTCTGTAAGTGATTCATTTATTGTGTACAATTGTAGTTTTAAAAACGAATAAAGAATGTTAAAAAAAAAAATCCATTGCAGTCACAGCTTCTGTCAGTGGGCATCTCCAGAAAGTCAATTACTATCAAGACATCTTGCCTTTCAGTGAGAGGAAAAGCATCATTAACCTATGTCCCCTCATTCAAGAAACAAATCCTAATATGCCTATTTATGAGGGCATTATTTTAATGAATAGCAAACTGAATGAAAAGTAATCTAAAGCAAAGTAGAGAAAGCGAAAAACAAATTAACATTATAGCTTCCTATAATGCTGCCAAATTTAGCACATTGTTCACATGATATCAACATTGGTTGTTGTTGTTTTTTTAACACTCAAGTGCTCTGTTGTTTTCAAATACAAATTATGCACTCGGTTGCTTTGCCTGATGCACGTCACGTTAAGGATGACAAAGAACAAAATCAAAATACCAGGAAAGGGAAATATATTTTTGTCTTCATCTGAAAAGGAAGCTAGTGACAGAAGCTTCCTTTTCTGCCTTCTGCATTTGGAACATGATTATGTTTCAAAACAATTTTAATTCTAGATCTCATTGCTTGCAGCATTTGTACATATTTTATAGATAGTACTGAAACCTTTTCTTTTGTTGAGAACTATAATTGGCTTTAGTTAATATAGGGTTTGCATATTCCGTGCAAAACATGTTTTTTTCTCTTGCATAAGGCATGGTTTCTATTCCATGCCTTATGTGCAGTCTTTGACTCAGTATTTCTGGTTATAGCTTTAACTATTACCCCCTCCTTTACAAAGCTGCACTAGTGTTTTTAGCGCTGGCTGTGATGATAAGAACTCTGACGTTCATAGAATTCCTATCCCCCTCCTTTACAAAGCTGCGCTAGCGTTTTTAGTGCCAGCTGCTGCGGTAACAGCTCCGATGCTCATATAATTCTTACGAGGGTCTGAGCTGTTACCGCCATGGTCGGTGCTACAAACGCAAGCGCAGCTTTGTAAAGGAAGGGCTATGAGCATTGGAAGGCTTAGCGCCACGGCCAGTGCTAAAAACGCTAGCACGGCTTTGTAAAGGAGGTCCTTAGAGAGCTATCCATTAAAAAATGCCCTTTTTTCTTCATATTTTGCAAGCTTGTACAGGCTATAGGTGACCTCTGCAGATCTTTTTAGCAAACTCTACCAGGCTGTGCTTGTATTTTTAATTTTTTTTTTTTTTTTCAGATCTTCAGGTGTGAGGAGCATTTTAAAGATATGAAGTCCGTTCTACTGATGAATCTTTCACTCTCTATCCCAGCATATGCTTGATTTATTAAATACTGCAGTGTTGTAAATAATTCTAACTGCAGCTCCACTTGGTATTAATTTAAGTGAAGAAAGGGCACAATGTAGAATCTTAGGGTTCCTTTTACTACACGCTAAGTTACAAGTTACAAGTTTATTAGAATTTGATGGATTGCTTAATCGGTTTGCTAAGTGATGTACAAAATTATTAAAAGAAAAGTGTGAATTACAAAAAGGACAAACCAAATGACAAAATTCTTAGAGACAAGACAAACTTGAGTTGGGAGGAAGGGGGGAAAAGTTACAATTCTATTTAGAAGAAAAACAAAAAAGGAAAAGAACAAAAGGAAATGTTAGTATTTTCCACGTAGCGTGGGGGTTAGCAGGCACTAAAAACGCTAGCACACCTTAGTTAAAGGAGCCCTTAGTAACAAATAAAAAATCACTCAAATACAAAAAAAAAGTATCTGAGGTCTTGCCATTGAGGTGTTTTACCCCAATTGAAAGAAGGCACTATATATCTCATTCTCGTTTAAAAAAAATTGTAATGGAATACATAAAGCAGGCAATTTTATAAGGGACTTGAATGTACAAACAGAATAAAATAGCTTGAAATATACTTATATGAAAAATAGGCACAACAAAGTCATAGAAATTACATTTATGTGATCCATTCATGTGATCCATTTATGTGATCCATCCATTCACCTGGGATGGTGAATAGATAAGACAGAGATATCTGTTTTACCTGCAGATACTTGTATATGCACAAAATTATACCTGCTTTAGCTTTCTAAGATTGTGATTTTCATATGGTGATCATTTTTACATGTATATTTCATACACACACACACACACACACACACTGAACCGAAAATAAGGAGAAATTCTACGCATATGACTAATAAACAAACATAAAAATGTACTGGTTAAGATCAACGCGTTCGGCTCATTGGTTCTGTTCGTTTGTATATACTAGATTGCACCAAAGTATAGTTCATACGTTCACTGATTGCTATGGCAAATATTGACATGCCTTATGCTTCTAAGCTCTGGTTTGTTCTTGCATAAATAAAGTGCAGATTGGTGTAGATTGGAACAGACAAACAAACAGACCTATTGATATCCCGACGTTCGGTTATATTCGTGTTACTTCGATAATATGAAACACGTGTTAATGTTATTAGAAAAGATTCTTATTTTAGGATTGCGTACACGACCATTTGATTCTCGCCTTTTGAGTTCAGTAGGTTCAATACTTTAGTGAAGTGTTTATAGACTATTGAAAAATTTTTTTGTGACAATATCTTCATTTCGCGGAATTCTAAGTAAGTTCTTAACATATGTTTTAATTTGCATATTTTAAAATGTATATTACGTGCTTTATTTTATATTTTCATGATTATATCATAAATAATAAAATCCTAGAGCGCGCATGCGCTGTTGAAATATCGTGAGTCCTGGTGGCGTGAGGTGTGCTTCTGTGTCACTCCTCACGGCGCCTGCGCCAGCGACTCATCAAAATTCAGCCGGGAGTGGGGAATCCAAATTGCACACGTGCTCCAGCTCTGGATCGGATCCCGCTGCTCCTCTCCCCCCCACCCCTTTCCCGGCTCCGGAGGGGAATCGGTCTCAGCCCCGGGTGGGGGCGCACGCCGGTCCCTGGTCCCATCCTGCCTCCGGTTCAGGTTTTAGCTGCTCCCCGGTTACCTTGGTTCCGCTTCGGGATCAGAACCGGCTTCGGGGTGCCGACTCGGCTTCTCCCTTTCTTTTTCTCACCCTGGGAGGAGGATCTGGGAGGGAAAGATATCAGTCCGGAAACAGCTGAGCAAAGGTTAGTACCAATAATAACATGTTTCATTTAACATATTGATATATATCACAGTAATGATGTATTGTATTATCTCTCATGTAATTTACAAACTTAAAAATGGGAGGTGAAAGGGCCTCATAAGTGGAATAGCCTAGGGCCTCTTTTCATCTAAATCCAGCCCTGTATATACTGTGTGTGTATATATATATATATATATACACATATATATATGTACAGAAGCCATGCACGGTTTCTAGAATTGCTGCCAAAATACACACTGGAAATCAGGAATTTGTTAAGATGAGGCCTGGCATGGCGTTTAGGAGGGTGGGATTTTTATACTGGGGGGGGTCTTCTGCAGAGGGGGACTTGTCTGAAGGAGTGACTCTAGATGGTGAGGTTCAGGTTGGGGGGATGGTAAATCAGATGATGGCAATGGTTTCAGCTTTTAGATCTGCTCTTCCAGCAGGCACTTCTGCAGGTCTTGGGAAAAGGTAAATGATGATGTCTGTATTTTTTTTTCCATTGATGCATATTTCTCTTGTACAATATGTTATATATGTCAGTGTTGATGGCATGTCCTCACCAAGCTCCCTTGCTGTTTAGATGTGGAATTGGTCCTGATGTGCAAATAAAATCTTTCTAAAATAGCCTTTGCACGTATGTGACCATCTAAATGTAAAAAAAAAATCTGCAATCTACACTCAAGGATCCTTCTAAAATAAAGGCCCATATCAATTATTTTATTTTTGCCCAAATAAAAATAAATTATATAACCCCCCCCTTTTTGTAAAACCGTACATGAGGCTTTTAGCGTCGGCTGGTACGCTGAACGCTCTGCGCTGCTCCAACGGTCATACAGTTCCCATGAGCATTGGTATAGCGCAGAGTATTCAGAGTGCCGGCCAATGCTAAAAACCTGTTGTGTGGCTTTGTAAAAGGGTAGGACAAATTGGTAAAGCAAAGATTTGGCTTTCCTAAATTCACACTGACTCATTCCCATTAAAAAATGTTTATGTATGCGAGGGTAGCTTTTAGCATTTTGCCTGGCACTAACATCTACTACTACTATTTATCATTTCTATATCGCTGAAAGTCGTACACCGCACTGCACATTTAACATTCAATAGACGGTCCCTGCTCAGAAGAGCTTACAAAGGCCTACATTACCGGAGCCTCTGGGGTTTTTTTTTCTCCGTCCCTAACCATGCTTACATTAACCTTAGGCACCACTAGCCGCCACACTGTAGGCGCAGTTCTGGCACCCACCTTGACAGGCGCTTCGTGCCTGCATGACCCTGCATTTTTTTTTTCACAAGCTTGTAATTGGATTTAAATGACATAGTTAATTACCACACTGATTAAAACCAATTACAACAATTACGTTAGGAACTGGTAAGCACAATCAAGGCGCCTACCAACACCTGACTGACAGTGCCGTTTACAGAATATGGTCCTATGTGTTTAGATGCCAGCACTTACTCAGCCATAAAGCTGCTGTACATACACCTAGATTCGGGACATACACCTGTACATTCAGTCAGGCTATCTTAATCTTTCTTGATAACTCAAGCTTAGTATTTGCATATTTATGGTTGACAGATCATATTTTAATTCTATGATTTGACAAGTGCATGCAATTATTTTTTTTAGAAAACCCATTAAAACATGAAAACATCTGCCATTATTACAATATAAGTGCACTGATTCATATTTCATTAACTATGATAATTATATTTCTCTATCCCTATTCATAACCCATTAAAGTTTTTGTTCTGTATACAGGTAAGATCCTAATGTTTACCACTGGGCAAACAGCTATGATCACCATAAAATTAATCAATAAGTGCCTATGAAATAATTTGTCTTGGCAAATACATTCCACATGAAATTACTATGATGTGTCAGTCCTGTAATCAGCAAAAAGTGAAACACAGAGGGTTAAACAAACACACAAATAATAGTAGAGGGGAAAAAACCCCTCAATACACTGATAGCCAAAATAGTGATAAATTGCATGGGTGGCAGACAGAAAAAAACACCATCATGGGTTTAAAAAAAACTCCACTAGAAATATCAAAAACCCAATATGAGTGAAAAAAACATTCACTATCCTCCCTTTTACAAAACCGTAGCACGTTTTTTAGCGCCGGCCACGATGGTAACAGCTCTAACGCTCATAGGAATTCTATGAGTGGTTAAGCTGTTATCGCCGCGGTCAGTGCTAAAAACCGTGCTACGTTTTTGTAAAAGGGGGGGGGGGTGTATATGAAAGGAGGCAGAACAGTCATTAAACAGTCAAAAAATATTATTTCAAAAGTTAGCTGTGCATTGTATGCTGATCATTTACAAAAAAAAGCCAGGACTCTTCATTCCATCACTGAAACTGCAAAATCACCCAATAGAGCTTCCCTGTTTTGCGTCAGAGGCCTAGCTCACTCCTGTGAAACGGCACATCAAGGTGGAGTGGCAGGAACAGAAAACCACAGATCATTCTTCAACCCCCTCAGGTTTTTGGCAGCCCAAATGCATGGCCCTGCATTTCTTAGCATTAAATCTTAGCTGCCGAATTCTGGATCATTTTTCAAGATTTGCTTGGTTCTTTCCCATATTATCCACACCATCAGGGGTGTCTACCTATTGCAGATTTTAGTATCATTCACAAAGAGACAAACCTTTCCAAATAGCCCTTCAGCAGTATCACTTAAAAAGTGTGATACATAGCCTGTTTCCAAATTTAATAGTTTTGCTGCATAAAAAGGAAAGCCAATTCATACAGGTAAGAGAATGAGAATATACTGTATGTTGTGAAAAGACATTCAGTTCATTAGTATACATCTGTTGAGTCATCTAAAATCAAAATCATTTTACTGCAAAAACTTAATTATAGAGTAAGTGAAATTGTCTTAGAATGGTGAAATGGATGTAATAAATTCAGTACTCAATTTAAAAGTAGATGTTTTCCAGCTGACTAATGGTGGCATTTGCATGTGTAAACAGTAACTTTACAAGTGTAAGTGCCCAATGCAGCTCAGTAGTGAAGAAGTAGCCTAAGGGACTCATAATCGAAAAGAAAATACATCCAAAAAACCCCGCATAAATCGGCACTTGGACGATCAAAAAGACAGGTTGTCCAAGACCTTTTGACTGCCGCTGTGTGCCCAGAGTGACAAGGGGTGTTTTTCGAGGAGTAGTTAGAGCGGGAGGTAGGTGGTATGTGGGCCGACCTAGACTTAGTCATCTGACAGAGATAATCGAAAGTTTAACAGGTTGCCTGGACGGAACGTATACGTTTTTGACTTAGACCAAGTCAAAACAGGTATAAGTTTCTTTGGTGGTGGCTTGGGGGGGGGGGGAGGTTCCAGGAGGGCTACCTTTGGGGGATGGGAGTGTCGGCAGGAGGAACTAGGCATCCCTCCTGCTGGTGAACTTTCGGGAGTGGGGGTAGGGGGCTTTCAGCAGGAGAGTGGCATCTCTCTTACCGGCGAAGGTTGCGGAAGGGGTGGGTGGGTCAGGGGTGTCCAGTAGGAGGAACTGGGCATCCCTCATGCCGGTGGGAGGGGGGGATCACAGCAGGTTTGGGCAGGAGGAATTGGGCATCCTCCAGCCGGAAAACTTTCTAACTGGTGTTTATGACAGAGAATCGTGCATAAAAGGTCTTGTTTTGGGTGTTTGGGACTTGGGCATTTTTTTTCGGGAATAGGGCTGGAAGGTAGACATAATGGTGGTCTTGGCAATTAAATGCCTGAACGTACAGGTAGGCTATTCTCGAAAAAAAATCCACATTTTGGATGGTTTTTTTTTGAGACTGGACATTTCCCTGTGCTTACTTTGGGCGCCTAGTGCCTTAGGCCAAAAAGGAACATAGACATTTTTTTTATTATGCCCTTCTTAGTGTTAGAGCAGTGGATTAAGAACTAGGGATGTCTGATTCAAATTCCACTATTGGCTCTTTGTAACATTGGGCAAATTACTTTTTTATTTTAGTATTTATATGCCACTTATAGCCTAAGTGGTTTACATTACTCAAGTATTTTTCCCTGACTGTCCCGGTGGGATCACACTCTATCTAATGTACCTGGGGCAATGGGGGATTATTTGACTTGCTCAGGATCACAAGGAACACCATGCGATTTGAAACCACAACCTCAGGGTACTGGGGCTATAGTTCTAACCATTTTGCCTCACACTCCCCACTACTTACTACTCCCAAGATGCATCATTTTCAGCATGCGGCCCTGTAGGCAAGAGGGAATGGGCTTCCCTCCTGACGATTTATCTTTGGAAGGTATGGGGGGGTCTGGGGATGTGTGTGTGTGTATGGGGGGGGGTTCCAGAAAGATTGGGAGATGGAGGGGGGTGTCCAGGGATGTCAGGGGGAGGGGCATAGAGCTCCATAGCTCAGCTGATCCTGGCAGGGGGAATCCCCATCAGCTGAGTCAGCAGGAATCCCCAAAACCGGCTCAGCTGATGGGAGATTCCTCTGCTGTGATCAGCTGATGGCCAGCCCTCAATATGCTGTCCCCCCCCATCTCTGTGTGGTGGGAAGGGGTCATGACCACTGGGGGAGTAAGGGGGGGTCATGCCTTAAAGCCTCCAGAGGACTCTTAACATAGAACATTGCATCACATAAGGCCTGTTTTACAAAGCCGCGCTCGCGGCTGCAGCGCGGTAACGACCCCGAAGCCCATAGAGATTTAAAAGGCTTCGGGGCTGTTGCCGCGCGGCTTTGTAAAACAGGCCCATAGTTATAGTTTGGGTTCCTCTTTCCCACATGCATCACTTTGCACCTGCTCACATTAAACGTCATTTGTCATTTTGATGCCCAGTCTCACAAGATCCTCTTGCAATTTTTCATAATCCTCTTGCGATTTAACAACTTTGAGTCACAGCAAATTCAATTATCTCACTAGTTATTCCCATCTCTAGATCATTGATAAATATGTCAAAAAGCAGCGGTCCCAGCACAGATCCCTGATGAACTCCACCATTTACTCTTCTTCACTAAGAATATTGACCATTTAAACCCAATCTCTGTTTTCTGTCTTTCAACCAGTTCTTAATCCTATTCCATGACTTTCTAATTTCCTCAGTATCCAGAGTATAACTAAAAAATCCTGGAAAACTTCAATTATGTTCAATGATGAAGATGGGTACTCATAGCCCACTTTATCCCTAAAAACATGTTCAGAGCAGGTGAAATGGTAAGACAGTTCTGCTATATCAATCATGATCAGGCAGATCCAAATAGTATAAAACGCTCCAGCTTGATTTCTGCTGGAAAAATCAAAGCAGACGAGTGCCACCCCGCGATTGAAATCAGGGTGAAATTCAAGATCATGTTGCTGACGTACAAAATCACTCATCTTTCAGAACCGCAATCCCTAGCAAACAGAATAGACAGCCATAAACCAACTGGTGCCCTATGCTAGAGCCTAGAATACCTACTGGAAAAAACCCTCCTTCAAAGACATCAAATACAAAAGCGTCAGGAAAAGAATGTTCTCGGTGATGGCTCCAATGTGGTAGAACTCCCTTCCGATGGAAGGGACACCAAAAATTTCAAGAAAGGAATGAAGGCGATACTCTTCACAGAACATTTTAGCAACTAAAGAAACAATTAGGGGGAATAGCAACATGGAGGAAACAGAAGGCTATTACCCACTTGGAATATGAAAGGGTGGACTCATGAATAATGCAAAGAAAGATGAATATATGGCATACAGAAACTATAATAATAGTATACAGTATGTACATAGATGGTTATAAATAGGTAAGATATACATATATTTAACTCATGTATTGTAACACCATTACTGAAGCTCATGCAAACCGCTCTGAATTGACTCCCCAGTCATTGGTAGGGGTATAGAAGCTTCCAATAAACATAAACATAGGCCCTCTTTTACTAAGGTGCGCTAACCGATTAGCGCGTGCTAATCAATTTAGCGTACGCATGCATGTT
Organism: Geotrypetes seraphini; assembly: GCF_902459505.1. Lineage (NCBI taxonomy): Eukaryota > Metazoa > Chordata > Amphibia > Gymnophiona > Dermophiidae > Geotrypetes > Geotrypetes seraphini. The sequence goes on from NC_047087.1 coordinate 264,636,099, forward strand.
AGCCTATGGACGCGTTAGCGTTTAGTGCACGCTAATCAGTTAGCACACCTCAGTAAAAGAGGGCTTTAATCAATACCAGGAAAAATAAATTCTAAAAACAGAGTTATAATATTACCACAAAAACCTTGAACACGACTTCAATTATTTCTGAAATCAAAGATAATTTGAACATTGGTAAGTCATTCCAGAATTTTACCAACTTATATCTAAAAGAATCTTCATAAAAAACCTTAGCTTTAATGCCCTTAAATGACAGAAATTGCCATACAAAAAAAAGTTACAGGCACAAGAGTTTGAATCAACCGTAATATATCAGCTGGGCAGTAGCCGTCTTAACATTTTATTTATTTTTTTTATTTTACATTTTTATTGAATTTTTATATTACACAAGTATGCAATCATAACTTGATAGAGATCAGAGATGAAGAAATTTACGATTGACAAAGAACAATAGAATATAAACAAGTAATATTAACTCTTATTTAGCCCACAATATTTATGAGATCAAGAAAGGAAATAAACTTCAAATCAACTACATTTTATAAACCATATAACATATCTTAAATAAAATATCTGTGTTGCATGGTAACCGAAGATCAATCAATAAAGGAAATCCCTGGCTGCAGTGTAAAGCACTGAGCATGAAATGTACAACAGCACAGGGTCAGACCAATGATCCATCAAGCCCAGTAGCCCATTCTCACGGTGGCCAATCCAGGTCCCTAGTACCTGGCCAAAACCCAAGGAGTAGCTACATTCCATGCTACCGATTCAGGGCAAGCAGTGGCTTCTCCCATGTCTTTCTCAATAACAGACTATGGACTTTTCCTCCAAACCTTTCTTAAAACCAGCAACGCTATTCGCTCTTACCACATCCTCTGGCTTAACTATTCTCTGAGTGAAAATTTTTTTCCCCTCATTGGATTTTTTGTTTTTTTGCAATTGTTTATTTATAACAAAAAAACCTCAGACCACCACAGCAGTACAATACAAGAACAGTACAATCAGTCAAATTACAAAACAGCAAAACCCATTGAGGTCATCCCCCCCACCCTCCCAACCCTCCCACCCAGTATTTCCCTGTAATTTTTGATGGAGTGAAAAATCGATCTACTTGTACCCATTCTACTCCACTCATGATTTTGTAGACTTCAATCATATCTCCCCTCCAAAAACTATTAAAGACATCTCTTTTTGTAAAATTCTTAGGAAAGTAAGAAAGATTATATTTTTCTTGTATTTCACTATGATGTACAGTCTCTTGATGATGTAAACTGCATCGATCTGGAAGGTATTGCGGTCTAGAAATGTATTTTAATGTAATGTAATGAAGTTGATCATTTTGACGTATTCACATTTCTGCCTGCCTTTTACACAGTGGAATGAACTACTATTTATTTTCTCTGGATAAGAAATCTGAGGTTTTTCGTATACATTATTTTTTCTAGGGCTTGATTGTTATTTTGAATTTGAAGAATGGACACAGAGCCTGATTTGCAATTTGAAACACTTTTTTACCACAGTAAACTTGCCATGGTATTATTATATGTCAGTTCCTTACAAGCTAGTACATGAATAACTCAAATTACCATCTATAAAGAACAATGTAATAAATCTCAAAGGCAAACTCAGGTAATTCTCAATAAAAAGTGTTTTTTTTTTCCTTGACATGCGAGAAGACTCAATTAGATTGCTTTTTTGTTATTTAAGTGGTACAGAATCTCAAATTCATTCAAAGCTGGAAAATGTTAGTGTAGAAATGAAATGCTAATACAGAATGGAGTTCACTCAGTACTGTTTTGATTATAAACCATTTAAGCCATTAGAATTCACTAACTATTTATTTTGGTGCCATTTTTCCTCCCATTAAGGACTTTGCACATTCTGTACATCAGTTAAAAATCTGCCTTTTGTTTCCAGTTACTAAAGTTTGTTATTTATATCAAGACTTTAGCCCATTAGCTCCCCTTTTACAAAACCGTAGCGCAGTTTTTCACGCAGCGGTAACAGCTCTGATACTCATGTTACTGCCTTGGCCAGCGCTAAAAACTGCACGACAGTTGTGTAAAAGAGGGGGGTAACATTGTTCATAAAATTGCATTAAGCAGAATAATCAGACATAATGGGCCTGATTCTATAAACAGCGCCTAGGTTAGGTGCCTTAATCATGGCCGCTTAGTAACGCCTAACCTACATCCTCGCGTAACTTATTTAAAAAAAAATTGGTTCATTGGCACGGTAATTGACTATCATTAAAATGATTTAAAACATTATTTTAATTAATAATTTGAATTACACATAGATATTTGTGTAGTACCTTATGACACATAAGTCCAGGTGCCCTCTGATGCCTAATGATGCCCACCTGAAAAGTAGGCATAAATAGAGATGGAGAATAGGCATGGTAAACTTAGGTATCTATTTGTGGAAGATAGGTTTTACTTGGCCTAATTTACTAGTGCCTACCTCAACAAAGCCTAGCGATACTTAATGACATCTAGGCACTACTAAGTGTGATTCTATAAAGGACACCTAGTGGTTGATTAACAACCGTGCAGACTGGAGTCAACTTAGGGGGAAAGGGAATGGGAAACTTCCCTTTTGTGGTTACACATTCAAACTAGTTTACATATACAGGCAGTCCTCGGCTTAAGAACGGGTTCCATTTTTTTAAACCATTCTTAAGTTGGATTTGTATGTACCTGGGATCCTAGTATTCTTCCCACCTTCTACACCTCCTTAAGGACCCTCTTACATTCCTTTCCATCCATCCCACTGTTCCCTTTCCACCACCACATCCAATATTACTCTCTCTCATATCTCTCTTCCCTATGCATCTCTACTTCACTCCTCTCCCACCACCATGTCCAATAATTCTCTCTCCCTCCCTATTCCCAACAATTCTCCTCTTTCTTCATCTCCTCATACACACCATCTCTCTTTCCCTCTCACTTAGACACCCAATTCTCCCTTTCTATTCCCTCCTCCACCTCAGCATCTCTTTCCCTCACTCCCTTCATTCTTCCATTCTATGACTCATGCTTCCCTCCTGACATTCTGTGTCCCAACTTCATGCCCCCTCCCTCCTTCCTTCCATCCTTTGTCCGAAGTTTATGCTCCCTCCCTCCAAACGCGCCCCTCTCCCTCCCTCCCGATGCACCCCTATCCCTCCTTCCATTCTGTGCCCGAAGTATGTGCCTCCCTCCGACGAGTGTTTACCTTTTTCTGGCCGGCTCCCTCCTCCTCCTTCCAGCCGCAGTCGTTTCTCTGCAGAAAGCTGCAGGTGGGGCTCCTATGTACAACCCACAGCTGAGCCAGAAGCCTTCCCTCTGCTACCAGAGAAAGCATTACCCTCTAGAGCCAGTGCTGGCAAAGAGGCGGTCTTACTGGAGATTGATGCAACTCTTAGCTCAGAAAAGAGACTTCCACCTCCAGATCCAAGCATGGTGCCACTGCCATAACAATTGATGCAGCCGCAAGAAGTGGGAAATCTAACAGCTACTGTAGCATCGATTGAAGGGAGTATACAGAGTGAAAAGGCTGTTGAAGGGATAGATGCCACTGTGGTTTTGAATCCCACAGAAGCTGAAGTCTTGGCTGGAAATTAGGAGTTGGTTTGGAACGAAAGAGGGTCACTGGAAAATGAGAGACCTGGCAGCTAGAAGATCTTCAGACTGTGGAACATTTGGAACAATGGGCTAGTGAGCTCTCTTTGTCCCCTTTAATTAAATCTACCTATGTAATATTAGATTCCATCTGATTCCTTATGATAACATGTTAGCCTCATCTTGTACCTAGATGCTATGCCTATGGAATCTGTGCATTGTTTGTTGATGATCAATTGTTAGCCTTTAATATTGTACTGAGGTTCCCCTGTTATTCTGTTAGTTTATTCTCAGAATCTGTGTTTGTTCTTCTGGTACCCGCCCTGAGCTTTCTGGGAGGGCGGGAGATAAATCAAAATAAATAAATAAACTATGGACATTTCTTTGCAAGATTGTAAAACACGTTTAGTTACCTAGGAGGCAAAAAATTTTGATTTTGAGAGGAAAGTGGAGGTTGTTCAAGAAGTACTGCTTGAGATTCAATCGAGGTCTTTAACATCTGGAACAGGATTATACTAGGAGGTTGAATCTCCATTTTGTTAACTTTCCTCAAGCTAAAAGTATAACTCCTATTGAATTGTTCAAGAAATATCAGATGGGCTTTATTTTCGGATAAATTGGGTGGTTTTATTTTTTTTTTTTTGGGGGGGGGGGAAGTTCCTGGTTTTTCCTGATATGTGTAGATACAGAAGAGAAAGCTATTTTTGTTAATGTTCCCACACGCTTTGTCTCTGGGTGCTCATTTCTTTTTACATTTTCCTTGTAAATGTTTGGGTCTTTTGGATTCTAATAGATACCTTTTCTATGACCCAAAGCAACATAAGGCTTTTCTTGATAACAAATGTCCAGTACATCTTCCAGTGGTGGATAGGAAGGATATGGGACTTAAAATGGAAGATATAGGAATATAACTGTCTAGGATTAATGTATTGATTACATTTGTTTTTTCTTTTTTTTTTTTTTATGAATAAAGCCTCTTTTCCTTTGGGTTTCCTCTTCTTGAATAGTGGACTTATAGGAAGTTCATTGCTTTCCTCCTTTTTTAAAAATCAGATGTACAGTATATAATCTGTATGATCTTTAAACCCACAAAAATTCCAAATAATGTAAAGTGTTTTATTCATATAAACTTGGAACATACAATATGCGATTGGACTGGCCACTGAGTACTATGAATGCAAATACTAAGCTATGGAACACAATCGCTCTGTCTGATTGGTGTGTATACAGCAGGGGATTTCAGTGTCAGTCCTCAAGGTTCACAACCCAGTCAGGTTTTCAGAATTTCCTCAATGAAAACTTGCTTATTTGATAAATTAATTTGATTCAGTGCCTCTGCAACCTCTCCTGATAAAGCAACTGCCTCCTCTTTTGCAACAATGAAGCCTCTCTCAATAGTACTCTGAGACTTCTCCCTATTGAAGGAGTTTTTCCATCCTTACTCCCATTTGATATAACCTTTCCCTATGTTGTTACTTAGGCCTCCTTAATGTATTGTAACTAGAGAATGACAAGGGGATAAATTTGTCCCCATCCCCTCAAGAACTCAATTTCCCAGTCATGTTCCTGCATGTTTTGTCGCCGTCCCTGTCCCTGCCCCACTCCTGTAAGCTCTCCCTTAACTGCACAAACCTCGAGCACTTATGATTTCAAAGTGTTTGAGGCTCGTGTAGATGAGGACAGAGCTTAGGCAGTGGTGGAATGAGGCATTATGACATCACAATCTGAGCTCTAGAATGTTGCTACTTATGATTTTAAAGTGTTTGAGGCTCGTGCAGATGAGGACAGAGCTTAGGCAGTGGTGGAATGAGGCATTATGACATCACAATCTGAGCTCTAAAATGTTGCTACTTATGATTTTAAAGTGTTTGAGGCTCGTGCAGATGAGGACAGAGCTTAGGCAGTGGTGGAATGAGGCATTATGACATCACAATATGAGCACTAGAATGTTGCTACTTAAGATTTTAAAGTGTCTGAGGCTCGTGAAGATGAGGACAGAGCTTAGGCAGTGGTGGAATGAGGCATTATGACATCACAATCTGAGCTCTAGAATGTTGCTACTTATGATTTTAAAGTGTTTGAGGCTTGTGCTTGCAGGAATGGAGCAGGGACAGGAAAATAACTTGACGGGACGGGATGGGAAAATGAGTTCCTGCGGGGATGGGGAAAAATTTGCCCCCGTGTCATTCTCTAATTATAGCTGCTTCCCCTGTCACAACAATGTAACCCTCCTCCACAATGTTGGTTTTTTCTGTAACTCCCTCTCCCTCTTATGATGTGTTGTAACTTTTCCCCATGATGTTGCATGGGCCTCTTATCTTGTAAATCGCCTTGAACACATTCTGGAGAAGTGCAATTAAGAAATCCTTATTAGATTAGATTAGGATATGCAGGAGAACTATTTGTGTACAGTAGAGGCAGCACATGCAAATAGATTTCATGCATATTCATTCTGGAAATTCGGAAAATCCAACTGGGGTGTAGACCTCAAGGGCCGACATTGCATATCCCTTTACATTGGTTTGTGAACCCAAATGGTAATGACACCCCAATTGACCCATACCTGAGCATCGGTTGTTTAGGATAAGGAGGCTGGTCCGCATTCTGGCACTGCTGGGACTTTTTAGTCACCTGTTTATAAATGTTCCTTGCAGTCACTCCAAGCCACAACATGGTGGAAAGTGTGGAATAATGCAGCACTATGCCGACCTTCAATAATAAAGGTAACAGAGACAATAGTGAATGGACAGTTAATCAAGAACATGTGCAGGTATCATTGCAACTGACAGAAAAAAAAGACAGAGAGGTCAATATTCACAATAAGGGCCAGATGCAGTAAATGGTGCACAAAGCTAGGCATAATTAAAATCTGTAAAGAATGAGTATATATTTTTCTTCCCTGATTAGTACAAATGGAAATTGGGCGGGGGAGGGGGGTATTTATTATTGGAAAATGTTTTTATGAAATATAAAAGGATGGGAGGGAAGGGGATAAATTTAATTTAATAAGATTAATTGTAGAATTTCAAGTGATATATCTATGTTAAAATGTTAATACCAATGTTGATGTACTTGATGTAAGTTATAAAATTAATAAAGAATTATAAAAAATAAAAATCTGTGCTAAGTACCAGTACTAAGCAACCTTTATAGCACAATCCTTAGAGTGGATTCCCATGCCAAACTTTGGATGTGAGGACTTACGCCAGGGCTGCCCAAGTCCGGTCCTCGAGATCTACTGGCAGGTCAGGTTTTCAGGATATCCACAATGAACCTGCCTGAGAGAGATTTGCATCCCAAGAAGGCAGTGCAGGCAAATCTCTCTCAGGCATGTTCATTGTGGGTATCCTGAAAACCTGGCCTGCCTGTGGATCTCGAGGACCAGACTTGAGCAGTACTGACTTACTCCTACTGAAACCTGGTGTAAATCCTCACTCCCAATTGATGGCAGTTGGATGTGCAAATCCAAGTATTCTATAATACCACACCTAATTTCTGGGAATGCCCTGACTTGCCGATGCCCCGCCCAGGCCCCGCCTTCTTTCGAGCACCATGCTATGAAATTTAGGTGTGGATGTTATAGAACAGTGACTAGGCCTGGCATGCATGCGAGTCCAAATTGATGCCAATGAACTCCAGGTATTGATTGCTGACACCTCATTAACTCGTCAATTTGCATGTGCACCTGCTCTGCATAGCCAGCTTTGGGTGACCTATATAGAATGTGGGGACAAGTGATTAACTAATTTGCTCCCCTATATGTGGAATTTTAGTCATACTAGGTTAGTTGAACCATTAAAATATGTTATCCTAAACTTAAATGGATATATTATTCCTTTATGTTTGGACAGTTATTCGTTCCATCTTACTTAAATGGATAAAGTTATCTGGACAGCACTGAATATCAGCATTATCTGCATAACTTTTAGACCTCCCCATGAAACACCCCCAGACACACTGCTTTTAAATGGATATTTGTCATCGGACATTGGGTTGTCCAGTAAAAGTTATATATTCAAGGTCCAGAATTCTCAGCATGATTTATGTGACTAAGGGCCTATTTTACAAAGCCGCGCTAGCGGCTGCTGCACGGTAACGGCCCCAAAGCCCATAGGGATTTAAAGGGCTGTTTCCGCGTGTCAGCTGCTAACGCGGGTTTGTAAAACAGGCCCTAAGTCTGAAGTCAGCCACATAATCATTTTGAATATTAATCTCATATTTTCTAAGAACGTTTTCTTGATTGTACTGTACTGCATATAGAAATCTGAATTTATGGCCAGCTTTTTAGTTAGTACCAAACATAAACAATAGTCTTACACTTTTAAGTTGTTTTATGTTACTATCATCCACTTAAAACATAAAACAATACATTTAAGATGTATGCATCCAACATTTTTTAGTAGCCAGTCCTGAGCAGCCGGTATATGGGTTATAAATCTCTTTATATTTATTTGATATTCCATGTCTTGAAGAATACTGGCAAAACCAGTACTTGGCTAGTTATGAAAACAGAATATAACACTAGCATTGAAATCAGCTAGAGCTGCAAAAAATAATATAATTTACCACTTGTGGTTTCAAACTCCATTACTTCTGTTTCTTCTTAATATTCTAGAGGTACAGAGGGGCATTTTTGATATGATGTCTAAATCCAAGTTTAGATGTTTTTGGAAGTGGAAGTTGGTAGAGGAAATGGCCATTTTTAAAACAGCAAAAGGTCTTTTTTTAAAAAAAAAAAATGACCATTTCTAGATGTGGCCTTAGGCGAGCTTAGGCGGTCCTAGGCCCGCGGTAGCTGCCTGAAATGTAGGCCAGCAAAATGGATTCGGTCACAGTGGACAGAAAAAAGTAAATCCTACTGTACTACTACCATTTATTTCTATAGCACTGCTAGACATATACAGTGCTGTACATTAAAACTTTCAAGAGAAACCCATGTGAAGGTTTACTAAAATAGCCTTAAATACATGCACTGTGTTATAATTTTCCAATGGAAGAGCAGCAAAAATTGTGGAACAGGATCGAATGTACCAGTTGTATTTTAATAAGCATCCCAAAAACATAAAAGCAATCCATAAAGGATATATACAGTCGCAAGTGACCCACAGTAAAATCCAAATAATATATAAAATTACAAGTGACCCGACATGGGCCACGTTTCGGCAAAGCTAAAAATGCCTTCCTCAGGGGTCTTAATGAGTCCTAGAAGATGGAAAGAGAAAAGATTAGGAGAAATTAACAAAAATAAGTGATGGTGTGCACATGATAAAAATGAATGATGAAAAACTGAGGTAAATTGAAATGATGAAAAAATGTGACAGGACAAGCAGTGATCCTTAATCCGCCGTACGAGTTAAAAAAATACTGTAGTGATGGAAGCTCTGAGAAATGAATAATAGTGATGCCAAAATTATAGAAAGTGCATCGTAGAAATACACCACTAAAACAGTGGCCAATCAAACTGATGAAAAGAAGAGTGAACTGAATAATAACAAGGCCCTGTACCTTTTTGATCAGTAATATTATTGGTGAAAAACCAGAAGTGGTATTTTGAAAACACAAAAAACCGACATACCTTGGCTGTCTTTTATAATTTTCCAATGACCATTTTATAGAAAATCTATATGTTTGTAATCCAAAGGCAGAAACGAGAACTTCTCAACAAAGCATGTTATGTTTTGAAGTGAGAGTGTGTAGGCCGACAAGACAATGCCAAAAATATTGGGGTCCTTTTATGAAGGTGCGCTAGCCGTTTTAGCACGCGCTAAATATTAGCATGTGCTAAACACTAACGCGTCCATTATAGTCTAGGGATGCGTTAGCGTGTGCTAAAATGGTTGGCGCACATTAGTAAAAGGACCCCATTATTTGGCATTTTCATACTTAAGCACAGATAAACTATAGAAGATGTGTGAAACCATGCCGTGAAATATGTACTACATAGTTGTCATTTTGATAAGAAAACAAAAAGGAAGAACCAACAAGGTCTGCAGTCAGGAAAATGAAGACGAACCCGAACAAGAAAAAACTGCAGACGAGCGTGCAATGATGCAGGCAAAGTTTATTTTAACAATAGGTAAAACGCGGTTAAAAACATCACATAAAAACAAATGAACCCGACACGGTCCGTGTTTCGAAAAACACCTTCGTCAGGGGTCCCAGATGGAAAAAGAGTCAGCTTTTTCAGCAAGTTTCAAGTTTATTAGGATTTGATATACCGCTTATCAAGGTTATCTAAGCGGTTTTTACAATCAGGTACTCAAGCATTTTCCCTATCTGTCCCGGTGGGCTCACAATCTATCTAACGTACCTGGGGCTATAGAGGACTGAGTGACTTGCCCAGGGTCACAAGGAGCAGCACAGACTTTCTTTCGGAGTTTCTTCTATACAGGCAACTGACTCTTTTTCCATCTGGGACCCCTGATGAAGGTGTTTTTTGAAACACGGACCGTGTCGGGTCCATTTATTTTTATGCAATGTTTTTAACCGCGTTTTACCTATTGTTATAATAAACTCTGCCTGCATCATTGCACGCTCGTCTGCAGTCTTTTCTTGTTTTGGGTCATTTTGATAAGACCATTAGCAAAAACTAGGGGCTCCTTTTACTAAGGGGCGCTATCGGTTTTAGCACACGCTTAGCGCGTGCTACATGCTAACGCCTCCATAGAGCTTGCGTTAGTATTTTTTATTTAGTATGTGGTGTGCGCGCGCTAAAAATGCTAGCGCACCTTAAAACTATACTTTTCAAGAAATTCCTGAAACAGCCCTAACTTCACGTACTCTTAACAACGCTAAAATGGACAAAGGATCTACTCTTTACTACCCTAGTAATGACATTTATGCTTCCATTGTAACCCCCTTTATAAATCTTTTGTAAGCCGCCTTACTCTTAACAACCCGAGAAATGTCAAAAGATCTACTCTTTACTACTCTAGTAAATCAATTGTTCTCCCATTGTAACCCCCGTTTATAAATCTTTTGTAAACCGCCTTGAACTGCAAGGTAATGGCGGAATAGAAATCCCTAATGTAATGTAATGTAATGTAATGAAATGCTGTACCTAGCTATGTACACAATTATTTTGATAATCTACCTTTTATAACAATTCCTGTGGCTGAGAGTGTTTGAAATCACATAGAACTAAATATACTCCTCTTTACCGAAGACAGCAGTCATATCTTCATAGAGTTACATTAACAGTTGCTAAGGAAACAAACTTCTCATGTATTCTCCCACCGTCGTCTTCCTACAGAGCACATCGTTAGCTCTTACATCCTTACACTCTCTTCTATGCCTAGACACAGCTAGAAATGTCTCTTGAATTTGAATAAAGTGAACGTGGCATTGCTTTACCATAAGGATGTGTGCGGAACAAAATTTTGTTTTATTTTTGATTTCTTGAACATTTCTTTGGTGCATTTCAGAAATTAGTAATATTTAGCGCACGCTAAAAAGCCTGGCGCATCTTTGTAAAAGAGGGGGATAGTAATGGCGTAAATGATGGTAGATAAAGACCCGAATGGTCCATCCAGTCTGCCCAACTGTACATGCTCTATAAATTAATAATTTAATGAAAATGGTCCTATTGCATATATAAAATTTTATTAACAAGAGCTTGATTTTTCCTTTGATATAATATGTGAGAATTTAATGTTATAATTCCTTATTGAAAGCTCTTTTTCTTTAAACAAGGTTTACTTGTGTGAATATTTGCATAATTGTAAATAAAATGATAACAACATTTTTTTTAACAAGGCTAAAAATGACCCCAGGACCAGCTTACACATATCTGAATATTAGTATGTCTAAGAGGGAGGTAGAGGAGCAATTTCCAATCACTCCTGAACTGGCGGCATCGTTTATTTATTGGGATTTAGCTCACATCTTATTAGGAGTTGCTCCAGATGAGTTATATTCAGGCACACAAAGTATTACCCTGTCTCTGGAGGGAAAGACAATCTGATATTTCAGGTAATTGAAGTTTAAGGGCTCCTTTTACTAAGGTGTGCTAGCGTTTTTAGCGCGCGCAAACCACGCACTAAATGAAAAATACTAACGCAAGCTCTACGTTTAGCGCACACGGCATTGTAGTGCATGCTAAGCGCATGCTAAAACCGCCAGCGCACCTTAGTACAAGGAGCCCTAAGTGACTTGCCCAATTTACTTCTCAATGTTGATGCCTGATCCCTCTACCAGTACGTTTTAATATATAGCTAGGGGCCCAATTTCTAGAAGCTGAGCCCAGAGTTGAGAGCTCATGGTGAGAATAGCCACTGTAGTTTTTGGATGTTTTTATCCATCTCATTTGGGTTGTTCTCTAACTCAGTGGTTCCCAATCCTGTCCTGGAGGACCACCAGGCCAGTCGGGTTTTCAGGATAGCCCTAATGAATATGTATGAGAGAGATCTGCATATAATGGAGGTGCCAGGCATGCAAATCTGCTCCACGCATATTCATTAGGGCTGTCCTGAAAACCCGACTGGCCTGGTGGTCCTCCAGGACAGGGTTGGGAACCACTGCTCTAACTCACCAGGGAGTTCTTTCTATTTGGGTCTGCTGACTCCTTTAAAGGATGTTGGACTCACACTGGGACTTCCATTTGGAGTTACTGCATTCTATTCCCAGGTATAGCAGTCTGGGTTGAAAATACTAGATGGACTTACTCTTAACTATGGTACTTGTTACCTAGGGCTACATTCTCAAAACTTCACATTAAAAACCGATGGGCTGCTGTCACAGCAGTTATAGCGATTTCACAAAAGCGAGTCATTCTCCCCAAAATGAGCATGCAAATTAGAGAATGACTCGGGGACAAATTTGTCCTGTCCCCGCAGGAACTCAGTTTCCCATCCCGTCCCTGTGAATGTTGTCACTGTCCCTATCACTGCCCCATTCCAGTAAGCTCCGCCTTAACCGCACAAGCCTCGAACACTTATGATTTAAAAGTGTTTGAGGCTTGTGCAAACGAGGATGGAGCTTGCAGGAATGGGGCAGGGACAGGAAAAGAACTCGCAGGGACCGGACAAGAAAATGAGTTCTCGTGGGGGCGGGGAAAAATTTGTCCCTGTGTCATTCTCTAATGCAAATGAGGTTGGCAGAGAGTAGCGAAGGTATGCTAAATTTGCATGTGCCCATCGCTGCTGATGGGCACATGCTCAGAATAAATGCACAATCTCCCCCCCCCAAAATTGAAGATCGGCAGGAAGGATGCCCACTCCTTCTCATCGTCAAGCAACCCCCCATCTGACACCCCCTGGCAGTGGGAGAGATGCCCACTTCCTCCCGCCACCAAGCAACACTCCCAAAACACTCTCCTGACAGTGGGAGATATGCCCACTCCCTCCCGCCACCATGCAACCTCCTGCCACCCCCCCCAGTGCCTCCGATGACCCCCTGCCCCCTCCTCCTTACCTTGTTTACGATGGCTGGCCAGAGGGATGTCTACTCCCTCCGACCAGCAAGCCCGCCTCTTCAAAATGATGTGCCTTCCCCTCTCTGGTGCAACCTGGGATGTGCCAGGGAGGGGCCTAAGACTTTGATTGGCCCATGTTGATTAAAGCCTCTCCTATGGGTGGGGTTTTAGGCAACTGGGCCAATCAGAGCCTTAGGCCCCTCCCTGGCCCATTTTAATTTTGCTCCACACATACTCACATTAAAATTTTTTTAATTCATGTTAATTGGTAGGTTTATTTAGGCTCCCTTTTACAAAGCTGCTTTAGACATTTTTATTGCCAGCTGCACTGTAGAATTTCTATAAGTGTTGGAGCTAATACCGCCATGGCTGGCGATGAAAAAGCCTAAAGTAGTTTCATAAAAGGGACCTTATTTATTTATTAGGATTTTTAAGGAGTTCACTCAAGGCAGTATACAGCAAGATTAAGTCAAACATACTGTATATATTCGAATATAAACCTAGATTTTTGGGTCAAAAAAAATAGCCCAAAAATGGGAGCCTTGGTTTATATTCGGGTCAGCGCTGACTCACCCCATCCCAAAACTGTTGTAGGCCTCTGCCAGGCCTGCCATGAGATCTGGGAGTCCAGCGGTGGGCTGGGACAGCAGAGATCCCTTCCATTTTCTGTCCTGGCTGACTCTAATAACTTTTATCTCCCTCCCTTTCCCTGAGACAGTAGCCAATTCTAAGATTTTTTTACCTCCTTCCCGCCAGTGGCATAGTAAAGGGGGAGGGGGTAGTCTGCCCTGGGTACTGTCTCGCTAGGGGGTTGGCACCCTTCCTCCTCTCTGCCACTTGCACCCCTTGCCTTCTTCTGTACCTTTTTTACTTCTCTGGCGTGAGCAACCTTGCTGCCCGCATCAGCATTGGCACTCTCTCTAATGTCACTTCCAGGTCTCGTACCTAGAAAGTGATGTCAAAGGCAAGCTGACACTGACGTGGACATGCCGCTCATATCGGAGAAGTTAAAAGGGTACGGAGAATGAGAAGGGGCAATGCGCGCCTCCCCAGGTGCCTCTCACCCTCGCTTTGCCACTGCTTCCCACCTCTCCTATGTACCTTTTAGAATCCCTGGTGGTCCAGCGGTGAACCACAGCAAGAGCAACCTTCCTTTGCTCCTGTCTGCGCAGAGCCACTAGCTGATGGGCTGCGCTGTAGCACGGTGGAGTCAAGGTGAGACCGTATTTTGTCTACTTTGTAAGCGAAGTAGTCTGAGAGTGTTTCGCTGTTGAGTGAAAGAAGGTTGTTAAGGCACCTGTACCATTCTCCCCATGGTATTCTCATTTTCTTCAGTATCCTTTCCTCTGCGGTTCTAATCTCAGCTCTGTGGTCCACTTCCTTCTTTCCATTTTTTTTCTCCTTGACTGTAACATTAGAACTGCATCTGTGATATTTCTCTTCCTCCTATGGTTATGGTATGTGCTTCTTCTCTATACAAGATGTGTAGAGTTAGAGAAAGCAGAGGGTGTGAACTGGAAGCACATTTTATCTATTTTTCAGAGCATGTTGATCTGGAAGCAGACATGGTAGGAAGAAGCAGGAGAAAGATATGAATTGTTTCAGGGTGATTGGGCAAAGTTTGGTGGACTTGATGCACTTGTATAACATTTATTTGGGTGCCTGAGCTCCAGAATATATTTGTAGTCAATACTGTACTGTATATGTGTCCTGAACAAGTGAAAAATACTCTGTATAAATAAGTGTAAAAATAGAAAACTAATGTCAGCTTGCTATAATTTTCTACTTTTTATTTAATATTAATGAGAAAATAAAAATATTCTTAAAATGTTTGTGTGTACCCTTAAGAACCACTTCATCATCTCACAAGCAGCATTCTGAGCCATGTGAAGTAGCAGTTGCTATGGTAATGAGAAATTCTTAATGATTAGAAGATTAAATACTTATTTAAATCTGCACAATATTAGCTCTTATTCCACATCATTCGATATGAAAATTTTTATGTTGCTGTTGATATGTCAAATCTAAACTTGCTTGATATCACGTTTCATAACATATAAAAAGTGAAATTTTAGAAAGGATATCCAACTCAGAACATGGACATCCAAGTCTATACTTACGATATAGATGTCAATTTCTTATGTATTTTAGAACAGGGTCTGCTGACATACAGCCTCCATGAGAAATGGAGTCTATATGACAGTGTAGGAATGTCCATCTTTTAAAAAATATTAATATATACAGTATAATAGGATCCCACAATTGCCAACTACTTGGTGATTGAGGGATCCTATTATACTGGAGTCTAACTCAGACGCCTAGCAACGTCTAAGAGCTTCTTTTACTAAGGGGCGCTAGCGTTTTTAGCACACGCAGGATTTTAGCACACGCTAAACCCACGCTTCGCTTCTAGAACTAACGCCAGCTCAATGCTGGCATTATGGTCTAGCGCGCGCGTTATTCCACGCGTTAAGGCCCTAACGCACCTTTGTAAAAGGAGCCCTAAGTCAACCACGCCTATACTCCACCCCTAACCATGCCTACTACTTCTCCTTTTTCTAGACCTCAGGGATGCCACTCAAAAGCTCAATTTTCTCTTAGCTATTGAGATTTATACTCCACCCTCATCATTGGTCAATGTAGGCATCATGAGACTTCACTAAAGCAAAGTCTTACTATACCCTTCATTACAATCTGTCAAATATAAAAGACATCACGAAAGCACCTTTCAATACCTGGGTTCTAAAATCTGTAATGATCTTCCAACAGTAATTAGAACAATACCTATTGCATATTTTAGAAAATACTCAAAACCTAACTCTTTGAACAATGGGCTTCACTCAAACCATGATGTTTAGCAATATTATTTATCTAATCTAATCTAATCTAAACCTTAAGTTTATATACCGCATCATCTCCATGAGAATGGAGCTCGACACGGTTTACAAGAACTTAAAATAGTGGGTAGAGAAGAAGAAAAAGGATTACATGAACTTATGTGTAGAAGGGGGAGAGAAAGGGGGGAAGGATAGAGCTACAATTTGCTGAAAAGCCAGGTTTTCAGTTGTTTGCGGAATAACTGAAGGGAGCTCAGGTTCCGCAGCGGGGTGGTGAGGTCGTTCCAAAGACCTGTGATTTTGAAGAGAAGGGATTTTCCCAATTTGCCTGAATAGTGGATGCCGCGTGGAGAGGGGAAGGCTAGTTTAAGCCTTTGGGCAGTTCTGGAGGAGTCGGGACTGGAGGAGTTGAAAGACAGTGGGATAAGAGGAGGCAGGATTCCGTGAATGATCTTGAAAGCCAGGCAGGAACATTTGAAATGGATTCTGGAGATTATTGGGAGCCAATGAAGTTTGGCAAGGAGTGGGGAGGCATGATCAGACTTGCGTTTTGAGAAGATCAGTTTGGCTGCAGTATTCTGGATTAGCTGGAGTCTTAGAATACTTTTTTTTGATAGATTTAAGTAGATGGCGTTGCAGTAATCTAGTTTGGAGAGGATGATGGATTATTTATAATTTTCAAAATTTTTGTTCTCAATCGCCTTTTGTTATTTTTGTAATCTTTTGTAAACCGCTTTGAATCCAGTAGGAGATATAACATAACATAGTATAAAAATGAGCATTAGCTGTTCTCTGTGATCTTGGACAAGATACTTAACCCTCTTTTGTCTCAGATAAAAAATGAAATTGTAGGCTTACTGAGGAGAGAGAAATACTTTGTGTAACCGAATGTAACTCATTTTGAGCTACTACTGAAAAGGATGGGCTAACTCCAAATAAATCTTAAATTGAATACATATAAATGTTAATATTATTCTGGGTTCTGTTTTACTTACAATCGTAGCTTTTTTTTCTATACTCTCATACTCATTCAGTCACACTATACATATATATTTCACTGCCTTGCTCTTTCCACCTGCATATATTCTTGTTGACATACAGATATATCATTTATTCAAACACAAAGCATACATTCCTGAGATTATAATTCAACAGGACCGAAGGGATATTAAGACACTCAAACAGAACTGGCACACTACACTGCTATCTTGTCAAGCAGAACCAATTCATTCTGACTATTTAGGGCTCCTTTTACAAAGCCGCGCTAGGGCCTTAACGTGTGGAATAGCGTGCGCTAGGTTGCCGCACAAGCTAGCCACTACCGCCTCCTTTTGAGCGGGCGGTAGATTTCCGGCTATAATGCGCGCTAATCCGGTGCGTGCGATAAAACCGCTAACACGGCTTTGTAAAAGGACCCCTTAAAGTACTAACATTGCTATACTGTAGAGTTATTTTTCAATTACACAAGCTAATATACACATATATAACTCATATTCTTCCTTCACATTATACATTTATTTGTGGACTCAGGAATACCAAACAGCCCTGTCAGTCAATAGTTCCCATCATTCTGACAGAGAAGTTGTAAAATGTACATTTGGTCTCTTGAAAGTTCACAATTTTCCCCTTTCTCTAGCCTCTACCCTTACCTATTGTTTCTTCCCTAAGTGTGCCTTTTCTCAAATATTGTAGTTCCATCCTCCTTTCCCAATTGTGTGCAGTTTGTATATATGTTTTTGTACGTGTCTACTAACCCAACATGGTTTTGTATAATATTTTAACTCTAATTGTTTTGTTCCTTTAAATATATTTCTTTTTATTATTGTTGTACACTGCCTAGAAATTTGAATAAGTGGTATAAATTTTTTTTTAATAAACTTGAAACTTGAGAATCCAGGCCTAAATGAACAGGAACTGTAGCTTGTGTGTCTTGAAGTTAGTGCATGCTCCAGCATACAGTACATAGAGGGGCATAATCAAAAGATACATCTAAGTCTGATTCGGATTTATGGCGCTAGATGCCCAAAGTCAGCAGGAGGGAAAATATCCATTTTCAAAAAATACACCTAGAAATATTTTTTGGGGAAAATCATCTATCCGGACGCCCAGGCCATTGATCATCCAGACTGCTAGTATGTCTATCTTTATACCACATTTTCAACCAAAAATTCATTTAAGTCCCAAACGCCCAGAACAAGACCATTGGGACGTGCAAGAGGCCAGCATTGTGATGGACTGGCTACCCAGACATAGCAACAGAACAGTGGGGCACCTTACAGGACACTGCTGAGAACTTCACAAAAAGGATGCCAGATAAGCATCTCACCAGAACTCCCTTATAGGTTATGGTGAGTACCCCAAAACACATTGTACCCACCTGTCTACAACCCCAATTGCACTTATGGCTGCAGGTAGCACCTATATGGCAGTAGAGTAGGTTTTGAGGGACTCAAATTTTCCACCATGAATGTAGTGGTTAGAGTAGCTTATGGGCCTGGGTCCTCCTCTGTATGGTTCACTAGTCTATCCACCAGGCTACTTAAGACATCTGTATGCAGCTCTACTAGGCTTTCCTATAGCAGGTGCTGATGTTCCGGAGATAGATATGTACTTTTTTATTCTGATATTTGTGGCAGTGTGAGAGGGTCAGTGATCACTGGGGGAGTATGTGGGTGTCTTTATGTTGTCTCTGCAGTGGTTATCTGATCACTTTGGATAGCTTTTTGCCACTTATACCTGCTTTTACATAGTCTAAGTTACAACGTATAAGTTTTGTCTAGGAAGTCTTGTGAAACCTTCAATTATCCTTACAGGATGACTAAGACTAGGTCAGCCCACATCCCGCCCTAACCACTCTCCAGCTACGCCCCTTTTAGCTCAAGACACACAGCAGCTTTTAGAGGCCTAAAATCTCCCTGGATATGTCCAGAAATAGATTATCAGCACTTGGACGCCCTGTCTTTTAGGTCGTTCAAGTGCCAACTTGGGCGGGTTTTTAGATGTGTTTAAGTTTCAATTATGAGCCCCATAGACTTTTTTTCTTAACATAAATGTTTTCCCATTTTAAAATGAGATCAAGTACAATTTTCACCAAACCTCTTCCCTGCAAAATATCTCTGTCACAGGGAAACTACATATGGAAATAGTGATTCTGAAATTGCATTTACACATGCGTACAAATCTACATTGACTGATTGCCCATAGTATGGAAAACAAAATTCCAGATCTAGAGGTTGTAATAGTAGAAACTGAATTAGATTTAGTGATGGTCACAGAGACGTGGTTCACGGAGAACCACAATTGGGATGTAGTTATTCCTGGCTATAATCTATTCAGGAGGGATAGGGTAGGTTAAAAGGCTGGTGGAGTGGCATTATATGTTAAGAATAATATTACAGTGACAGAATTATGAAACTTAGGGGGGTAAAGAAGAAGCACTGTGGGTTAATCTGGAAAGAGAGAATGGAAAATGTATTTACATTGCTGTAATATACAGGTCTCCTTCACATTTCGAAGATATGGACAAAGATTTAATTGAAGACATTCACAAGATAGCTAGGAAAGGGAAAATACTACTGGTAGATGATTAAAATATGTCAAACATTGGACTGACTCAGCTGTGGGATTGTCTAGAAGCAAGGAGATCTTGGATTGGCTACAGGAGGAATTGTTCCAGCAATTAGTAACAGAACCCATGCGGGATAGAACTATTTTGGTGCTTACAAACGGGGGAAGTGTTCACAAAGTTATGGTGGGTGATCATTTAGCATCTAGTGATCACAGAATGGTGAGGTTCAATATCAAAATGCAGGATGAGAGGACTTACTCAAGACTGAAGGTTCTAGATTTCAAAATAACTGACTTTGTCAAGAAGGGGGAATACCTCATGGAAGAGTTAGTTGAATGGGAACAGCTGAACGAGGTAGAAAAGCAGTGAGCAAAACTGAAAGAAGCTATTCTAAAAGCGACAAATCTTTATGATAGGAAAGTACATAAAAGGAAAAGAAGGCCACTTTGGTTCCCAAATGCAGTAGCTGAAAAAAGGTTAGCCTTCATAAATTACAAGACGTTGCAGAAAGAGGAAGACAGACAAAAATATGTGGAAAAACTGAGAAGTGGGAAAAGCTGTCAGAAAAGTAAGATACAAATGGAAGAAAAGATAACTGATAAGGTAAAATTGGGGGACAAAACATTTTTTAAGATATATAAGTGATAGGAAGAAGTGTCAAAATGGCATAGTGAGGCTCAAGGGTGAGGGGAACAAAATGCAGAAAACGATAAGGATGAACTGCCTAACAATTATTTCTATTCTGTCTTCACGGATGAAATACCATGGTAGGACTGCAAAAAATGAACACAAATGGGAATGGATATATGTAGACTGGAAAAGATTCTCAGAAGACTATGTTTGTGAGGAACTATCTATATTAAAAGTAGACAAAGCAATAGGGCCTGACTGGATACATCTGAGGGTACTCTAGGAACTCAAGGTACTCAAGGTGGTTCCATTTACCTCATCTTTTTAATCCTTCCTTAGATTCTGGTGTGGTCCTGGAGGACTGGAGAAGAGCAGATGTGGCCCCTCTGCACAAGAGCAGAAGTAAGGAAGAGGTTGGAAATTACAGGCTGATTAGTCTGATCTTGGTAGTGAGTAAACTAATGGAAACACTTCTTAAGTAGAGGATAGTGAATCGCATGGAGTGCAGGACATGAGACAGCATGGTTTCATGAGAGGAAGGTCTTGTCAGACAAATCTAATTGATTCCATTGGCTAGGTGATCAAACATTTGGATATGGATGGGGTGCTAAATGTAGTGTACTTGGACTTTAGCAAAGCTTTTGACACGGGTGCGCATAAGCGACTGAGAAATAAACTGAATGCATGGGGTATGGGCCCCAAAGTAACAAACTGGATTAAATGCTAATTAAGTGGAAGGAGACAAAAGGTAGTCATAAATGGAGTTTGCTGGGAGGATAAAAATGTTAGTGGAGTGCCGCAGGGATCTTTCTTGGGCTGGCTCTATTTAACATCTTTGTGAGTGATATTGCAGAAGGACTGTCTGGCAAAGTTTGCCTTTTTGTGTATGACACCAAAGTTTGTAAAAGGGTTGACACTCCAGAGGGTGTGGATAACATGAGGCAGGATCTGGCAAAGCTTGAAGAATAGTCTGGTAATTGGCAATTAATATTTAATGCTAAAAAGTGCAGGGTCATGCACTTGGGCTGCACAATCCAGAAGAACAGTATAGTATAAGAGGTGAAGTACTTCTGTGTGTGGAAGAAGAGCGGGAATTCGGGGTGATTGTGTCTGATGATCTCAAGGTGGCAAAACAGGTAGAAAAGGTGATGGTTAAAGCCAGGAGGATACTTGGGTGAATAAGGAGAGGAATGGCCAAAAGGAAAAGGGAGGTGATAATGGCATTGTATAAGTCTCTGGTGAAGTCCTATTTGGAATATTGTGTGCAGTTTAGGAGACCCCACCTTCAAAAAGATATAAATAGGATGGAGTCGGTCCAGAGGGCTGCTACAAAATTGGTTAGTGGTCTTTGTCATAAATCGTATTGGGACAGACTTAGAGACCTTAATATGTATACTCTGGAGGAAAGATGTAAGAGAGGGGCTATGATAGAGATGTTTAAATATCTCTATGGTGTTAATGTACAGGAGGTGAATCTTTTTCAAATGAAGGAAAACTCTGGAAGGAGAGGGCTTAGGATGAAGTTAAGAAGTGATAGGCTCAGGAGTAATGTAGGAAAATATTTCTTTACTGAAAGGGTGGTAGAAGCATGGAATGGTTTCCCGATGGAGGTGGTGGAAATGAAGACTGTATCTGAATTCAAGATAGAATGGGACAGGCATGTGGGATCTCATAGGGAGAGGAGAAGATGTTGTGGATGGGCAGACTGGATGGGACATTTGGCCTTTATCTGCCATCATATATCTATGTTTCTATGATTTCTTTGATTGGGTGACCAAATAATTGGATAAAGGATATGCATTAGATGTAACAACCTGGATCTCAGCAAAACCACTGATATAGTTTCTCATAGAAGATTCTTGAATAAGCTGAAAGGGCTGGACTTAGGACCTAAACTAATGAACTGGATTGGAAACTGGTTGTGATACAGACAGGGGTGATGTGAAACAGACATTCAAATATCTGTGAGGTATTAATTTGCAAGAAAACCTTTTCCAGAGGAGGGAAGGTGGCAGAACTAGAGGACATGAATTTAGATTGCATGGGAGCCAACTCAGAGCAGCTCCTGTTCTAAAATACATGAGAAATTGACATCTATATCTTACGTACAGACTTGGATGTCCATGTTCTGAGTTTATATGTTATACTTTTTCAAGAGAGGGCGATAGATGCCTGGAATGCCGTGTTGCAGGAGGTGGTAGAGATGAAAATGATAACGAAATTCAAAAATGCATGGGATAAATATAAAGGAATCCTGCGGGGGGGGGGGGGGGGGGCATGGAACCAAACAAGCTTAGTGGTGATTAGATGGTAACACTAGTAACCGAGAGGCAAAGTCAGACTTCTATGGTCTGTGCCCTAATCGTGGCTTAACAGATAGGCCAGTGCCAGGCAGACTTTTACAGTCTGTGCCTTGAAAAAAAAAAGCAAGGGCAAATCAAGTATAAATATGTAATAGCACATCACACATTATGATTATATCTTGTCGGGCAGACTGGATGGACCGTAGAGATTGTTATTTTTTATCTTTATCTTCTGTCATCTAATATGTAGATGCTTCAAAGCTTGACTTTCTGAAGTAGGCTGTGAAAACTGTAAGGCTGTTTAAAGGTATTCTGCATGCTGTTTTCAATTCTTTAATTTGTAATTTTTCAATTTATATTAGGTATTTCTTATTTTTTAAATTACTTTATTAAGCCTGCATTTTGATCAAAATCTGTAATTGTGATTAATTGCATGATTAAAGGCATATATATATTTTTTCCCACTGCAGCTCCTTGTGACTAATTGTGCGATTAATCGGGATTACAAATTGTAATCAAAAATGCAACCCTAAAAAATATTTCTATCCCCCATTTTATCAAACTGTGTAAGAGTTTTTTTTTTTTAATTGCAGACCACCGCGGTAAAAGCTCTGATGGTCATAAGAATTCTATGAGCTTCGGCATGATAAAAGGGGGCCTAAATTCATTGCTATTTATTTATAAATAATTTGTTTTTGCACAATCAATTAAATACGTCTGTTCTCTTTTTCTCTATTGATTTATATGGAGAGAGGCTATGGGGCTCATAATTGAAAGAGAAAAAGTCCAAAAACCAGCCTAAGTCGGCACTTGGATGAACATTTCCCAAATACATCCAAGTGCCGATAATAAAAATGGGTTTTGGACGTATTTCTAAATGACCTAGGCCTTCATAGTGCCGCTGAACGACCAAAGCTAAACGGGGCGTTTCAGGAGGAGTGTCGAGGGTGGGAGTTGGGCGAGACGTGGGCCGGCTTAGACTTAGTCGTCCAGCATGTATAACCGAAAGTTATACAGCCCACGCTTGACAGAACTTGGACGTTGTGACTTAGACCATGTCAAACATGGGCTAAGTCACAAAAACCCACGTAAAGTCACCAGATAAGCACTGCAAACACATAAAACAGACCTCCACACACTACCCCAGTGATCACCGACCTCCCCACCCTCATAAAAATATTAATCACACCTTTAAAATTCAGCCTCCAGACCATCATCACCTGGCTTAGGAAAGCCTAGTCGTCCTGCAAAGAGGCGGCTTATGCCGTCTTGAGGTTGGATTAGGAACCCATGGAGAGGAGGACCATAAGCCCCTGTAATCATTGCATTGATACTTAAACATATGCACACCCCTATACACCCCCCAAGCCCTTTTGTACTGGCATATAAGTGGCTCCTGCAGCCATATGAGCTATTAGGGTGGTAGATAAGTGGGTCTAGGGGATTCTAGAGGTGGTTTGGGGGGCTCACCGTGACCTATAAGAGAGCTGTAGTGAGATGATGACATGGCACCCTTTTTGTGAAATTCACAGCAGTGCCCTGTAAGGTACCCCACTATTTAGGTGCCATGTCTGGGTGTTCATTCTATCACTTTGCAGACCACTCCCACGTCCAACCAGGGCTTGTTCTAGGCATTTTTGACTTGGATGAAAAGTTGGACGGAAATGTGGTATAAAGATGGACGATTTAGCGGCTTTGACGATCAGATCAGCAGGACGTATAATTAGACGATTTTGAAAACAAAAAAAATTTTGGATGTATTTTTCGAAAATGTGTCCTAGGCTGTTTTTTTTAACTTTGGACGACTTGCGACTTAGACGTCCCTTTCGATTATGCCCCTCCACGTAAGCATAAAAAACCATTGAAGGTTTCAGAGCAATTAAATGTAATTGATTATTTGAAAGGAAACTTAAGGTACTCGAAGGATTTTTTGTTTCTGTCTAAGAGAAAAGGCTTCTCATAGCATTAAGAACCATTATAAGCATGAATAGTATCTATTTTACTTCTAATATATAGTATAGGACAAACATTTTGGGGCGGGGGGATACTTCTAATGACATAGGTGCTAACAGGTGCTAGTTATGCAAGAAAGAGGTGCATATTCAGCTGGCGGGCCATGTCTGGTCACCGACTTGAATAACTGTGTTTTTTTGCAGTTGATTGTCTAGTTAACATACAAGATTAAGGGCTCCTTTTACAAAGGTGTGCTAGGGCCTTAACGCGCGCAATAGCGCGCGTTAAATTCCCGAGCCGCACTAGCCACTACCGCGCACTATAGCACATGGTAATTTTGTACGCGCGCTAAAAACCCTAGCGCACCTTCATAAAAGGAGCCCTAAGTACTGACTTGAATTGCGTAAGTGCTGACTCTACCAGTTACGGCTTTAGCGATTAGTGTTGATATTCAGCGGCACGAACTAGTTGAGTGCTACAGAATATGAGCAGATAGCCCTGCATAAGGAATTTAACAGGGTAGGAGCCTTTCCTGCCTGGTCAAATTGTTTTGAATATCAACCCCCCAAATTCAGAATATATGTGCGTTATGGAGGAAATTGTTTACAGGACGCACTGCTTTTAGGCAGCAGCAGGCACCACATAACTGACCAATCAAGGGCTACATTTCTAATACATTTCAAAAAAAATAAAAAAAAATTAAGACGCCATTCTAAGGTGCTGGTCTCATGCCTACGGAGGCACATAGGGATGCCTACGGATGCCTAAGACTGGCGGGGTTGCGCCTTTAAAATGCTGGCCTACATTTAAGGCTGTCCTGTGTTAAAAAAAAACAGCTGCAATTCTACAAACAGCGCTGATGCATGATTGACATTTCTTAGGCGGCCGCCGATACCAGCACCGTTCATAAAATCCGGCACTATGTGTGCCCATAAACAGGTACTGTGCTGGAATCATGCCCTCTGTGACATGTCCCCTAGCGCCCCTATCCCACCCACTGCATTGTGGGTAGTGGAGACAGTATAAGGGAAGCAATTTTGGCACCCCTGTCTTCCTTCTGCCCTGTGCATCGGCATCACTCACATGGACTTTGGTAGGTTCTGCCTGCCAATAAACCACCTAAGCACTATTCTGTAACTATGTGTATATCTTCAATAGCACATATAGAAGTTAGACATATTCATAGATGAGATATGGATAGCACATGGACAGGGTGAACCGAACATCAAAAGAGGCGGGGTTGATGTTCAGCATCGCTAAGTGTGATTCTACGTTGAAGATAGGCATCAGAAATGTAGGTCTGTAAATCTCTGTAAAACTACAGTTCTGAAAATGGCAGCATAATCTGACAAGCAACCGGCACTGTGTTTTCAGGCACCTGCTGATTAAGACACCATGTTCAGAGTCCAGGCCTGATTCTAAATTGATCCAAATTTTTATTTTTTGCATAAATGGCCACACACTAATTAGCATGTGACTATTAAAACAGATTTGTACATAAGCCCTTACCGCCATCCATTATGTAAGCAGTAAGGGATCACACCTTAAGCACATGCTAATTGACTAGCATGTGGCAATGTAGCTATGCTAACCAGTTAATTACAGAATACTGTACTGCATTAATTACAGAATACTGTATTTTACGGGGATTTCATTGGAAATAGGGAGTGGACTTAGATTGTAAGCCCACTAGAGATAGAAAAAAAGTACCTTCATATAGTATACAGTATGTAAACCGCTTTGATTGTACTCATAAAAAGGCAGTATATCAATCCATAACCCTTGACCCATTTATATCAGTTCTGTAGCTGGCTTACATCTTATGTATCAGGTGTGTAGCCAGACGGCCAGTTTCATATGGACCCTTGCCCAGAGTGGATGGTCCTGAAATTATCCCCCCTCAAACCCAAAATATTAAATACCTGAACTGGCAGGGATCCCAAAGCCTGCCGGTGGAAGACCACCTCCTCCTCAGGCAGCCAGCGTTCTTCTAAGCAGCAGTCAGCTGCAGAATACCTGGTCTATTGCCACTGCCGGCAGGCCCTGTGTAAGTGCTTGCACATGCACAAAAACTAAGCATGTAAAGAGGGGCTGATGTCAGCATCCACTCGAGGCAGGTCCTGCTGGCTGCCACTTGGAAGAGCTGCTGAGGAGGAGGAAGACTTCAGCTTGCATAGTTTAGAGATCCCCCACAGCAAGAGTGCCATAGTTGTGGGTGGGCCTGTCCAAACTGGAGGCCCACCCTTGGCTATGCCACTGTTATGCTTTAGTGCATATGTGTGTAAATACCCTGTTAAGCCAGTATTATATAAATGAAAGTTGGCATCTACTTTCCTCGTGCCAATCGGGTACCCTCTGTATGCCTAAATATAGACACAGTTAGAGAATTACTCCCATGATGCTTTGTTTTTTATTTGCACATTATAGAGGTGATGGCAATTGAAAGAATTGGAATGAAAGTGTTCTGTGGTTCCTCAAGAAGATTAGCGTGCAGTCAATGCCAATTAGAAGACTGCTAGATTGCTCATTTATTAGACCTGTCATTTTGCCAGTACAAGCAATTCTTAGAAAGTAGGACTGGAAAATGAATTGTACTGAAATGGCTGGACATCTTTCTTCAGGATGTTTAAAATGAGAAGCTTAATTTATATGTGATTAAACAACAACAGTGGCACTGGTTCACTGGCCTTGGGAAAAGTTTATTTCGTACGATTTTGTATGGTCTTGATGAATTTGCTCAGCCCTTTAAAATGTAAACACTTTGAACTGGATGTTAAATTGGAACTTTCAGCCACATTGGTTACACGAATGTGGCTGGCTCGTTATTCAAAAAGCACTTATTGGATAATTCTATAACTGTGTGCCAAGATTCCATTACAAAATACTAGCATAACTTGAAATCTGTGTCCCACACTTAGGCATCACCTCTTCACCATGTCAATAACAGGTGTAAACGGATATGCCTAAGGTGGCACTTTAGCATGTAACTTACAGCATAAAAATATTGGTCCCTCCCATGCTCCTTCCCTGTGAATGCTCCCTCCTCTGTAATTTTCCACCAAGTGGTCCTTCTACTAAAGGGTATTAAGTATGGGCTTAATGCACTAAAGGAGGAATTTTAACATGCAGCAAACCCAACTAATGCTGCATCAAGAAGGGGCATTTCCACTTTTTTTTATTGCAGGTTGTGGTACCTGCTCTAGGTTGATGCAGAAACACTTAACAGCTCCTGTTTAGGAAGCAGAAAGTGGTCCCATGTTATCTCAGCCATAGCCGGTTAACACATCATAAGTATAACACACTAGCTGGCAAACATATCTGCCCATGCCGCACTCCCTGATAGAAAAGTTCAGTAACGTGCTTTTTAACCCAGACGTGCAAAAAGCTGTTCTCACTCATTAACCCACATTAAGGCCCGGATTCTCTAAACAGCAATGTTGGGTTAGTGGCTGCCTTAAAAGTGGCCGCCGATTGCCTATAATCATGCGATGGTGCCATTTAGAGAATTGTGCCTTCGGCAGAAATGTAGGCCAGGGTTTCAAGGCCTACATTTCTGGTGCTTACCTTTGATGTGAATCACGCCTACAGAGGCTGACACCACTTCTGGCATTAGCCACACCTACAATGGCATTAGGTCTCATAAAACGCCTCTGTAGACGCTATTCCAGTGCTGTTTTATTAGGTGCCAGTAAGTGACTTGAAATTTCTTTTAAAAGCACTTTTAAATGGCATTTTCCTCTTAACTTAGGCCCTCAGTTTAATTTTAGCATGGAAATGGAGTTTCATATAGGCACTAAAATTTTAGATTGAGGGGGTTACCATATGGGGACATCCATGATATCTGAATTTTCAGTGGCACTGATTGAACAATGATGCTGAAAATTCTTATAGTCCATCTCAGCATTATTTGGATAGTGCCAAAGTAGAGTATGGGCATTTCGCCTAACTCTGCAGATAGTCTGTGAAATTCAGTGTCTATTTATATAATTACTAGTCATTAAGCCCGTTACATTAACGGGTGCTAGAATATATGTCTGTCTGTCTTTGTGTCTCTCTCCCTCCCACTGTCTCTCTCTCTCCTTGGCCCCCTTTCTCTGTCTTTCTGACCCTCTCCCTTCCCCTCCAGGTCCCTGTGCAGCAGTAGCAGCATTTTCACCCACCCCCCTTCCCTACTCTTACCAGATGTGGCCTGCTCCTTTTGGTCCCTCCCCCTTCCCTCCCGCGGTCTAGCCTGCTCAAAGGGCCCCCCTTCCCTTATCGAGTTTCCCGCAGGCAAGCCAAGCTTCTTACCTTTTTTTTTTTTCAGTCTGTTTCCCTCCCTCGCATGGCTCGCGGCTGGAGTCTCTTTGGCGCATCCCTTCCCTGCCCGCGGTCTGGCCTAATCCGGGCAAGTATCGCTGCGGCTCCTCACGATCCCCACCAGAGTCGGAAGCCTTCTCCGACGCTGGTGCGGCTCATGAGGGAGTCCAACCTTTCTAGGTAAGCCATTCCTTTCTAGGTAAGTGCTGGGGACCCGCGCATGCGCACTCCTGCGGCCACGGAACTACATCTCACAGGTCAGAGATCATGGAAGCACGCAGTATGAGTGCGCATGCGCGGCTAGCTTTTTATTATATAGGATGTTGTTTAATTTAGAACAGAAAAAGGCTGTATATTGTATGTTAAACTTCATAACTACATATACTGTATAGTTGCTCAAATTATTTATGTTCATGGAGCTGGGGGCAGACACCATTCTCCACAGACATTCAGCACTGTTCATTATCCAGATGCTTTCAAATACCACGGTCAGAGTATTTTTTAAATGGCAGTCACAGTGTTTTGGATCGCAAGCATATAGTGGTTCAGAGGGAGACTCTACATTTCTAATGAGAAAAGTTCATCGTTATTCCATAAAACAGTGCTGAGAGTAGCTCTTTGTGCCACAAAGTATTTCAACAAAAAATGTAGGGCTCTTTTTACAAAGCCATGGTACCGATTCTCGGCACGGCAAACACGACAAAGCCCATAGATACTGAATGGGCTTTGTTGCATTTGCCACACTGGAACTCACTACCGCAGCTTTGTAAAAGAGGCCCTTAATTTGGTCTCCATTCTGTACATTACTGAGCGTTGTGAATAGACAAATATTTGGGTATCATTTGTCTCATGCTCCAGAAAAGATACATCTGTCCTGCAAACATATATCTTAGCTCTTCTTTGCGGGACGCTGCAGACAGCTGCAACAGTATTGTTTAAAAGAACTCTAATTCCAGCATATACATCTAAGTAATGGACATATAATAGCTAAAACCAAGGTGTTTTATCTAAATATGTCAACAAACAGTCACTCTTTTATAGGAAGTAACGGTGACAGGATACTTACTGCTTGACATACAATTGGGTGGCTTATACGATTGATTCCACCAGCAAATACAGTAAACGTGAGAGCAGTATGGAATGAGAAGTTGAGCAGCATGTGCCATCCTTTCCTGCTGATTCGAATCGTGCTATATGCATGCACATATATTAAAAACAAAACAAAATTAAAAGTACCTTTAATAAATCATAAAGCCTGGGTACTTGAAGGTTTAAGAACCAAAACAACTAACATTCAGTTTAATCACCATCAAAAATGATCTCATAATGTAAAGAAACATCGCCCCCCCCCAAATTCTATAAATGACGCTTGCATCGCACACACACAAATTTGGCACATGCACAATTTGTATGCACAACCTAACTAAATGACAAGTCCAGTGACATAGCGAGGGTAGGATGCATCTGGGGGCGTTGCCCCATATGCTCTTTCTTTGCTAAAATTTTTGTAGTTCTTCCCCTCTTCCTTCCTGCACCAGTCTGGTTTTGTATGTCTGTCTTGAAATTTTTTCCATGTATTGTATTGTCCTCCCCATTTTAGAATTGTAATCGCTTTGAAATATTTGCCAATGCATGTACATCAAATTTTAAATAAAGCTTGAAACTTGAAACCTCCTGCGCCTTCCCTGCCCCCATGCCATACTCGTGCCCTCCCTTCCCCCTGTACCTCTTTAAATCTTTGCCAGCATGAGCAAATTCTCTGGCCTGCTGCTGGCGCTGGTGCTGGCTTTCCCTTCAACGTCACTTCCTGGCCCCGCAACTTGGAAGTGATTTCAGAGGGGAGCCAGGCCGGCGCGAGCAGCAGGCCGAAGTTGCTCATGCTAGTGAAGATTTAAAGAGGTACAGGGAAAAGAGAGGGCGTGGCTGTGGTGTGGAGGGATGGAGAGGTGCTGGTGCCCCACCCCCACCAAGATGGCACCAGGGGTGGCCCCCCTCCTTACTACACCACTGAACAAGCCAATTAGTGTTAACTGGTTTTAATTTAAATGTATATGCATAACTTTAGCCACATGATCTGTGTCTAACATTTGCGTAAAAAAAGGGTGCATGGAAATGGGAAGGTCATGGGCAGATTGGGGGCATTCCTCAAAGTTGTGTAAGTAATAATACAATAAGGGACATCTGCACCTATCTTTAGGCATGAGGTTTTGCACCATGTTTTTGTTGGTGCAAAAGGTCACGCCAAAGTTAGATGTGGCTCCTGGGCATAAGCGCTATTTTATAAATGGCATCTAATTTTAGGCAGTTTTAGGCACTTACCCCCTTCTTTTACAAAGATACGCTATGCTTTTTAGCTTGCGCTAAATATTACCACACGCTAAACGCTAATGCATGCATGTTATCATCCTATGGACGCGTTAGCGGTTAGCACATGCATTAATTCATTGCGCACTAAATCCACGCTAAAACGCTTAGCGTACTTTTGTAAAAGAGGGGGTTAGTTGTTGCGTGATTTTTTTTTCTGTGCTGATTTTTTAGGTGTAATATAAGCAATTCAGTCCCTCAGGCCAAGTTTTTGTTGTTGCAGTAGTAATAATACTAATACCTCTATGGAGCTGACCTAAATCGCATAACTCAAGTAAAGGATGCAAGTGTTATTCTAATTTTTGGCATCTTTGGAAAATGTTGTCAAATTAGAATAAGACCAGCATCCTTCATTTGATTTAGCTCCAATGATTAAATTTCTTTAAAACCACGTGTATAAAAAGTTTAAAAAAGGTAATAACAGCTTTTTAATTTTATTTTATATGGCATTTACAGTATATTTGACTTAACAAGGTATTTTAAAATATAGTTATCATATAATTGTAACACAATTAAGATAATAAAGTCACATAAAATCATAAAAAATGACAAAACACAACTAAAGCTTAAGAAAACCCACTTAAAAACAGCCATGTCTTGAACTTCTTCCTAAATATTAGGTATTCCCCCTTCAACCCTTAGGAAGAAAATTCCCTACTAGTGAGGCAGTCCCTCAACGGGTACACTTTTAGGTGAAACCAGTTTGAATTGCTTCAGACTTGAAGAATATCTAAACTAATTTAAATTTTGAAAGTATAAGATAGAAATATATGAATGCTTTTTTAATGATTTTTAGGTAATTCTTCATGTCTCTTGTTATTCAGTATATTAAATTTGTAATTCACATAGAGCTGAGTGGTTTAATGGTAGAATATAAGTATGGTATTGTATTATATTGTATTGTATATCAGATTACATTTCAGTTTTAGAGCATTCAAATTTTGAAAACCAGTTAGAGATACACGAGCTTGCCAATTTGAAGTCCATATTATAAAAAGTTATAAACCTTTTTACAATAATGAGATTTTTTGAAATAATGGGTGTTTTAATCAGTATGAGTTGATGAGAATGTTATCCTTTGACTCATTGAATAATGGGTATTTTTGATGTGTGAGTCAAGTGTATTATAGAGCACTGCCATTCTTTTGATTTAAAAATATGCAGTCACAATCATATGGAGAAATGAAACCAACCAAATGGGGCAAATTTCAAATATCTTTCAATTGATTTAGCCCTGAAAATTACATCTTTGATAAGGATAGGAGTACACAGTAGTGAGCATGGAGGTCCCCAAAAGGAGGCAATTCTAGAACAAGTTGCCAAAATGTAGGCCCCAAGGGTCAGATTCTACAAATGGCAGCATTATCAGCCAGCGCTGTCATAAATGACACTTGTTGCATGTCAATCACACGCCAGAGCCGTTTGTAGAATCACAGCTACAGTCAGATATAGGCGCTGGAAATGTCAGCCAGGGTTTTGAAGGCCTACATTTCTGATGCCTATGTTGAATGTGAATCGCGCCTAGGGAGGCACCTAAGGTCATTTCTGGCATTAACCATGCCTCTGTAGTCGTGATTAGGGTGCTGTTTTTGAAGGCGCCAGTGGGCACCAACATTTTTTGGGATAATTACTTTTTAATTGTTTTAAAGTGACACAGTCAATTACTGCACTGATGAAAAATAATTAAACCAATTACAATAGGTGGTGGTAAGGCACCTACCAACACCTAAGTTACAGCACACTATAGAGAATTTGGGCCTAAATTTCCATGGGCTTGTATAGAATACTAGCATAAATTGGCATTGATGCCCCCACATGTATAACCAAAAGAAACAGGAATGAAACCTTTGTAAAAGCAACAGCGATGTAGGAACAACAAATTTGATCCAAGAAGGAGGGGCAACCATACAAATTTTTTATTTATTGAAGGTGGACCCAACTTGGCCAAGTTCTGGCATCAGCTTTATCAAGGGTCATTTGATTCTTCAACACATACTATAAGGGCACAAATTTGCATTCAGTCTGCCAAAAGTGAACGCATTCAGGGAAGGTGTGACTCTGGTAGAGCTGCTGCCTCTACACCCAGAGGTTATGAGATCGAATCCCAATGCTGCTCCTTCTGACCCTGGGCAAGTCACTTTATCCTCCAGTGCCCACCACTTTGAATGTCAGCTCTGAAATGCTAAAGCCACAAAAAGGCAATATACAAGTCCCCATTTCCTTCCCTTTCTGAAATAGATAGGCGCCTTAAGTTAGGCACCTAACTTAATTGCCAATAATGAGATTTAAGAAGCTCATAATTGAAAAAAAAAATTAATTGGGAGATAGGCGTAATTCTACAAAAAAAGGCGCCTATCACCAAAGTAGGCAGGTTTAAGGATAGAGAAAGACTTAGGCACCGCTAGGCGCAATTCTCATAAGGACTTAGGCGCCTATATTGTAGGCCTTTAAAACCCTGGCCTACATTACAGGTGCTTAAGTTTTAGGTTAGGTGCTGCTAAGCACGATTCTGTAATGGGTACCTAAGTGTGATTGACATGTAATAAGCACCTAACTTTAGGCACCTGTCCTTTTTTAGGTGCCAATTACAGAATCTCGCCCTTAGTGTGCTGCTGCCATTTATACTTATATTTACCCTTGATCCCTTGACCCTACTCTTATCCGTGTGAATGGCAGTATTCTATAAATTTGAGCAGATAAATGGTGCTTAAATTTGGTGACCTGTTATAGAATGAGCGGCTCTTGTGTACATATCTCCTGCAATAGATATATGAAATTGAATTGTAATTAAATTAGGTACCATGAGTATCACTGAAGCGGGATTCCAAGACACTCTCTAGAAAGAGATCTTACCTTGCCATATACAAGCAATTGATAGGGTCTTTGATCCTAAGGCCCTCTTTTACTAAGGTGCGCTAACCGCTTAGCGTGCACTAATCGATTTAGCACGTGCTAAACGCTAACGCGTGCATGTTAGTCTATGGACGTGTTAGCGTTTAGCGCACGCTTAATCGGTTAGCGCACCTTAGTAAAAGAGGGGGTAAGTGTTTCTAATTTTCAGTTTTAGGTGTTTATTTTCCAGGAAATAGATGTTTTTGGGGGGTGAGAAAAAAATATGTGCTAGTAATTTTGCAGCACAACATGAAATTATGTCTCCCCTCCCTCTAGTATCTACTTTTTCGTCCGTCTCTCTTTCCTCTTTCAGTCTCCCTTCTCACTTCATTTCTCTGTAGGAATATATACTGCCCATATCTGTTTGTGTGTGTAAGGCCTGCATCAGCCTAATTGAAGCCTATGAACTAAACTCTGACTTCAAAATAACCATCCAGTTCTGGATTTCTTTGTACACTGCACACAGGACACTGACATCATCTAGTTATATGTTGTTTGTGAGAAAAAAAAACAACTGTTTGCTGTTTCATTCTCCTGTGAAAGGTTTGGGGTAGGGGTCAAGAAGAGTTTCAGAGATACAGAGCTGAGGTAATTATTGTTAGCTACCTTGTTATTGAGTCATCCTTTTACCAGATAGCAATTACCATCTCAGCAGTTCAGTGATCCCCATTAGTCAAGGCCTCACTTCATCTACTGTTCATGTAGTGGTACAAGAAATTGTGAGCCTAACTTATCCAATCAAAGAACTGTTATACAAGTAAAGCTAAGTTTATGTGGGCAGAGGAGGGAGCATAAAGGGAAGAAATGTAAGATTAGAGAGAGCTGAGCTGTTAAGAGAGACTGCAGACCTTTCTCTGATAGGTGTTACTTTACCATTCAACAGAGTAACACAGTAAATGATGGCAGGAAAAAACCCCTCTCAATCCATCCAGACTGCCCAACAAGATGGCCAGAGCTGTGTCTGTCACTGTACAGGCTCCATTCATCCATGTTTAAATGCTGGTAGTGAAGTCACCACCATGCCAACCATAAAGACAGCCAAACATGATGGGGATGAAACATGGTTATAACCACGACTCCAAGTATTGCCGACCAGTATTCAGCTTACCAATCAAGATGGATTTGGGTCTTGTACTCTATATTTTTTCTGCATTGTATCTGGCTACTGTTTGGTTGCCTTTGTTGTGTTTGTTTGCTTCTCAATAAAAAAAAAAAAAGTTTCAAACCAAAAAAAAAAGAAAAGAAAAAGATGCCTTCCCCTTCTTCCTAAGATGCAAAGCACTCCCACTCACAGTATGTGACAATAAAATGATCTAACACATTGGAGGTGTCGAAGGTTCACCTGCTCCTTGCCATTTGCAGGACACAAACTGTAGAAGTCTATCCAACATCGGCCTCAGTTCCCACAATTCTTGCCCAAGATAACACCTCAACAGCCATGTTGCATTTCCATCCTCTTTCTATCTACACATCCCATGTCTGTCCCATGCATTTTTTAATTCATTCACTATTTTTGACTACCATTTCTCTTGTAAGGGCATTCCAAGCATCCACCACCCTCTCTGTGAAAAAGTATTTCCTGACATTACTCCTAAGTCTACCTCCCCGCAACCTCCATTCAATTCTACCACCCCTTTGTCTCTGGAAGAGGTCTGTTTGAATATTAATACCTTTCAAGTACTTATATGTATGTATCATATCTCCTTTCTCTCTCTTTTTTTCCAGCATATACATATTAAATCCTCCAGTCTATTTTCAGACATCTTATGGTACAAACCTTGCACCATTTTTGTTATTTTCCTCTGACTTGCAGAAATATGGCCTCCAAAAAAGGACATAGTACTACAAGTGGGGTCTCATCAATGACTTGCACAGGGGTATCAATACCTCTTTTTTTTCTGCTGGTTATGGCTCTCCCTATTCAGCCTAGCATTTATCAGGAAACAGCTACTGCCTTGTTACACTGTTTTGCAAACTTGCGATCCTTAGACAGTTATCTGTGTCAGGTACTATCACCCCAAGGTCTCTCTCTTGATTTATGCAGGTCAGTCTTTCACCCCCTAGCATAAACTGCCCTTAAATGCATCACTATGAACTGCTTCACATTGAATATTAATTGCCAAACATTTGACTATTTTTCTAATTTTTGTAGATCCCTTCTCATATTGTCTACTCCTCCCGGGGAGTCTCCTGTATTGCTTGAGTGCCTGAATGGAAAAATCATTTAGGCTATAAGTGGTATATAAATACTAAATATAAATTAAATAAATAAATCTTAGTGTCATCTGCAAAAAGACAAACTTTTCCTTCAAACCCTTCAGCACTATTGCTCACAAATATGTTGAATAGAATTGACATCAGTACTGATCCCTGAAGCAATCCACTACTTACATATCTATCTTCCAAGAAAACTCCATTAACTATCAACTTCTGTCATCTGTCAACCATTTTCCAATCCAGTTCACGACTTTATGCCCTAACTTCAGCTCGCTGAGTTGATTTATGAGCTTCTTATGAGGGACCGTGTCAAAGGCCTTACTGAAATCCAAGTAGACAACATCCAGTGCATATCCACTAACCAATTCTTTGGTCACCCAGTTAAAAAAATTGATGAGATTTGGCATGATTTTCCTTTGGTGAAACCACATTGCCTTAGATCTTGTAACCTGTTAGATTCTAGGAAACTTACTATCCTTTCCTTGAGCACCACCTCCGTTACCTTTTCAAACACCAAAATAAGGCTTATCGACCAACAGTTTGCTGCCACTTCTCTGTCTCCACTTTTGAGAAGAGGGATCACATCCACTTTTTTCCAGTCCTATAGAACTTCCCCTGGCACCAAGGATTTATTATACAAATCTTTAAAAGGACATTCCAGAACCTCTCTGAGTTTCCTCAAGATTCTGGGATGGATCCCATCTGGCCCCATGGCTTTGTCCACTTTCAGTTTTTCAAGTTGTTCATACACGTTTTCTTCCGTAAATGGTATAAAATAAACTTAATTTTCAGATACACCTTAATTAACCAACTGAGGTCCTACTCCAGGATTTTCTTTGGTGAAGACAGAACAGAAGTACTCTCTGCTTTTTCCTCATCACTGTCCACATAGTGGTTCATATTCCAGTCTCACAATTCTACTTCTAGCCTTCCTCCTTTCACTAATATACCTGAAAAAGTCACCTCTCTTTATGATTTTAGTTATTTTTTCTTTTACTAAAGCCTTTGCTAGCCGTATTTCTCTCTTCACTTCTTTCAGTTTTATCCTGTAATC
This sequence comes from Geotrypetes seraphini, assembly GCF_902459505.1. Classification (NCBI taxonomy): domain Eukaryota; kingdom Metazoa; phylum Chordata; class Amphibia; order Gymnophiona; family Dermophiidae; genus Geotrypetes; species Geotrypetes seraphini. The sequence goes on from NC_047087.1 coordinate 264,673,233, forward strand.
TCTTCTATGTCCTTTTCTATTTCACGAATGCCACCTCATTTGCCTTTATTTTGTCAGCATCTTGTTTGATGAGCCATACAAGCTTCTTTTTTCTCTTGTTTTTGTTCAGTTTCCTTATACAAAGATCTGTTGCTGATTTTGTAGCTCCTTTCAATTTGAACCACATATCCTCCACCGCTCTTATGTCCTTCCAACCCATCAGCTCTTTCATCAGGTACTCCCCCATGCTTAAAATCCCCCATGCTTAAAATGCAGGATTTTGAGTTTTGTGCAGCCACATTCTGCTTTACCCAATACATCAAGCCATACAGTATTATGATTACTAATGAACAGGTAGTTCATTTTGGTAACTCTGAATGCCTGAGCATGTCAGTGCTTATAAATGTACAAGAACTGCAAGAATGTGCTATACTGAGCAAGAAGCAGTACTGTATAGCCTCTTAACTACAACTAAGATTAGTTCTAGAGAAGAACTGCGTCCATTCCAGCTTCATTGCTGAGATAGCCTTCTTCCAAGAATACAGACCAAGACACCACAGAGCAGAGACATCCTATCTACATGACTTTGTGCAGTCATTGGCTGATCCTGGAGCTAGTTGTGAAACATCAGCAAGGGGGTCAGAAGAGGGATTGGTGAGACCTGCCACACCAAGAGATCCAAGGACTCTTTCATGTGCTTCCCACAATTAAAATAAGGAGACTGGTTTCCTTCCTATAGGCCAGGGCTGGATAGAAAGCATTGTGGTTCCTTAGGTTATTTCTGTTGTTTGTCTGTTAGGGAATAATGTTTGTATCGGGAATAATAATTATTAGTTGTATTGCTATCGTTACCTCACTGTCTGTGATAAGTACTGAGATAAATTTTGATGCTAAGGTTTGCAACTCCTTCGACATATGTGGGTTTTGTTTTTTTATCTTACCAATAAATTGTAATATATTTCCAAGATGTGCCATTCTTTTATATCACCAGCAAAACATATTTCTTTGTTTTGGGACAACATAAGAGCAAAATCATACTCTAAAACAGATGAGATAAGCCACAAAATCTAACCAGAGTAATTATTAGCTAATTAGCTTAACAGCTAATCACCTAATTACCCTACATCTCTTTTTTTTCCTTACTTTCTTTTTCCAATCTTCCTTTTTTGTTTCCCCCTTTCACTCTCCCTTCCTACTATCTCTGTGCTTCCAGTCTGTCTCTTCTATTTCACTCCTCCTCCTCCTTTCCAGCCTCTCTCTCTGATGTGCTCCTCCTACCATACTGTACACTCCATGGGCCATCCAATCTCTTCTTCAATGCACTAAAATGCCACAGCCTGTAGTAATTTCACCTTTCCTTCACTATCGGCACCAGCAGCTCTCTTCCCACTTATACAAAGATGCTGACCTCAATTCTGAGTCAATCAGTACCTCTTTTTCCTCTCCTTACCACCGCCAGTATCTATTTAGTCATGTACAAGCAGCGACCAAGCACCTCAACCTGATACTTCTTCCCCTGTAGCTTGAGGCCAGAGTATTAAAAGCACGATCAGCTCTAGGGTGCAAGAGAACAGGCCAAGGTACTGCAGCTGATGGTTTGACTTTACTAAACAGGCATCCACAACAGTGTGAAGGAAGTGAAGCAGGGGCCAACCGCCACTATCATTTTTCGACTGGTCTCACACCCTCTGCAATATTTATGTGACCGGTAGGATGGGTTGTGTCCCCCAGTGGTGCACTGTGAAAACATCTGTCTTGTGAAGCATAAGGGCACCAGACAGATGATGTCTTCAGAGCGATGAGAAGCAGACTATAGGGGGGGGGGGGTGTTATATTGGGAGTGTTTGCAGGGTTTTTCAGTTCTAATCCAATTCGGAAGCCCCAACAATAATTCATTAGCACACACATTCAACATACTCATTTTTAAAAGAACATTAAAAAGAAAAACAGCCTCCTTACCTATGGTGCACAATGTAGGTAATAATGGATGCAAAGAGGCACAGAGACATGACTGCAGTACAGGCATAAACCACAGGGTGCAAGAACTCCCCTGGGTATGGGGGGAAGGAGAGGGCGGTCTTTAAATCCTGCCAAGAAAGAAAGAAAACTGCATTAAATACTTCAAGTCATCTATTATAGTCTCTGAAAGGTTACAGTCGTACTTTTAACAGTTTTTCTCAAGCTCTGTTTACAAATGGCTGTAGAAAAAAAAGCCCAAACCAACATGATTTTTCATCTCATTATCCTCCCCATGCATTCCACATCACAAAACACAATCCTTATTTAATTATTTTTCCCTTAGAAAAGCTTGCTGTGCATTTCCTGTCAAGTTTCAGACTCATTTGAAGTCACGCATTTCTGCATCAATGCACAGTCCATTTCAGCAATCTCTGCAACTTGATAGGAAATGTATTTCAAACTCATTTAAGAGAAAGTTAACTGAGCATTACGACTTAGATTGGGTGGAGAGAGGTGCTGCGGATTCAGAATGGCGATTTTGTTGAGCTCTACACCAGGAGGGCAAATACAAGCAGACTTTGGTCCCTTCTCCGTGCTGTTTGTTGCTGAAAGTAGTTGAGCACAGCTTGTCTAAGCTGTCTTCCAAACCATATCTCTCAAAGAAAATAGATTAAATTGATGATTATTATATAGAAGCCAAACAGGCCTCTACAGCTGAAGGGTCTTGTGCCAAATTGCAGAGAATGACAATCCTGCACAGAGCTGAAATTGATTTGTGCTGAAAAAGTGAATCCCACCTCCCTCCTGATGCATCAGAGGAAAGGCCCTGCTAGGGCTGGCCGCGAGCATTCTGTTTTTAGGCTGCCTCCTGCTGACCAGCTGCACTTTGGGTAAGGAAGGGAGGGAGGGAGTGGCTCAGGATCGTCTCCTGCATCTGCCACTTCGGGGCTTGAGGGAGGGAGGAGGGCTTTGGGTGGGGGGTTGAGATCTGTGTTCTAACACTGCACTCTCAATCAACTGAGAAAACAGTTATCTGGCATCTACCAACCCCTGTGGGTGACAGATAATTGAGATTCTACTGTACCCCAAAGTGGCTTCACAATCTCAGATTGTTATTCGGTGATGAAACTAGCTCCAGTGGCATACCAAGGTGGGGGGGAGATCCGCCCCGGGTGCACGCTTCAAGGGGGTGCACAGCCGGCCGGGTCTGGAACTTCCCGTGTTGCTCAAAGTGGCACCTCAGCGTGGCTGCCATACTTATTCCAGAGCAAAGTCGGCAGCCGCACTGAAGTGCAGGATGGTCCCGCGATGACTACTTCTGCTGCCTCTGCTCTGGAAGAGGTAAGTGAAGTCGGGGGGAGGGGGTGTCATACAAAACAATATATCTGCAAATTCTGGGGTCACCTAAGTAATAGCAACATAAAACCCATCCACTGCTAGATACTGTGAAGCAATGCAAAACCCTGCAAATACACAACTCAGAAACTATGTAGCAGACAGAACCTGTGGACAGTAGATCTGCAACATTTCCAGTTACTTTTGAGGGTAGTCAGGAAGCAGAAATAAAGGACCACTTATGGGGAATTCAAGAACCTGACTCTCTTATCCCATTGATGATGTAACATGATGAAACCTAGTACACTTCTCCCTCCGTATTTGTGGTTTCAGCAATTGCGATTTTGATTATTTGCGATTTTTAGCATGCTGACTCCTCCTCCCCAAATTACATCATCCATGAGCACAGCACAGTATGGTACCAATAAAAATTCAGAAGCTTGAGCGAGGCATTTCAAATGTTAATTTAAATAACTGGCCCCAGCTGCAAGGCGCTCCACTACCAGGTCAGGTTTTGGAGCAGTTTCTGTTATAACCCAGTTCTCAGTGATCTCGTGACTGATCTATTTCTTGCAGGGAGTCACATCAGCCAATCAGAATGGATTACACAAAGTCCCATGGAAAGAGGGAGGGCTTGTCAGCTTGGTGCAACGGGAGCACTGCTTAGAGCCTGAGAGGCGGGAGGAGCAGCTGAGCCGGAGGTTTGGAAGCCGGTTCTGATGTCGCTGGTTAATTGCCGGAAAGGGCCGGCAGCTTGCGGCTGGGGTTTCTTGCTGTTTCTGACCTTGTTGGGAGTGTTTACTAGAGCTGGTGCCTCCAGAAGTGAGCCTCAGCGTGCAGCAGGTAAGGCTTTCAAGTGCAAGCCTCTAGCTGCTTCCGATCTGCCCACTTCTCCCTTTCAACTCTGTGTGAGTCTTTCTGCCCTCTGGAGCCTGCTAGCATAATATATATATATATCTACGTTGCTGTTATTCGTGGTTTTTCCGTATTCGCGGGTTAGTCAATCCCCTAATCACCGCAAATATGGAGGGAGACGTGTAGTCTGTCCCAAAATATATATAATTGTACGTTGGAGAGACTGAAAGCTTTTTAAGATTCTCCTTAGAAACCTCAACTACTATAACATTAGTATAACCAAGCTGAGCCATAAAAAGTGTATGCAATAATATAAAAAATGCTTCTCATCCACATGCACATATCCTTGCTCTATCTATTACTAACAAGGTGGTACAGTCATGTCGAACCATAGTGTCAAAATGAGTATTAAATGATAGTTGAGAATCTAGTATAATACCCAGCTTCTTCCCAAATAATGTAACCAATCAGGAACGACTCAAGGTAATCTGCTGCTTGAGGCAATGGATGAGCTGGCCCCCCCCCCCCCCCCCCTCTGGGATAAAGCTGCCCCAACTATTAGGCTTTCTGCTTTCTCCCTTCTCCCCACAATTGCCATTTTTCCCTCCCCCCCCCCCAATCTACCTTCAATTTGTCATAAAAGTTGCCAGGCAGAGGTAGCGATTCACAGAGCCACCCTGCCTCCAGTCCCAGCATCTTCTTTCTACTGCAACCTGCCCTCTCTGACAAATTCCTGTTTTCTCTGGGGTGGGCCGCAGTGGAGAGAAGACGCCGGGACTGGGTAGTTTTATGAATTGCTATCGCCACCTGGCAACTTTTACAACAAATTTAAGGCAAGAGCATAAGACTTGCCATACTGGGACAGACCGAGAGTCCATCAGGCCCAGTATCCTGTTTCCAACAGTGGCCAACCCAGGTCCCAAGCACCTAGCTAGATCCCAAGTAGTAAAACAGATTTTATGCTGCTTATCCTAGGATTAAGCAGTGGATTTCCCCAAGCCATCCCAATAATGGCCTGTGGACTTCTCTTTTAGGAAATTATCCAAGCCTTTTTTAAACCCTACTAAGCTAACTGATTTTACCACATTCTACGGCAATGAATTCCAGAACTTAATTACACGTTGTGTGAAGAAATATTTTCTCTGGTTTGTTTTAAAGTTACTACTTAGTAGCTTAATTGCATGCCCCCTAGTTCTAGTATTTTTGGAAAGAGTGAACAAGCGATTCACATCTATCCTTTCCACTCTATTGTATAGACCTCTATTTTTTTATCACCCCTAGCCACTTTAGCCTCTCATCCCAACCCTTTTATCATTTTCATCACCCTTCTCTGTACCTTTTCTAATTCCACTATATCTTTTTTGAGATATGGCAACCAGAACTGCACACAGTATTCAAGTTGCGGCCGTACCATAGAGCGAAACAAGGACATTATAACAATTTAATCTATGTTTTCCATTCCTTTCCTGATAATTTCTAACATTCTCTTTGCTTTCTTAGCCACCATCACAAATTGAGCTGAGGGTTTCAACGTATCCTCAACAATGACAACTAGATCCTTTTCCTGGGCAGTGACTCCTAACATAGAACCAAGCATCACATAGCTATAGTTTGGGTTCCTGTTTCCCACATGCATCACTTTGCACTTGCTCACATTAAATGTCACCTGCCATTTTGACGCCGTCTTCCAGTCTCAAAAAGTCCTCTTGCAATTTTTCACAATTTTCTTGTGATTTAACATCTTTGAACAACTTTGTGTCATTGGCAAAGGTATATGCGGGTAGTGGGGAGGGGGGGGGATGTGGAATGAGAAAAATGCCGATTGGGGGGCATTAGATGCCGGGAAGGGAAGCGCCAGAGAGAGCCGACCAGCAGGTAGGCTGACAGCACCTAGATGCCGCTCCCTCAACAGTGCTGCCTGAGGCTGCCGCCTCAGTTGGTCTCATTATAGGGCCACCCTTGTAACCTGTCTTCCCATTATCCAACAAGCCACTGTCTTAGTAACATTTCTTTAATTATTACTTATTGTGAAGATAGCTGGAATTTGACACTCCCGTAAAACAGCTCCAAATTGCTATAGTGGAGGAGGGGTTATTATGCTAGAAACAACACAGCCAGCGGAAGCAGAAAAAACAATTGCTTTGAATTAGTTTTTGAACTGCTACAATAAATACAACAATGCAGCCAAAGAGGCAAGAGTTACTGAAGACTCTGTAAAATCATGCAGAGGTAAAAGAGTCTTTATTGTCTTAGATGAACACGGACAATAAGAACAGACAGATGTCTTTTGCTAAGACCAAGTTCATATTTTGGGCTTCCAAAATGTTAAAATTCTTCATTGATGTCTTGATGGTCACTTTGAGAGGTTAATGGTGTAAGACAGAGATAGAGAATTCAGGGAAGACAGAGAAAGCATAAGAAATATGGAAATTAGATTTAATGCTGCCAAGCTGACCAAGAGGAGGAAGCTTAATCAGGGTTACCATTGTCTAAAAGGAATTACTGTACATTATTTCACAAAAGTTCTTGTGAGGCCTTATTATTTGTATCTTAACTAATTAAGAAAGACAGAGAAGCCTTTTTTTAATTTTCCTAGATAAAGATACACAAACTTTGGAGAAGGAACCCCAAATGACAGGCTACAAAGTAGTGTTGAAGCACTGAGTAAAACAGAAGGTAGCTGATATATAGTAACATAGTAGATGATGGCAGATAAATACCCGAATGGTCCATCCAATCTGTCCAACCTGATTCAATTAAAATTTTTTTTCTTCTTCTTAGCTATTTCTGGGCAAGAATCCCGGTACTGTGCTTAGGTTCCAACTACTGACGTCTCCAGCCCATCTACCCCATCCCAGCCATCGAAGCCCTCCCCAGCCCATCCTCCCCCAAATGGCCATATACAGACACAGATTGTGCAAGTCTGCCCAGTACTGGCCTTAATTTCAATATTTACTATTATTTTCTGATTCTAGATCCTCCATGTTCATCCCATGCTTTTTTGAACTCTGTCACTGTTTTCCTCTCCACCACCTCTCTTGTATTAAATTCCAGGAAGACTGATAATGTCAATAGTGTTTGGCTCTGGATTATTTTGTCATTGTGCCCTCTCTTCTTCCCAAGAGGTACTTTTTGCTTTACTACTTGACATCATTGGTGAAATTGGCTTCTACTAGAGTGTTCGGTGTCAGAGATATGTTTGCATTTCAGAAAAAAAGTTAAAGCCTGCCTGCCCGATATTCAGCGGTATTTAGCTGGCAAGGAACAGCTTCCTGTTGGCTACAAACCACTAGGCTTTCTATTGGCTGATATTCAGTGGAAGATAAATGCCTATCTCACACTGAATATACCAGTCAGTGGACTGGTAATTGTCACGTGATGTAGCCGGCCACCGCCAATATTCCAGCCAGGTAAGTTACCAGCCAGATAAATCTGCCTAAAAAGAAGGTTTATTTTTAGCTACTATGTCTTAGCTGGCCAGCCGATGAATATTGGCTTGAACAACTAAGGCCCTCTTTTACTAAGGTACGCTAAGCGTTTTAGTGCACGTTTAGCGTGCGCTAAATCAACACGTGTGCTAACCGTTAATGCGTCCATAGGATGCACATGTTAGCGTTTAGTGCCTGATTAGTGTGCGCTAATATTGCATGCTAAAAAGCATAGCGCACCTTAATAAAAGAGGGGGTAAGTCTTTGGTGGCTACATTTAACCTAGAAATTCAATGCCGGTAGCCTAATATGGCCCCAGCATTGAATATATGAGTTCGCTACCTCATATTGGCCCCTAGTTGTTTGTGAAAACTTTTCTACATGCTTCAGTGATGAGAGAAGGGTATTCTTGACTGAGGGATGGGGATTAAGAATATGCCATTGGAAGTGGTGGGAGGTATTATGATGGGCTTGGTAGGGAACAATTTTATACTTATATTTATTTTTTATCTGAGAAGGGCAATGGAAATGATAAAAGAGATAGGACAACTTTCCTATGAGGAAAGACCAAAGCGTCTTGGGTTGTTCAGTCTGGAGAATAGATGGCTCAGGGAAGGTATGATAGAAGTCTATAAAATACTGAATGGAGTGGAACAGGTAGACGTGAATCATTTGTTTACTCTTTCAAAAATACTAGGAATAGGGGGCCTGCAATGAAGCTACTAAGTAGATTTAAAATAAACCAGAGAAAATATTTCTTCATTCAATGTGTAATTAAACTCTGGAACTCACTGCCAGAGAATGTTCTGAAAGCAGTTAGCTTGGAAGGATTTAAAAAAGGTGTGGCTAATTTTCCCATGGCCTGGCTGCCCTAAGTAGGCCCATTCTTACTATCAGAAGCTAAGCAGGATCAGGCTTGGCTAGTATCTGGATGGGAGACCACCTGGGAATACCAAGTGCTGTAGGCTGTGGAACCTTATGTTGGGCAGCAGTGACATAGTGGAACCATACACTGTATAGGAGAAGGCAATGGCAAATCACTCCTGTTCCCTGCCATGAAACGTCACAGGGTATATTCCTCACTGCACATGCTGCCATGAGTCAGTGGCATAATCCATCCAAGTTCCTAACACAGGGGTGTCAAATTCCCTACTCGAGGGCCGCAATCCAGTTGGGTTTTCAGGATTTCCCCTGTCCTAAAACAAAAGTCCTTAAGGATGGACTTGGGAAAATCCACTGCTTATTCCCAGAATGAGCAGCATAAAATCTGCTTTACTGTTTGGGATCTTGCCAGGCACTTGTGGCCTGGGTTGACCACTGTTGGAAACAGGATTCTGGGCTTGATGAACCTTCGGTCTGTCCCATTATGCCAACTCTTATGTTCTTGTGTTCTCATGACTTCTTCTACTTTTATCTTTATTATTTATGTGCACCACCTTGAATGTAATTAGGGAGACATACTGTATCAACATCAAATTAAGGGGTCCTTTTATTAAGGCGCACTAACCAATTTAGCACACGCTAATGATTGGTACCCTATTACCCTCTATATCTTCTTTACACTTAATCCTATAACCCTCCTTTGGAGTTCCTTTCTATCTTAGCCCTGTAAACCGTGCCGAGCTCTACGATTGCGGAGAAGATGCGGTATACAAACCCAAAGTTTAGTTTAGCATACGCTAAATGCTAAAACACCCATAGAATATAATGGATGCCTTAGCATTTAGCGCACACTAATCTTTAGCACGCATGAAATTGGTTAGTGCGCCTTAATAAAAGGACCCCTAAATAAATATATTTCAAAAAGAGGTATGTTTGATATCATAAAAAAAAACCCAGAAGTAATCTTAATCAGCAGCTAAGAATGGTAATTGTGGAGAGACTTTTTTTAAAAATTCTTCCAGGCCTTACATGAAACTCAGAGATCGGGGCGCTCTAACCAAACTTGGAAATTTATTTGGAAAGATAACATTACTCTGACTAAATCAGGGGTCTCAAAGTCCCTCCTTGAGGGACGCAATCCAGTCGGGTTTTCAGGATTCCCCCAATGAATATGCATGAGATCTATGTGCATGCACTGCTTTCAATGCATATTCATTGGGGGAAATCCTGAAAACCCGACTGGATTGCAGCCCTCAAGGAGGGACTTTGAGATCCCTCATCTTCCTTCTGAGAGATGTTATAAATGGTAGGAATCCTGGAAAACAAATGCAAGTCGGACAATTTTGGTAATGAATTTTATCATCTTAATTTAGAATCCTTCTCAGTGTCATAAATGGTAGGGGTTATGGAAAAATGTGAGGCAGACAATTTTGGTACTGAATCTCACCATCTTAATTCATCCCCTCCTTTACATAGCCATGCTAGCGTTTTTAGCACCAGTCACGGCGGTAAGAACTCCAACACTCATGGGAATCCTAGGAGCATCGGAGTTTTTCTCACCATGGCTGGTGCAAAAACACACTAGCACAGCTTTATAAAGGTATAATATAAATATATAATATCTAGATATTAGATATTCAGAAATAGTTTTAACTGTGGTCTTCTTCTCCATCCCATGTACAAAACTATAATAATTTTAAAAATAAAGGGGTCCGTTTACTAAGCTGTATGAGATGCACTCAAGAGTCCTATGGTAACTTTGAAATCTGCCTATGTTAACTTCATGCTAAAAAAATGTTTCTAATTTTTTTGATGGATCGTGTTAGGGGAGAGTGGACATTCTTGCGCTCTGCAGTTAATGCATCTATGTTACCACATGCAAAATGGTTAGGTTAGGAGTCAACAACCTTTTTAAAGCAAAGAGCCATTTTAACCTAAATATTTGACCCAAGATTTACAAAGAACTGCAATGAGTAGAGAAGGGGGTTTGAGATACGATTTCTAATACGATATAGGTATATATGCATTTAAGGGAAAGGGAAAAGGATTGGGACTTGTATACCACCTTTTTGTAGTTATACAACCACATTCAAAGCAGTTTACATACATGTACTTCAAGCATTTTCCCTAACTATCCCAGTGGGTTCACAATCTACCTAATGCACCTGGGGCAGTGGAGGATTAAGAGACTTGACATTTCTCTCTCTCTCTCACCACTCTCATCCCTCCTGCAACATATTTCCTCCTCCAACTCACAAATATGCTTTTTCTTGCTTCAATGGGTCAGCGGCGATTCCTACAGCTGCCTGCTGCTAACCCGAAAGCCTCTCCTCTGTTGCATCCCACCCAGGCAGAAACAGGAAGTTCTGACATGGCAGAGGAGAGGCTTCTGAATTAGTGGCAGGCAGCTGTAGGAATCGCTGCCGCTAACCTGTTGATGCAAGAGAAGTGCAGGAGATACAGAAGGTAAAATAATTGGCAAGGGTGACAGCCCCACAAATTAACTGAATGCATCTATCGTATGGTCAAAAGAGCTGCGGGTTGCCAACCCCTGGGTTAGGGGGTGGTAAATGCTCAATGGTTATTTTTATAAATGGTTATGCGCTAATGGCAACATTAGTGTATCCTAACAAGAAATTGGATATATTGTATTGCTAAATCTAGTGTTAAAGATTCCTTATGAAGAACAATAATATATCTATCAGATACAATATTATATAGCTTATTTTACATGGTTTCTTTGTGCTCAAAGAAACGCTGGAGCGTTGAGTCCACTATGTGAGCAAACAACCCACTGTGGAAAGTGGCTCTTGTTCTCAATCACTGCACAAATATTTTATTACTTTTTGTGCTTGCTTTCTAAATTTTTCGGTGGAAACTACCCCATAATATATTTGTGTACATCAACCAATGTTTATAGATTTTAAAGGTTTTACTTAGCTGTGAACGCGGATTTCTGTCGCGTTTCGCCGGTTGGCTGCTTCAGAGATACCCGGTTTGAATTTAAATTGTTTTGCTCACAGGGTCACTGTTTCATGTCTTTACAAAGTTTGTAGAAGACCCTTCTGTGGAATGCCCTCCCATTTGATCTCCGCCTAGAAAACTCTCTGGAAAAATTCAAGTCCAAACTTAAGCCTTTTCTTCTTAAAGATGCCTACAACCTCTGATCTAATTTCTTTCAAATAGAATCCACGTAGCTCTTTGATGGACTTCGCAAAAACACTTCTTTTGGAGCGAGCCCTACCATAATGTATTTTCCCCTCTCACAACTTTCCACCTTTTCGCCCTGTTTTACTAAGGTGTGCTATGTGTTTTAGTGCACGTTTAACATGTGCTAAATATACACACGCACTAACCGCTAATGCATCCATAGACTAACATGCATGCATTAGCATTTAGCGTGTGGCTAGCGCGTGCTAATGTAAACCTGCCTATTTCCAGTGACTCAAGAAATAGCCAAAGCTGCATAAAAAATTTATTTCACTCAAATATTTCCAGTGACTCAAGAAATAGCCAAAGCTGCATAAAAAATTTATTTCACTCAAATATTTCCAATAAAATAAATTTAATTTGCATTTAAAATTAACAATATGATAGGGTTATCACGCAGCGCAGAAAAAGTCTCTCTAATTGCCTAGTCCAAGTTCCTGGTCTTCTAGTAGAAATCTTTCAGCACAGATGAAGGTTTCTCACCAGATCACTTCAAATAACAGGTATTTCTTTTTCTCTTCTTCTTTCTTTCGTGCGTGGGCTAGCGGTAGATTGGAGTTCTTGATGATCCCTACTACTCTATCTATTAATAAATCAATAAAAGAAAACCCTAGCTATTCCCCAAGATTCAACTTTAAACTAGCTATATAAAAGAATAGATAATTGAGAAAGCCCTAAACTACCCACCCACAATTAACTACCCACCCACAATTAACTAATATTTCAATAAACCTCTTATAACTCCAAAACACAAGTGCATGTCATCAAGGTTAAAGCTTGGAAAAAAAACAAAAACCAAACATTGAATAAATGTTTCAGAAATACTATTATTAGAACACAAATTACTCCAAACAGGATACTGTATTCTAACCAAATCCAAATTATTACCGTTCTTCAATAAATTCAAAATTTACCTTCCAAAACACAGACAACTTCCAACACACAGCTGTCTACAGAAACCCCTCCCACCCAAACTCAACTGCTCTCCTTGGCAGTTTAGAATACTAGCCACTTCTGACTTCCTGGAGAGAGAGCCGTGCTGTCCAGAATTCCAAAAGTGACATGTACAGCTCAGAATTCTTAAAGCTACAGAAATATTTTTTTATAACCTTGGTTACACTAATATTTAACACGCCCTAAAACGTAAAAGGAGTCCTATATTTTTATTTTCAATCTCGATATATTTATTGACCTACCAAGCCCTCCTCCTTTCTTGTTTCCAGTATGTCAGTCTGTTATGCTCCCTCCTTTATTATTTTCTTAGCTTTATATGTATGTATTTTTAGATAGGTTTAATTTTAATTTTTAATTTTCTTAGACTCATTCCATTGTAAATCGTTTAGGTACCTGTTAAACAGTATATCAAAGAATAAAGAAACTTGGCACCCAAGAAACTTCTACACCACTTCTTATTCTGAATGATCTGCCTTCTAAATAGGAGGTAAACCATTGCAGAACCTCCTCTACAAATCCTAATTTCTTCAACTTTAATAACCTTATGTCTAAATTAACTGTGTCAAAGGCTCCTGATACATCAACTGACACTATGAAATATTTCATACTTTTATCAATCCCTTTCCTCAGCACATCCAATACTGAACACATTAACAATTCCACGCTATGCACTTGACTAAAACCAAATTGAATCAAGACAATTAGTTCAAGTTATGTAGTTATTTAATTGTTTCAATACCACTTTCTCACTAGACACACTATAGAGAATCACACTCAGCGGCGCTCATCGAATCTAAGCACATCTATATTGTTAGATGTCCTTTGCAGAATTGCTTTTTAGGTGTTACATAGACGATCTAATAATGTCTATAACATTATTGTGTGTTAGCGTTATGATGTTATTATAATGGCGATTTTATGCTGTTTTTATTTTATTTTTTTTACAATAAATTGTATGTAGTGAAATGCTGGCATCACTATTATATTTTATTTAATTATATTTTAATTATTTATATATCACTTATATCCTATGTGATATTGAAATTTGGCTCCTTTATCATATTTCTCTTCTGTTCTTGTTGCCCTGGGTCGCAAGAAGCAATGGTGATTTGAACCAACAGCATCAGGGTGTTAAGGCTGCAGCTCTAACCACTGCACCACACACACTCAAATAGTAAACAGTATGTCAATTCAAAAGCCAAGTTTATATCCTCTTGATTTACAAGCAGTCATTTCTCTAGGATATATATCAAATATATACCTTCAACACTTGTCCAGTTCCTCTTTTGGCCTCTATGTTCCTCAAAGTACATGAAAAAAAATTATATATCTATATCTATATATATATCATACTATATCCTCTATTTTTGGGTGTAAAGAGGACACCTTGAAAAGCAGGTCTACTTTTGAGCATGAGTTGAGTGCTTAGAGAGGCTTGAGTTAGGTGGACGTGATTTAGGCATCGCTTAGGCGTGCTGGAGGTTTCCGCATATAGGTGAACGGGGTTTCTATTTTGGGGGGTATAGAGAACTCCAATTTGATATTAAGGTCAAAAGATGTTTAATAATGCATTACTTAAGCAAAGCACATGCAATATACATACTAAACCATCTGTCGTTATAAGAGGTTCCTTGAGAGAACCCTCTCATTGCAAGCCGCCAAACTGAATTCATGGCTTGGAAAAATTATTCTAGAGGTCTCCTCTTACTTTCCTTTTAGAAAATTATTAAAAACGCAACTCTTTGTTAGGTTGGTATCTTAATGCATTGCTATTTTTTTAACAAGTCTATTTAGATCTATGTGATGTATTTTTATCTGTACTATATGTATCAACTTGTTGGTTAGGTTAGTTTTTAACTGCTTCTTTCTTAAACTCTTAACTAATTTAGACTCAGCTGACATTTTATTTGGATTACATGTATTATTTTCTTGCCTGTTAGAGGGTATTATTCTGCACTCTTTTACTTCTAATGAATTTCACTGGCATTATATTGCAATATGTATTTTGATTATTGTTAAATTTTATTATTCCAATCTGTTGTATTTCATCTTCATTTTATGTACTTGCCCAGTTGTTGTGAACCGCCTAGAACTCTTTTATTATGGTGGTATATAAGAATAAATTATTATTATTTTGGTGGGTATAGAGGGCTCCAGTTTGATATTAAGATCAAAAAATGTTTAATAATACAGTACATTACTTAAACAAAGCACATTAATATATATAGCATACTAGAACCTTTTAGTTTTTGAGGTAAAGACGACACCTATTTGATAATAATAGAAAAAGATGTTTAATAACGCATTACTCAAGCAAAGCACGTGAAATATATACAGCATACTAAACCTCATTCCCCAAAAGGTAAGAACATAAGAAGAGGATCTCTACTCACAATGGCTGTGGTTCAGAGCAAGTGGACGTCTGATACAAAATCTTGACATCACTGTGACATCATCAATATGCACCTAGATGGCAGAATGTCACTAAAAATTAAAAGGAATATGTGCTGGGGTTCCTGATCATTCTAGGTATTTGAACCCACCACTTTGGGAAGAAGGAAGAAGTGCCTTTAACTACTGAGTCACAGGAGATTTTGTTTAGGGAGTGTTTTCTGCATTGTGAGATGATACCTTAGGAGATCCTAGCAATCTCAGGGAAAAAATAAGATTCCCTCTGGACCCTGGAAAGGCCAGAGTGCAAATATAAATGGCAAAGATAACAACCCATACTCTCTTATGAAACCAAAAAGAGGCTACTGTGTGTGTGTGGATTAGAACCCATGACCTGTGAAAGATGGAAGAAGTGCCTTTAACCACTGAGCCACAAGTGCTCCCTTGTAGGCAGGGGTTCCTATTATTTTTTTAGTGACATTCTGCCAGCTAGGTGCATATTGATGATGTCACAATGATGTCAAGATTGTGCATCAGACATGTCCACTTGCTCTGAACTAGAGAATGACACGGGGACGCATTATTCCCCGTCCCAACAGGAACACAATTTCGCTGTCCTGTCCCCATGAGTTTCGTTGCTGTCCCTGTCCCATTCCTGTAAGCTCTGCCTTAACTGCACAAGCCTCAAACACTATTGATTTTAAAATGTTTGAGGCTTGAGCAGATGAGGACGGAGCTTGAAGGAATGCAGCAAGGACAGGAAAAGAACTCACTAGAATGGGGATAATGAGTTCCCACGGGGACGGGGAAAAATTTGTCCCCGTGTCATTCTCTGAACCACATCCAGAGTAGGGATTCTCTTCTTATTTTCTTAGCCTTTTAAAATATCTTTTTCTATTATTATTAAATAGGAGTCCTCTTTACTTCCGAAACTAGAAGGTTTAGTATGCAATATATATATATTTTTTTCATGTGCTTTAAGTAATGCATTACCAAACATCTTTTGACTTTAATATCAAACTGGAGTCCTCTTTACTCCAAAAAATAAAGCCCCATTCACCTATATGTGGACGCCTCCGGCACACCTAAGTAATACCTAAGTCACGTCTACCTAACTCGTGTCCACCTAATGCCCAAAAGTAAACCTGGTTTTGCAATGCCTACATTTTAGGTGTTAGGTAGATGCTTTAGGACTCTGGGCAGCACAAAATTCTGTAAATAGACATTTATATCATATCCCATTAGGCATAGCTTTTTCCAATGGGCATCCACAAAATTGTGGAAGCCTATTTTGTAAATTATGTACAGCCTTTGGACGTCTAACCTCTGATTATTGCTTGTTAAACTCGTTAATTGGGCTTATTATCCACTTTATTTGGATTCCTAAATCGATGGATGTCCACATTGTGGAGGCCTAAAGTTAGACGTCCTTTACAGAATCTGCCTCTTAGCGCCCACTTTGCCAGACTGCAGGTCGGCAAGAAGAAAATACTAACCTATGGCAACTAAAAAATATTGCAAATCTTTTAAAATCTCCAACCAGAAATATCTTTACAACATGCTACAATCATGTCCCTAAGATATAACCCAACAATAAAGGGATCAAAAGTGTGTTCTCAGAAACAAGCTCCTCTTACGATCATATGAGGGGGGTGCTGAAATGTTCTTAGCCCAACCAACGAACTTCCTAAATTCTGAGTGTTATTTTGCCACTGTAGCTTAAAAGAGTGTTATCTTATTTTGTTAAGTGCCATTGTTTCAGATCATTGATTGAACCATATCCATATCATTCTCTTCTTGGATGGGCTGAGAACTTTTCAGCACCCCCCATGTATTCTAAAAATTAACTCCACAGTCAAATATTGTCTAACAAGCCAGGTTTTAAGCAGCGATGTGCAGTTCCAACTAGTGATTCTTTAACTGTGGTGGATGAGGCACATAATAAGCTGCTTAATATGGTAATTTGTCATGCCTTAGTTGCTTTTATTTCAGAGGTTAGGATAATTTGTTATCATGGTGGCCTTTATTTAACTGTTCATTTTCATCCTTTATGGTTCACCTCAAAATTGGCTACAAAGCTTTGGTTCTTGTTTTTTTCTGTTTCCTGATTGATATTTTTATGATCTTACCATGTCAGGTTTTATTTTGTATATTTTGTAGCTATATTTATTTATTTAAAACTTTTTATACCATTTACAAAAAACTAAACGGTTTATATCAATTAAAGCATACATAAGATAAAAACAAACCATATCATTAAATCTACATAATTAAACAATTTCTTCTCTTCAACTGTCAACTAACATTTCGCTAGAGTACAATAGCAAACATGGTTAAGCAGATTCTTTTCTTCAAATGCCGACTAATAAATCACAAAAATGGAGTAACAAACAGCTGAGTTTTCAAATACTTCTTAAATTGAAACTGGTTTACACACAGTCGCAATTGGCCCACCAGGGCATTCTACATTTTGACACCAGAAGTACAGAAAGTCATCGTTCTAGTTTCTGTATAATTTCCCTGCACTGTTGAAATTAATAGCTTTTGATTTTCGGATCATAAAGATCTATTAGGCTTATAAAGTGCCACAACTTGTCGAATGTACCACGGTGTTTGATGGTAAATAGTCCGATGGACAACAGAAACAACTTTATATTGCACCCGAAATACAACTGGTAGCCAATGCAATTGCTTCAGAATTGGTGTAATATGTGCCATCCTGTCAACTCCTATTACTAGCCTTGCTGCGGCATTTTGTACCAATTGTAATGCTCTCACTCTTGTTTTCGAAATTCCAAGATAGAGCGTTTCAATAGTCTAACCTAGCTTCATCTTGTTATACCTCTATTTATGTAAGTGGGATAAATTTCCTAAAGTATGTACATTAAAAAAAAAAAAGAATAGTGCCTGAAGTTGAATGTGTCTCATACTGTCCTGTAACCCTATTTAAAAGGGCAATTTTCAAACAGCTCGCACAATAGTAAATCATGCAGCTAATTTTAAAGTGTCTACTTTACTCTGATTTTCAAAGAGAGGCCAATTAGAATCGCTTGAGCGCTTTGCATCTGGTCTTTCTTTTTAAATTAATACGAGGTCTGACAATCAATTTCATGAACTTGCCACCGTGCGCTTACGTTGGCAGCACTGTACAAACAGCTCAGTAAGGTTTTATAACCTTAGTATACCAGTGTCTCACAGCTGTGTTCATGTCGACATGTGGTGATGTCTTACTGAGTGGTGTTCATTAATGTTGTTGCGTGATTTTGTGTGCCATCATGAGAATGTCGGAGCTTGAATTAGAGCAGTGAACAAACATTAAATTTCTTGTTAAACTTGGCAAGCATGGGAGTGAAAGCAGGGACAAGTTAGTCCAAGTTTATGGGGATAATGCCATGATTTGTTATACTGTATGTGATTCTGTTTGTGTATGTACTCTATTTATTTTGATTTCTATCCTGTTCTCCCAGAAGCTCAGAACGGGTTATAAGTAGACATTCACAATCGTTTGAAAACAGACTAGTCATGACAACAAATAGGTTACAGTAGACAACAACAGAGCTTATTCTAGAGACTAGACTTGGTCATAGCGAAGAGTACTAGGAGACGTATATTGAGGAGGCAGTTTTTAATGGCCCGATTGGCAGAAGAGGAAGGTCTTTACTGTTATGCGGAAGATCATTAGTGAGTCTAGCGACCTGATCTGTGTGGGTAGTCAGTTTCATAGCTGAGGTAGGCAATGGCTGTAGGATCTTTTGTATGCCGTACTAATTTGGAGGGATCTCCCTGCGGAAATGCTGAGTCTTTGTTCTGCTTTGGAGTGGAGGGGGCAGTTAGGGGTATATAGGCGTAGCTTGGATGCTATGTAGGCTGGGGTTTTTTGGTAGAATCTCTTTAGAATCTATTGTGATCCGCCTTGGGAAAGGCGGGGTATAAATAAATAAATACAAATACAAAGAATATGGCAATGTACAAATGGATTAAATGTTTTTCTGAGGGGAGAGAAAATGTCACTGATGAAGGCATCAAATTGTGAGTCAACATCATTGGCTGGCTGTGAGAAGCATAGCAGACCAAGTAAACATCGATTAGAGAAACATGAAAAATGTTAACTGAAAATCTTGGCATGAGAAAGATGTGTACCAAAATAGTCCTTCATGGCTCTTGCATCACAACGAGCCAGCTCACACGGCACTATCTCTGAGGGAGTTTTAAGCCAGTAAAGAAATAACTGTAATGGAACATCTCCCTACTCATCTGATCTGGTCCCCAATGACTTTTTTCTTTACCCGAAGTTAAAGGAAATTTTGAAAGGAAGGCATTTTGATGACATTTAGGACATCAAGGGTAATACGACAATGGTTCTGATGGCCATTCCAGAAAAAGAGTTCCAAAATTGCTTTGAAGGGTAGAACTAGGCGCTGGCATCATTGCATAGCTTCGTAAGGGGAGTAATTCGAAGGTGACCATAGTGATATTCAACACTGAGGAATATAGCACTTTTTCTAGGATGAGTTCATGAATTGTCTGTCCTTGTATATTCATCATTTTTACAAAGATTAACAACACATCTCTTTGCTTAGAAAACTAGAAATAAAATACTACTACTACTACTTATTTCTAAAATGCTGCTAAAGGTATGCAGAACTGTAGATTAAAACATTCAGAAGACAAACAGAGCTTGATGTACTGACTCAGGCAGTCTGTTCTAGGCATATAATGTAGCAAGAGAGAAGGAACATAGGGCTTGATTCACTAAGCCCACTGATCGTGTTTCTGATCGTGTTTGCGTTCATGACCTAAGGGCCGCCGCATGAGTGGACTGCTGGGCACGATGGACCACTGGTCTGACCCAGCAGCGGCAATTCTTATGACCGATTTTCCTCTGAACCTCTATGCCGATCATCCTCTGATCTGCGCATGCAAATGAGGGGGAAAGTAGGAAGGGCATGCAAAGTAGGAAGGGCAAATGAGGGGCATGCAAAGTAGGAAAGACGCGATTCACAAAACAATTTCAGCAACACCGACTGGGTTGTCCGATCAAAAAACAAACGACTGCTGAAGACCAGTCACTTGTGCAAAAACCCTGCTCTCTACCCTGATTCTGCTTCTCTTGCTCTCTGCCCCAATTCTGCTTCTCCTGCTCTCTACCCTGACTCTGTGGTTTTAACCTGTGGTGCAGCCCCGCTTTCAACCCGTGGGTTAAAACATTGGGCTCGTGAAGGTTTCCAGCTCTAAAAAAAAAAAAGTTTCCAGCTCTTCATTTCGGTGAGCATGCACAGACCATCTACAGGCAAAGAAGATGGTCTGCGCATGCTCAAGAATCATTCTTCAGCGATCCGTGCAGTCGGTTGTGGGGGGGGGGAGGGGACGTGCCTCCAATCGCCCTCATTTGCATCGCCCCCATTTGTGAATCAGTCGGCCTGCCTTGGATCGGCCACGGATCGGACAGGATCGGGCAGGTTAGTGAATCTAGGCCATAGTCTGGAGTTGGTGGTAGAGGAGAAGGGTATATATGATAAGAGAGACTTGCCCAATGAATGAAGTTCCTAGGGGAGGAGTATAGGCAGGGCCGGATTTTCCTATAGGCTAACTAGGCTTCAGCCTAGGGCCTCAAGATCAAGAGGGGCCTACATTCAAATTGTTAGCAAAATTAAAATTACACTATTCTAAAAACAGTGAACACTAAAACACTGAACCGAAAATAAGGAGAAATTCTACGCATATGACTAATAAACAAACATAAAAATGTACTGGTTAAGATCAACGCGTACGGCTCATTGGGTCTGTTCGTTTGTATATACTAGATTGCACCAAAGTATAGTTCATACGTTCACTGATTGCTATGGCAAATATTAACGTGCCTTATGCTTCTAACCTCTGGTTTGTTCAGATTGGTGTAGATTGGAAGAGACAAACGAACAGACCTATTGATATTACGACGTTCGGTTATATTCGTGTTACTTCGATAATATGAAACACGTGTTAATGTTATTAGAAAAGATTCTTATTTTAGGATTGCGTACACGACCATTTGATTTTCGCCTTTTGAGTTCAGTAGGTTCAATACTTTAGTGAAGTGTTTATAGACTATTGAAAAAATTTTTTGTGACAATATCTTCATTTCGCGGAATTCTAAGTAAGTTCTTAACATATGTTTTAATTTGCATATTTTAAAATGTATATTACATGCTTTATTTTATATTTTCATGATTATATCATAAATAATAAAATCCTAGAGCGCGCATGCGTTGTTGAAATATCGTGAGTCCTGGTGGCGTGAGGTGTGCTTCTGTGTCACTCCTCACGGCGCCTGCGCCAGCGACTCATCAAAATTCAGCCAGGGGTGGGGAATCCGAATTGCACACGTGCTCCAGCTCTGAATCGGATCCCGCTGCTCCTCTCTCCACCCCCCACCCCTTTCCCGACTCCGGAGGGGAATCGGTCTTAGCCCCGGGTGGGGGTGTGCGCCGGTCCTCGGTCCGATCCTGCCTCCGGTTCAGGTTTTAAATGTATACTTGGATTCTTAAATAAAATAACTATTAACATAAAATTTAATATGATATACAATTTGATATTTTCTTTTTTGTGATCTGGATTTTGTTTGAATAAAGTTCCATTTTTGGTTTAGTTTAAGACTTAAAATTCATTATAATTCATACTTAAACTTTAAATGCGAATTATTATGAAATAAATTTATCTGAATTGAATTTGGTTTAATTTTCAATGTATTGAATATATTTAATTTAATTTGATAGAAAATATGATAATTTTTATTGCGTATTTTATTTTCGTAGTCAAAGATTTTCATTATTTGAATTTTGTTTCTTTGTAAATGTGTGTTATGTTTGATTAGTTATTGTTACAAGTACTATATATGGTGCTGAGAATAAATGTCCAAATAAGTGTTCTCGACTTTTTTTTAATTTATTATCTGTGTCACATTTTTTATAAAGGTTAGTACCAATAACAACATGTTTCATTTAACATATTGATATATATCACGGTAATGATGTATTTTATTATCTCTCAAGTAATTTACAAACTTAAAAATGGGAGGTGAAAGGGCCTCATAAGTAGAATAGCCTAGGGCCTCTTTTCATCTAAATCCGGCCCTGAGTATAGGAGGAGATAAGAGAGGAGATATATTACAGAGCCGCAGAGCGAATGCACTTGTAAGTCAGTAAGAGGAGTTTGAACTGTATGCAGAAATGGATAGGGAGCCAATGAAGTAACTTGAGAAGGGGGTGATGTGTGCATAGTGGCTTTGGTAGAACATAAGTTGTGCAGCTGAATTTTGAACAGATCGAAGGGGAAAAATATCTGTCTATCTATCTATAACAGAAGAGCAAAAATGGTGGAAATTCAGCAAAACTCAGACAATCAAGTCTCCAAGAAATAAGGAGAGAGACCCCACAAAATTACTGAGAAAAATGAAAATGGGTTGGCAAGGAGTTAACACACTAAGGGCTAGATTCACTAAGGACACCGATCATGTCCTGACCACTTTGTGACCCGATTTTCCTCTGACCCGATTCACGAACCTCGTGGCCGATCATCCTCCAATCCGATCTGATCGGCACATGCAAATGAGGGGAAACGGCATGTAAAGTAGGCAGGCAGCGATTCACTAACAAAACATTGGAACACCGACTGGGCTGGCCGATCAAGAAACAAACGACTGCTGGGGACCAGTCGCTCACGTCCTTTCCGACTGCATCTCCTGCTCTCTGCCCCGACTCTCCTGCTCTCTGCTCCGATTGCCGCCCTGCTTCTGCCCCGACTCGATGCCCTGCTTAAGCCCCCCCAATATTGAACAAATGTCTATGTCTAGAAAGAAGTAATTTCCTTTGGATTCAGCACCCCAATACTTTTGAAAAGTTGGCTTCTATGGATATTAGTGTTGATTTTCAGATCCTGATGAGAAAAACAAATGCATACTACAGCTTGGCCATTCTGTCTTTCAGTCACCGGCTAAAGCATGCATGCCCCCTGAATTCACATTTATGGCTCTCTGCCCCGATCACCAACCTGCTTCTGCCCCAAGTTGCCGCCCTGCTTCTGCCCTGACTCTCCTTGCCTTCCCTGCAGTGCGAGCCCGTGGTTTTAACCCGTGAGTTTAAAGCGGGTTAAAACCACGGGCTCACAAAAAAAGTAAAAATTAACTCGTGAGTAAAAAACAAAAGTAAAAAAGTTTTCTTTCCGGCTCTGCCGGGCATGAATGACCAGCGCATGCGCAGACCATCTACAGATGGTCTACGCATGTGTTGGGATCGCTGGAGAGCAATCCATGCGGTCGGTTCGGGGAATGATTACGATCGCCCTCATTTGCATGAGGGCAATTCGTGAGTCAGCCCCCTGGCCACGGATTGGATCGGATCGCTCAAGATCGGATCCGATCCGTGGCCTTAGTGAATCTAGCCCTAACACTCCTTCTCTCTTAATTTGATGTAACTTTTCCCCAAGACGTTGTATGGGCCTTTTATCTTGTAAGTCGCCTTGAACCTATTCTGGAGGAGTGTGATTAAGAAATCCTGATTAGCTTAGACACTATTGCTTACAACAAAAGAAATTAAATCAGTTGGAAACTCAGATAGAAAAGCTTCCATTCTTCTTTGAATCTAGCAACTGTCTCAATTGTTTAGTGTCTGAAAAAGTAAAACTTATCCACTATATTACATTTAATAAGAAATTTCAAAAAGAGCTGTCCTCCACTGGACTGAACGCATCGAAAGGAAAGATTTATGTCTCTCCTGAGTCTGCTTAGACACATCAGGAGAGATCCATATCCTCTGACCCATAAATTCTACACCATACTTCTGAAAGTAAACCCTTAGAATTGAGTCTTTATCAGATACAAATACAAAGGAAACAAGAAGAATTGCTCTGTCTTGGCCCTCTTCTTGAGGGCGCCTGGTCTTATTTTGTACACAGTACATCTGAAAAATGGAAACAGCACATGCACTTTTGAAAATCTCTGGCATGCATGCTATTTTTCTCCTCGACTTAAGGCCCGTTTTACAAAGCCATGGTAGCGAGTCCTGGTGCAACAAATGTGAAAAAGCCTATAGGAATTGAATGGGCTGCATCACATTTGCTGTGTGGAAATCCTACCATGACTTTATAAAAGTGGCCCTTAAACATGCTCAAAAAAACACTCCTTCATAAGCAAGCACAGTCAGTTGGTTTAACATATTTTTAGCTATTCTGAGAATGGTAATTTTCAGTTTGCCTAATGAAATTGCCTTTACTGTGCAAATTATTTTGAAAATTACTCCCAGATACAAAGATAAAAATAAAACTTGTACTAAGTCTTCCTTTTATCAAGTGTGCTGCTGAGCAGTGCATGCTAAATGCCAAGCTGTCCATTCTATTCCTATTTAGCTTAAGTTGGCTTGATAAAAGAGAAGGTGGGGAGGTAAGTTTGGAAAGATGACGTCTATGTTGAAATTATTTGGAAATGGTATTCAAGGGTTATGATGCGGATGAACTGAAAGAAATCTTTCTGAATCTGGAAGATGTCCTAAGCCAAACTGACAAGTTAAAAAGTGATAAATCACCTGGAACGGATGGCATACATCCCAGGGTACTAAAAGAACTCAAACATGAAATTGCTGACCTGCTGTTAGTGATCTGTAACCTGTCGCTAAAATCATCTATTGTACCTGAAGATTGGAGGGTAGCCAATGTTATGTCGATTTTTAAAAAGGGTTCCAGGGGAGATCTGGGAAATTACAGATTGGTAAGCCTGACTTCAGTACTGGGCAAAATGGTAGAAACGAATATAAAAAATAAAATTGTGGAACACGTAGACAAACATGATTTAATGAGATAGAGTCAGCATGGATTCAACCGAGAGAGATCTTGCTTCACCAATTTGTTTGACTTCTTTGAAGGTATGAATACACTTGTGGATAAAGGTGAGCTGATTGATGTAGTATATCTAGATTTTCAGAGGTTCCTTAGAAAATTAAAGAGTCATGGGATAGGAGGCAAAAAAGAAATTGGTTATCAGATAGAAAACAGAGGGTAGGGTTAAATGGTCATTTTTCTCAATGGTGCTATTTAACTTTTTTATAAATGATCTTAAAATTGAAACGATGAGTGAGGTGATTAAATTTGCTGATGACACTAAACTGTTCAAAGTTGTTAAAAAGCATGCGGATTGTGAAACATTGCAGGCAGATCTTAGGAAATTGGAAGGCTGGGCGTCCAAGTGGCAGATGAAATTTAATGTGGACATATGCAAAGTGATGCATATTGGGAAGAATAACCCAAATCACAGTTACCGGATGCTAGGGTCCACCTTGGGGGTTAATGCCCAAGAAAGGTATCTGGGCATCATTGTAGACAATACGATGAAACCTTCCGCTCAATGTGTGTCGGCAGCCAAAAAAGCAAACAAGATGCTAGGAATTATTAAAAAAGGGATGGTTAACAAGACTAAAGATATTATAATGACTCTGTATCGCTCCATGGTACGACCTCACCTGGAGTATTGTTCAATTCTGGTCTCCTTATCTCAAGAAAGATATAGTGGCACTAGGAAAGGTTCAAAGAAAAGCAACCAAGATGATAAAAGGGATGGAACTCCTCTCGTATGAGGAAAGACTAAAAAGGTTAGGGCTCTTCAGCTTGGAAAAGAAAAGGCTGAGGGGAGATATGATTGAAGTATACAAAATCCTGAGTGGAGTAGAATGAGTACAAGTGAATCAATTTTTCACTCCATCAAAAATTATAAAGTCTAGGGGACACTCAATGAAACTGCAGGGAAATACTTTTACTCAG
This sequence comes from Geotrypetes seraphini, assembly GCF_902459505.1. NCBI lineage: Eukaryota > Metazoa > Chordata > Amphibia > Gymnophiona > Dermophiidae > Geotrypetes > Geotrypetes seraphini. The sequence goes on from NC_047087.1 coordinate 264,699,011, forward strand.
AGAATAGTTAAGCTCTGGAATGCATTGCCAGAGGTTGTGGTAAAAGTGAATAGTGTAGCTGGTTTTAAGAAAAGTTTGGACAAATTCCTGGAGGAAAAATCCATAGTCTGTTATTAAGACATGGGGAAAGCCTCTGCTTGTCCTGGATCGGTAGCATGGAATGTTGCTACTCCTTGGGGTTTAGCCAGATACTAGGGACCTAGATTGGCCACTGTGAGAATGGGCTACTGAGCTCGATGGACCTGATGGACCATTGGTCTGACCCAGTAAGACTATTCTTATGTATTTATGTTCTTATTTAGGTGGCTTTATGTTAGTATCACCAGAGCCTGTGGTTCTTTTTTTAAACACTTTTGACTATTATCTTTGGCCTCCTTTTACAAAGTTGTAGTAGAGGCGGGCTGTCAAGGTAAATGCTCCGACACTCATAGGAACTCATGAGGTTGCCACAGGAATTCACGGAAGCCATTTTCATTAGTAGCTCTGCATGGGGCAGAAGCGTAGAAAGATCACTCCTGCTCCGGTTCACCACTGGCCACTGTGAGAATGGGCTACTGGGCTCGATGGACCTGATGGACCATTGGTCTGACCCAGTAAGACTATTCTTATGTATTTATGTTCTTATTTAGGTGGCTTTATGTTAGTATCACCAGAGCCTGTGGTTCTTTTTTTAAACACTTTTGACTATTATCTTTGGCCTCCTTTTACAAAGTTGTAGTAGAGGCGGGCTGTCAAGGTAAATGCTCCGACACTCATAGGAACTCATGAGGTTGCCACAGGAATTCACGGAAGCCATTTTCATTAGTAGCTCTGCATGGGGCAGAAGCGTAGAAAGATCACTCCTGCTCCGGTTCACCACTGGACCACCAGAATGTGCAAGGTAGACCTTTCAGAGGTGTGGGAGGTGGGAGGGAGATGAGGTGGTGCAGAGCCAGCCACAACAGGACATGGGAGAGGTCTCTGCTGTCCCAGATCACTGCTGAACCACCAAGGCTGAAGGCAGGCCTGGGGGAGGCTTGTAAAAGGTCAAGGAGGGGACGAGTGGCACAGAGCTGGCTGTGACAGGAGAAAAAGGGATTGTTCCTGTCCTGGCTCACCACTGGACCAGCAATACCTATACTAGAATATAAACTTTGGTTTATACTCGAGTCAACCTTTTTTTAGGAGAAAAAAAGGTTACCTCAGTTTATATTTGGATTGGTTTATATTCAAGTATATAAGGTAATTTATTTTAAATGTACTACTTAGTATAATGGATCCTCACTATAAAGTCATTTGATTTTGACTGTTGTTGCTATAAAGGATCTAAAGGAAATATATTTTAAACTTACTTTTGAAAGAAATGAAGCCTGAAGAAAACAGAAAGCAGACTTTTGACTTCTATAGCCACCGAATATAAGGGAGAAAAACACAAGAGGAGAGGTGCACAGATAGAAGGGAAACAAAAAGGAAGTATGTAAGACCATAGGCCTCAGAACGGAGGAGGCCACAGGGCCATGGCCTCCCCAAAAATTTGTGGTCAACAGTTGGTGCCCGTCCTTCCACCTGCTTCCTGGTGTTGTACTTTATATCTTTGGGGCAGCCACTGTGCATTGTCAATAAGGAGGCCTGCCCCTGGAAGTAGAATAAAGGATTCCAGCCTGGGCAGGCCTGCTCATTGATGCTGTGTGGCAGCTGTCTCTAAGATTTAAAGTTCAATGCCGGGAGGAGGTAGGAGGTGGAGGCAGGAGTTGGTGATGGGCCGTGCCACAGGATTCCACTGGGGATAGGGCGGAGCTCCTGGGCTCCCCCAAACCAAACAGTGTTCCACTGACTATATGTAGGACTAACTTGGCTCCTCCCCAGTAATAGCAAAGAAGTTTGTCATTGCTTACTTTTAAAGACTCAGTGGGGAATGCCTAAAGCTCCAGCAACCTGGTAAAAAATAGTGGGTTGGGAGCAATTTTAATTTACTGGGTGATGCTCAGTACAATAGCACACAAATTATATGCATGCTATTTGTGCAGAGCAGCCCCAGTTAAAGGGGGAGGAATGATGCCTAGCGCCTGCTCAGAAGAGCAAAATCAGTAGGCACAGCTCTTTTCCCTTCTGTCAAGCCCACTGCAAAAAAAAAGGAAATCTCCCCCTGTTCCTGATAAGCTGAGCGGCACCAAAGTCATGATCAGTTGAGCTGGCCATGCCATGTAAGACTGGTTTAACAAGTCTTACCAGCACAAAAAGCTTTTGAGCATTGGGGCCTCAGGGACGTCATTACAGAGAGAAAAATCAATTGGAGATAGGAACTGGAGTTGAGAGTTGCAGCTGGGGAAGAAGTTGGTGAAGCCCTACAGAAAGACTAGGAGAAGTTTGAACTTTAGAGGCTCAAGAACCATACAAAAACTGAGCCTTAATACAAGAGCTACAGCACAGCCTGTGCTGTTTCCAGATTTTCACAAGCAGAGAGAGAGAGAGACCAGCCTGGATCTATTGGTGACTAAAATTTCCCTGTAGGAGAATAATTTTGGTCAACTCACAAACAAGATAACCTGTACAGTTATAATAATTAAAACCACAAGAGGAGAACAACATTTGGAATCCATCTGCTCTACAACCAAACTTGTCAGTAAGTACAGAGTGGGACGATTTCACTGTAGTAAGAACCTATCTGATTTTACATCTTTATGAGCAAAAGATTTACAAATATCAACACACTCCAATGGTTGTTTTGGGACCCAACAAATACATGTAAACACACAGGTTTTTTTTCAGTCTACATCTCCATGTTAGCCCATAAGGCAGTGTTTCCCAAATCTGCCCTAGGGGATCTGCCACCAGTAAGGTTTTCAGGATATCCACAATCTTGCAAATTCTATATAATCCATCTTAAGTGAGGTACCTACATTGGTAAATCTAGCTGATATAGGCACCTCGATGAATTTTGGTTAATAGGCTTAATCAGCACCAATAATTGGCACTTAACACATCATAATTGCTGTTAATTGGACTTAATTGAAAGTGCCTAACTCAAAAAAAGGTGAATCTGTAAAAAGCAGGTCCCTAGTTCAAAGTGCATGGTTAAGGGCAGTTCATTGGCATGTTTTCAAGTTAGGTACAAATCAACAAAACAAAGTGGGAAGGTTGAGATGTTCCAGTAGGGGTCTTTATTGTCAGTAATATAAAAATATTCAGCAACTCAACGCTGCATGCATTTCGGTATTCAAGGTGCCTTCCTCAAGAGTCTTGAAATTTGTTGTTTAAAAACCAAACGGTTATATTTTAAAGGTACGTTTTGAAAAAAAAAAAAAAAAAATTGCCTCTCTTATCAAGAAGATTTAAACTGGCTCTCAATAAAACAGTACAATGAAATTTTCTGGTTCACTGTTGCAGAGGGCTTTACTGAGTTTGATCCTTGGCAGGAAATTAAAAAAAAAAAGCAGAGAGAGAGGAAGAGATAATGGTTACTGCGGATGGGCAGACTAGATGGGCCATTTCGCCTTTATCTGCCATCATGTTTCTATGTTTCTCTGATTTGCAGAACATGCACAAAAATCCAGTAATAGAAACATGATGGCAGATATAGGCCGAATGCCTCATTCATTCAGCCTATCCACAACATCCACTATCTTCTCCTCTCACTAAGAGATCCCACGTGTCTGTCCCATGCTTTCTTGAATTCTTGAAAATGTCCAAACTCGGATTTGGAAGTCATATTGAAAATGGCCCTCTATCTCATCTGATTTGCCTTTATCCACATGTTTATTCACACCTTCAAAAAATGTTCCCTTGGCTAGATCAAATTGGAAACTTGAAGGAAAATGCACATTACATCAATTTTTCATGCACATATTTTTTTAAAAAAACATTATCAAACTGAATATACACTAAAACAAATGCAGATCTCTAAAGATTATAACACTGGCACTCACATTACTTTCTTTCAAACTCTGCATCCATAAATAAAATCAAACTACACATACAAAAAAGGATGTTAAGCCTTTATGATGTGAAGTTAATTAGGCACCAGTCTGAATATTGGCTAATGCCCTGTTAATCATTAGGTAGTAGTCAATAAGGTCCTATAACTCTACTTTCCAATCTCCCATCCCACCCCTTGGAACTTGAGACCTCTAGTGGTAGCTTTACAGAATTTCAAATATACTGTACAGTAGTAGTCAAAATTCAAACATTTACTATCTTGGTAGCAGGGGTGTAGCCACGGGGCAGGCCTGGCCCACCCAGTTTGGGTGCCGGCAGCACTTCCTAAGCACTGCTGGTGACCGATCCAGAAGCCGTCCCTCTGACGCGTTTGCATTTTGTGTCAGAGGGAAGGCTTCTGGATCAGCCTTCAGCAGAGTATAGGAACTGCTGCTGTGGTGACCTGAGGAAAAACAGGAAATGCTGCATTGGTTAGGGGTGGAAAGGGAGGAAAATAGAGAGGCTGCATGGGCTGGGGGAGGGGGATAGGAAGGGAGGGAAAGAGATACCTGCCCACTTTAGGCTCAGGCCTGCCTAAAATTGGCAGTCTGGCTGTGTTTGGCAGTCTCTGAATTGCAACATATATATAGATATATAGATATAGATATATCTTATATATAGAGATAGATAGATAGATAGATATCTATATCTATCTATCTATCTATATCTATCTATCTATATATCTTATATATAGATAGATAGATATCTTACAAACTCACACATTTTTCTTTTAACTGAGGTATACATATGCTGTTTAGAAATTATACTACAGTGCATTTACTAAAAACATGATATGAATTTCTAAAGCAAACACTGTTAACATATGTTGTTTTCTTGCAGACTTCATTTCAGAAAACAATGAACTAATTTGTAAAGCTGATTTATCAACTTCTGTAGATATCTCATGCACAGGAAAGCCTTAGGAGTGTTTGTAAAGGTTCTGTTTAATATTTTGCTGGTTATGAAGACAAATTCTAATTTTTGCAAAACAAATATTTTAGGTAAAACTATTTGAATCAGAAATCAGAGAGTGGAGCTGTTAAAATAGAGAATGACACAGTGACAAAATTCACCACCTCGGATAATCGCGGGAAACCATCCTCATATTATTCCTTAAGGAGAGAGGGAAGAATGAGGAGTATGAATGGGCACAAAGACTGACCCTCAAGCCTTGCATTGAAGAATGCTGGTGTAGAAGGACTGAGGTTGAGATAGACACTAAAGAATGACACGGGATGGTCTCCCACAGTTATCCACAGGGATGGGAACGGTGATGAATTTTGTCACTGTGTCATTCTCTAGAGCTGGAGAAATCAAAAACCTCTGTCTATAAAAATGCATGCACTGGAATAGACTAATGCGGTCATTGCGGTGTATATGATCCAATACAGGGAATATGACAAAATATGATTACTGGCTGGATATGTCCCGAGAACTCAGACTTGGTTGAGAATCACGTCCTTAGGAAACCTTGCTGTCTCCCTTACTTTTTAATCTGTATATCATTCCTTAGCTTAGGAGTTAGACAGTTGTGATTGCAATTATTATTTTGATGCTAATGTAATTCACTTAATTATATATTTTCAGTAACATCATGAATCCAGTATACGAGTATTAATCTTCAATGAATATTTAGAGAAAGCTGCTAGCTGGCTATGTGAGAATTCCCTTTGTCTGGATATCAAAAAGGAGAACCCCACTGTGATCTGTATCAAGCTGAATGGAACTTGAGCCTGGAACTCTCATTAGCTAGGTTGGGGTTACTGTCTGTTAATCAACTGAGCATGACGGTGCAACGTTGCAAACTGGAGCAATAGTAAAGAGGCCTGCTTTCTTCATTTTGCTTGCAAACTCAGCCATATCTGTCATAGGTAGTCTTGCCATCTTAATCTGTGCCTTGTTGATAAGCACTTTACACCTCTCCCTCTGTATTCGCTGTGATAGGGGATTAACAAAACCGCAAATACAGAAAAACCATGAATAACTTTTTCATATGTTATTCGCTCTTTTGTATTAAAGACCATCGTGAATATGGTGAAACCGCGAATAACATGGTGGGAGACCTGGCCTTTTCTGAAGGAAAGGCAAAACACGGTGAACAAAGTGCTGGGAATCAGCGATTTTCTCTGTAAACGCTTGGAATTAGCAATTTCTCTTTGCAAGCTGATGTAGTTTGGTGGGAGGAGCCAGCAAGCTAAAAACCGTGAATAATCGAAACCGCAAATGCTGAAACCGCGAATACGGAGGGAGAAGTATATATTACTGCAATTTCTTACACGAGGAGGTGCTGGAAAGTTCTCAGCCCAACCAACCAATTTCCTAAATTCTAAGTGTTATTTTACCGCTATAGCTGAAAAGAGTGCTAGTTTGTTAAATGCCAATTTGCAGAAATGAAATTCTTCTACGCTTTGATATTGATTGAACCATGTCCACATCATTCTCTTCTTGGTTGGGCTGAGAAATTTTCAGCACCCCCTCATATTTTTATTTTTTTTATGTATTCATATACCACTTATGGTCACGCGCAGTGGCGTACCAAGGGGGGGGCGGGGGCGGGGCGGTCCGCCCCGGGTACCAAGCCCTGAGGGGGTGCTCCCGGTCCGGTCCAGTTACCCCCCCCTGCGCCGGGTGTCGCGTCTGGAAACAGCCTGCAGCAAGATCGCGATGCCAGAGATCTTTGCCTGCTTCGACTGTTTCCTCCGCCACGGTCCTGCCCCTCCTCTGATGTCAGAGGAGGGACGGGACTGCGGCGGAGGAAACAGCCGAAGCAGGCAAAGATCTCTGGCATCGCGCGATCTTGTTGCAGGCTGTTTCCCCAGGGCAGTAGCGTACCAAGGGGGGCGAGGGGGAGGTCCATCCCGGGTGCCGCCTTAGGGGGGGGTGCACAGCTGGCCCGGTCCCTATCGCGCTCCTACCCTCCCAGCGAAAGCAGCATCGGCGCCATTATCGAAAAAGGTAATGGCGCCAGGCCTTGGAGCACCAAGGCAGACCGCTTCTCCTCCCTCCCAGCCGAAACCCCGCTGACCATCCTATCTCTCTCCCCCCCAAGTGAACCTTTCTGACCCTCCCAGCGAAAGCAGCAAACCTCCCTCCAGTAGCGTCGGCTTTATCCTCCCTCTGCCGCATCACTGATGACGTCATCAGTAACGCGGCAGAGGGAGGAGAAAGCCGCGAAGGAGGTTTGCTGCTCTCGCTGGGAAGGTCGGAAAGGTTCACGGGGGGGGGGGAGATAGGAGAGTCAGCGGGGGTTCGGCTGGGGGGGGGGAGAAGCGGACTGCCTCGGTGCTCCATTACCTTCTTCGGGCAGCAGCAGCGTTTACAATTCGCTGCTGTTGCCGGCTTCAGGCCTTGTTCTCTGCCGGGTCCTGCCTACTTCCAGTTTTCATGAAGACAGGACCCGACAGAGAGGAAGGCCTGAAGCGGGCAACATCAGTGAATTGTGAATGCTGCTGCTGCCCGATGAAGTTCAGGACATCAGGACATCGGGGAAGGAGCAGGGAGAAATCGGCTGCTGGCTTGGGGGTGAGGGTAGGGAAAGAATCGTGGAAGTGGAGAAATCGGCACGATGGCTTTGTGCAGGCTAGGGGGAGAGAGAAAGAAAGGAAAAAATAAAGAGGGGGGGCCAGGGGGAGAGAGAAAGAAAGGCAGAAAGAAAGAGGGGGACCAAGGGGAGAGAAAGAAAGGCAGAAATAAAGAGGGGGACCAAGGGGAGAGAAAGAAAGGCAGAAATAAAGAGGGGGTCAAGGGGGAGAGAAAGAAAGGCAGAAAGAAAGAGGAGGGCCAGGGGGAGAGAGAAAGAAAGGCAGAAAGAAAGAGGGGGACCAAGGGGAGAGAAAGAAAGGCAGAAATAAAGAGGGGGTTCAAGGGGGAGAGAAAGAAAGGCAGAAAGAAAGAGGGGGGCCAGGAGGAGAGAGAAAGAAAGGCAGAAATAAAGAGGGGAGCCAGGGGGAGAGAGAAAGAAGAAGGATCAGAAGAAGGACCAGAGACTCATGAAATCACCAGACAAAAAAGTAGGAAAAATGATTTTATTTTCAACTTAGTGATCAAAATGTGTCCGTTTTGAAAATTTATATCTGCTGTCTATATTTTGCACTATGGCCCCCTTTTACTAAACCGCAATAGAGTTTTTTAGCGCAGGGAGCCTATGAGCGTCGAGAGCAGCGTGGGGCATTCAGCGCAGCTCCCTACGCTAAAAACCGCTATCGCAGTTTAGTAAAAAGGGAGGGGGAATATTTGTCTATTTTTGTATAGTTGTTACTGAGGTGACATTGCATAAAGTCATCTGCCTTGACCTCTTTGAAAACCCGCGGAATATAAATGATAATTAACATTTTCTCTGCGTACAGCGTGCTTTGTGTTTTTAAAATTTTATTGTTGGTAGATCATTTTGACTTGGCCACAAAGGTAAGGGGGAGGGAGGGAGGGGAACTGCTGAAAGACATCTAATAATCCTTGCAGGCTTGACTGCAGGGAATTATTTTTGTAAAATCATGTTTTGTTATGTGACTGGCATTATCTAGACTTTAATTTCTATGAATGAATAGAATGAAAATGATATAAAATTACTTGCTTGTTTTTATGTGCGTGCGCTGAAGGAAAGTGGAGAGAGAGTGGGCTGAGGATGCTGAAGGGAAATGGGGAAGAGAGTGGGGAGAAGACGCTGATTTATAAATTGACAATTGTACAGAATATTGTTTCTTTTTATACTTTAATATAAACAATTCAAGGCTTGTGTGGATGGAATCAGGTGATTTGCGGGGATGGGGACCGAGCTTACGGGGATTAGTCCAATAAAATTGTATTTTTTTATATCTCAATATTTGTTTTATTTTTATTTGTTAATTTATAAAGTGGTGATTGTTATGTATCAGTTTTTTCAAATTTACATCTACTGTCTTTATATTTTGCACTGTATTAGAGGACATGTGTTACTGTTTTTTGTGGTGTTGCATTGTATCCAGGGTCTGGTTTCTTGGCGGATCAGTTTAACTTTTGTCTACATATTTCTATTTTTAGTTTGTGATTATTCCATTTTGGGCGAGGGTGTATCTCTGTTCTGTGTGTATGAAAAAGACATAGTTTTCAGTTGGCATTGACTACAGGACCAATTGACTGTGCGGGATCTGGCTTGTTTAGTTTTACAATGTATGTGTTGGTGTTCTAGTGCTCACTGCAGTGTTTAAGATGCAGCCTTTTCCTAGGTACACTCTTGTGGTGCGATATGTAGATTGGTACTAAAAATCATATTTTTCATATAGATGGGGGGGTGTCAAAAAATGATGGGCCCTGGGTGCCACATACCCTAAGTACGCCACTGCCTGCAACTACTCCATATGTACTTCTAATGTCATGACAATTTAGACATAATTTATGTTTTGTTATGTTTGGAATAATGGTTACATATATGAGGTTCAATAAAAGAAAATTTTCACTGCCTGTTTCTATTCTGACCATTTATTCCATTTCATGGTTATTGCAAAAAAAAAAAAAAAAAAAATTTTTTTACATGGGGGGTGGGGGGGGGTGTCAAAAAATGATGGGCCCCGGGTGCCACATACCCTAGGTACGCCACTGGTCACGCGGTTTACTTTCAGGTACTCAAGCATTTTTCCCTTTCTGTTCTAGTGGGCTCACAATCTGTCTAATGTACCTGGGGCAATGGGGGGATTAAGTGACTTGCCTAGAGTCACAAGGAACAGTTTGGGTTTGAACCCACAACCTCAGGGTGCTGAGGCTGTAGCTCATATACTCAAAGGTTTTGTTACAAAGGATGCAACTAGTTCAAAATAGTCTGAAACTGGTGACAGATGGAATCATCTTATGCTGTTGTTGAGATGTCATCATTGGTTGGCAGTAGAGGTCAGAGTGTATTTTTAGTTTTTATGTATAGTATGTTGAGAAATGTATAGGGGCAGACCTCTAAATTTTGCAACAAAAAGTAGACTGTGATGCAGTGGTTAGAGTTACAACCTCAGCACCATGAGGTTGTGGGTTCAAATCCCATATTGCTCCTTCTGACACTTGACAAGTCACTTAATCCCCCATTGCCCCAAGTACATTATATAGAGTGTGAGCCCACCAGAACAGGTAGGGAAAAATGCTTGAGTACTTGAATGTAAACCACTTAGGATATAAGTGGTATATAAATAAATAAATGTTAAATGTCAATAGATCATCCCAGAAAATTCTGCCGGCTGCCATTACTAGTGTAGGTTCATTTGATCTCTACTGGGAATAAGACCTTTAGCTATAGGGATCATATAGGGACTTTTAGCTATAGGGACCTTTAGCTATAGGGATCATAAGTAGTGGAATGAGCTGCTTTCTCCCTTGAGGTAGAAGATGAATTATCTTAGATTTTGTAAGGGTTTGAAGGTTTGATTGTTTCAGCAGGGCTTTGGAGTGGGTCATATAGGATGAAAATTGGGGTTACAACAAGATAGAGGGTCTTTTGGACAATGAAAGCTTGGGAGAGTCTGGTTGAATAAAGAGAGTTCTGGGTTTTATGCGATTTGTACTTTATTACTTTTTACGGGTTTTTAAAAAAAAAATTTATAAACCACGTGAATATATTGTAATGTATAATAGTATATGAAATTAATAATTAATTTAATTGCATAAATAAACTGCCAATATTTAACCACTTAATGAATATTTTTATGCATAAATAAATAGAGAGACAGAGCTATTCTAAACTTAGGGCTCCTTTTACGAAGCCGCGGTAGCAGCTTTAACGCATGCGACTTTTCATCAGGCGCTAACCCCCGTGCTAGTCGGAAAACTACCGCCTACTCAAGAGGAGGCGGTAGTGGCTAGCACGGCTGGCGGTTTAGCACTCTCGATTACGCGCGTTAAACCGCTACCGCGCCTTCGTAAAAGGAGCCCTTAGTATGTGTGGAGAGACATTTTTATATGATGTTCATATCTGATTTGGGGTGTTTTGCAAACAAAGTCTAAAACTCTAGTGCCAAACAGAACCATTTTCAAACCAGGAAAACTTATTTTTACTTCAAAAATCACCCTGTTTTTGTGCTCAGTTTGTCTTTCTTAAAGGGCCATCGTCAAACAAAATTTGTACAAAGGAAAAATGCACAAGATCAAGCTTCTGAAATATCTGGAGACCTGCAGTCTTACTACACTGGCCACACAGACATTCCAGCAGAGCAACCTAGGGGGCACTGCAGTGAATATTACTTACAAGATCCTAGATACACATCACATTATAACCCACTTACATTATTACATGGTGAGCCCTCCACCATTACAATAGCCTTATGCCTGCAGGTATCACCTATGTGTGAGTTCAGTGGGTATTCTGTGGTACCAGAAAGTGGGATATGGACCTGGGTCTTCTGCATCGACTATTAGGCTACTCCAGGGACCTGCTTGCTGCTCTAAGAGGCACGACCTCTCGTATCTGCAGCTGTCATAGAGCTTGGTATGTGCTGTCACTTTACTTATTATGGGGAGTGGGAAGCGGGTCTGTGACTACAGGGTGATTAAAAGGGGATCTTGCCTTTATACCTCCAGTGGTCAACTAGTCAGTTTGAAACAGGTATAACACAAAAAGCTCTATTTTTTTTTTATCCTGGATGTGTTTATAGTGTTCCATTATGGCAGAAAAATGTCCATTATGGCAGAAACACATCCTAGTCCCACCCAAAACGCACCCCTAACACGTTCCCTTAAGATTAAGACGAACTGCAGGAAAAAGAAAGGTCTTAAAAATGAGTTTTGAAAATATTGATTTGGATGTTTTTGTGAAAAAAAGTTCATTTGCCAAGTTGTTCCATTTTTGCACATTTTTCTGTTTCAAAAATGAGCCCCATGTTATTTAGAATATCTATTTCACCTTACCTTATAATCAAAATCTCATTTTTATTATACATATTTATAACCTAAATTCTATTTTATCTTATACTCAAAAATTCATTTTCATTACATTCATAACCTTTCTTCCTTTTTCTCTCACACTTCAGTGCTACACATTCCATATAGCGTATCCTTCCAAAGGAAACCCATAAGTCATGGGATGGGGGACAGTATCCTATTGTGTGTTGATATCTGGTTTAAAAGATAGAAAACAGGTAGTTGGATTAAATACGGTAATCAGTTTCCCCAGTGGAGAAAGATAAATAGTGGAATGCCCCCAGACATCTCTGCTGGAACAACATCAGTTTATCATTGAAATAAATGATGCGAAAAAGAGAGCGTTGAATGAGATCATCCAAATTTGCAAATGGTACAAAATTATTCAAAGCTGACTGCAAGGACTGCAGAAGGGTTTTGCAGTCTGGAGAGCTAGGCATCTACATGGCAGATGACATTCACATGTGGGCAAGAACAAAGTGATACATAGAGGGGAAAATAACTATTGGCATTCACATTCCTTTGAAAATCAATGGTAGGGAGGGAACAGTGGCATAGTAAGGGTGAGCAGTGCCCGGGACAGTGGCGCCCTTCCCCGGCACCCTGCTGCTCATGTGCCCCTTTCCTTGTACCTTTTTAACTTCTCCAGTGTGAGCAGCATGCACATGTCGGTTTCTGCTTGCCCTTTGACATCATAAGAACATAAGAATAGCTTTACTGGGTCAGACTAATGGTCCATCAAGTCCAGTAGCCTGTTCTCACGGTGGCCAATCCAAGTCACTAGTGCCTGGCCAAAACCCAAGGAGTAGCAACATTTCATGCTATCAATCCAGGGCAAGTAGTGTTTCCCCCCCGTGTCTTTCTCAATAATAAACTATGGACTTTTCCTCCAGGAATTTGTCCAAACCTTTCTTACAACCAGGGATGCAATCTGCTCTTACCACATCCTCTGGCAATGCGTTCCAGAGTTTAACTATTCTCTGAGTGAAAAAAAATTTCCTTCAATTGGTTTTAAAAGTATTTCCCTGTAACTTCACTGAATATCCCCTAGTCTTTGTAATTTTTGACGGAGTGAAAAATTGATCCACTTATACCCATTCTACTCCACTCAGGATTTTGTAAACTTCAATCGTATCTCCCCTCAGCCATCTCTTTTCCAAGCTGAAGAGCCCTAACCATTTTAGTCTTTCCTCATATGAGAGGAGTTCCATCCCCTTTACCATCTTGGTCGCTCTTCTTTGAACCTTTTCTAGCACCATTATATCTTTCTTAATAATAATAATAATTTATTTTTATATACCACCTAACAGTAGGAGCTTTTCACAGTAGAATAACACCTCTGAATAATTTTGATTAAGATTTTTGAAATTCTTTTGAGAAGGATATTTTCAAAGAAGTATATGTTCTTTTTCATCCTGTATACAATTTTGGTGATATATACAAAATCAACCCATTTGGAGCTATTGCCCCTGGAAGCCCCTGGATCGGTAGCATTTAATATTGCTACTCCTTGGGTTTTGGCCAGGTATAAGTGACCTGGATTGGCCACTGTGAGAATGAGCTACTGGGCTTGATAGGCCATTGATCTGACCCAGTAAGGATATTCTTATGTTCTTATGTAATATCATGGAATTTGAGCTGATAAGGTTTTAGGAGCACTAGAACAATTGTCAAAAGGTTGTTTCAGTACCTCAAGCCTGAATATAGTTTGAGCCAAAGGGAAATCTGTTTAGATTCTTCTCTAGCCAAATAGCTAAGGCAATGGGTGAGTTGTTTGACTAAAAGGACTTGGAGAATTTACAGTTTCCTTCAAATGAATGACAATACTTTTGCCGATTTGATGAAAACATGGAAGCAGAAACATATGCACATAAATTTCATTGACAAAAAATTTACTGTGTGCCTTGCATGTTTAAAAACTTTAACATACAAAATTACCCCAAGGGAAACAGCATTCAAGGGATGGTATATATCTCTGAGTAGAGCATTTAAAAGCAAGATAACTTCAACAGCTGTGTTTACTAAATGAAAAGATAGGAATGGTACATTAAGCCATTCCTTATGGTGCTGCCGACACATTAAGCACTTTTGGATGAGAATACTGCGATAGTTTAAATTAGTTACAGGTGCTTCTTTCCAGCTTTTGGTGGAAATGATGCGTTTTAGTTATCTAAGTTTCCATCTGGCGAAAAGGTATAAAATTGTTTATTAGAAAAACATTCCAACTTGCAAAAAAAATTGTATTCTTTCATTTTGGGATGATGTGGAAGCACCTGCATTTTGTTTTGAAAATTGCTTAAGAAAAATAAAGTATCTACATACAGATATGTTTTCTGACTACGGGAACCTTTTACCAAGCTGTGGTAAGCATTAGCACGTGCTTATCACAGCTTACAGAGGCTGACCGGACATGATGTCAAGGGAGGCGTGCTGTATGCCTGGTGCAAAGATTTGAGATGTAGTGGAAAGTTTGCCAAGACTCATCAAACCTAAGGACCATTAAAAGGATTTGACAAAATAGACCAAGAAACATCATTGTTCACTTTTTCAGATGTGACACGGACAAGAGGTCATAGACTGAAACTGAGGGGCAGCAGGTCCAGGACAAATGTCAGGAACTTCTGTTTCGCACAGAGAGTGGTGGACGCTTGGAATGTTCTCCCGGAGGAGGTTGTGGCGGAGACTACCGTTCTGGAATTCAAGCGCAAGTTGGATGTACACTTTCTTGCAAATCACATCGAGGGATACGGGAAATCATGGTCTCCGACAGGGAGCACCTAGCTTGGCCTCCGCATGTGCGGGTCGCTGGACTAGATGGACCAAGGGTCTGATCCGGTGAAGGCGTTTCTTATGTTCTTATTATCCTATGCTGCTCATCCAAGCTGGCACAAATGATACCGCTAGGCAGCCAACTGAACATGTCAAAAGTAACTTCATGGCTCTGGGACAGAGGGTGAAGCAGTTAGGCTCACAGTCGGTGTTCTCATAGATCCTTCTTGTTGTGGGTAAGGGATAAATGAGGGAAAGTCGCACCTTGGAGCTAAATGTGTGTCAGCGTGAGCACTTCAATTTTCATTGAACTACTGAGCAGAGATGGTGTCCTTCTATCAAAGAAGCGATGAAGGATCTTTAGTAACAGACTGGCTAATGTACTGAACAGGGCTTTAAACTAAATTTGCTTGGGATGGGTGAAAAATGTCCCAGGCCAATAATAGCTCTCTGGAATGAAAGACATGAAATACTGTTATTGAAATGAGACAAAGGGGTAATAACTGGAAAGGTTTGTGTACCAATGCCCGCAGCATTTCCAGACCTAGAGGTTCTAATGGTAGAAGCTGATCTAGATTTAGTGGTGATTCATGGAGAACCATGACCGAGATATAGTTATACCTGTTTATGACCTATTCAGGAAGGATAGGGTAGGTAAAAAGGATGGAGGAATGACATTTTATACTAAAAATAATATTGAAGTGAAAGAATTGCAAATCATAGGGGGGCACAGAAGAAGCACTCTGGGTTAATCTGGAAAAAGGGAATGGAAAATGTATTTACATTGGGGTGATATACAGACCTCCACAGGCAGAAGAAATGGACAGAGATTGAATTGAGACATTCACAAGGTAGCTATGAAAGGGGAAGCACTACTGATAAGGCGATTTTAATATGCTGGATGTTGATTGGGATGTCCCTGCTGCAGGGTTGTCTAGAAGTAAGGGGATTCTAGATTCACTACAGGAAGAATTGTTCCAGTAGTTAGTAATGTAAACCATGCGGGATAGCTCTATTCTGGACCTGGTACTTACAAACAGGGAAAGTGTTTCTGATGTCACAGCAGAGAAGAGCGTATTCAACGGACTAACGAATGGCTCCGAGAATGGTGCAGAGAAATGAACTTTGGATTCCTAAACCACGGCAAGACGCTCCAGGGACTACAAGGACCAGACGGACTCCACCTAACCAGAAGAGGTAGAAACGTATTTGGACATCGATTGGCCTGCCTACTCCATAGGGCTTTAAACTAGGTAAGTTGGGGGAGGGTACATACTTATATCCCAGAGCAGTAAGAAACCACTCTGAGGAGGCAAGTCACACTCACACTACCAAGTCTAAGGTAAGTACCAATGACATCCACATTAATTCAGGGAGAAATATCATTGATAATTTAGGAGCCACACTAACTCATAAAGTAAACTCTTCACAGAAATGGAGGGCTATGTATGTTAATGCGCACAGCCTGGGTAATAAAATTATAGAATTAGAAACTGAGATAACTAACGCCGATCTTGACGTGATAGCGATATCTGAAACCTGGTTCACGGAATCGCATGGGTGGGACATGGTTATAACAGGGTACAACCTACTTCGTTGCGACCGAGTGGGTAAATTGGGAGGAGGAGTAGCGCTATACACTAAAGAAAGCATCAAAACCACCAGAATCACTGATGTAAGATACACCGGGGAATCCCTCTGGGTGAATCTGGCCAGAGGGAATGAAAGATGCCTATACCTTGGTGTGATATATAGACCTCCCAGGCAACAGGAGGACAAAGACATGGAATTAATCGAGGACATAGAGAATATCACTATGTGCGGGGACTCTGTAATGCTAGGAGACTTCAACATGCCAGATGCAGTTTGGGACACACTCTCCGCGACTACGGGTAGCAGCAAAAGAATATTAAACTCCATGAAGGGCGCACGTCTCAAGCAATTGGTATTGGAACCCACCAGGGACAAGGCGTTACTAGACCTAGTTCTCACTAACGGAGATAGCGTCATGGAAGTCTCAGTAGGAGAAACACTGGCCTCCAGCGACCATAATATGGTATGGCTCAACCTCAAGAAAGGATTCCCGAAAACAAACACCACAACAAGGGTTCTCAACTTTAGAGGCACAGACTTTAACCGCATGGGAGATTTCGTCCATGAGGAGCTACATAAACAAGCAAAAAATGATAATGTGGAGGATATGTGGTCGTCTCTGAAGTCCATACTACACGAAGCAACAGACCGATACATAAAGACTGTAAGTAAACGCAGGAGAAACAAAAGACCCCAATGGTTCAGTAAAGAAATTTCAGACCTAGTTAAACAGAAAAAAGACGCATTTATCGCCTACAAACATTTAGGCAGAGAGGGGGCAAAAGAGGACTATCTAGACAGATCTAAAGCTGTCAAAACAGCAGTCAGAGAGGCCAAACTCCGAATGGAGTAAGAGCTAGCACGGAAAATTAAGAAAGGGGATAAATCTTTCTTCAGCTATATTAGCGACAGAAAAAGAAACAAAGATGGGATAGTACGCTTGAAGCAATCGGATGGTAACTTTGCAGAATCAGACTCTAAGAAGGCAGAATTACTAAACCAATACTTCTGTTCAGTGTTCACCCGCGAAGCGCCGGGAGCTGGTCCACAGCTGCAGACGGGAGATAACCGGAAAGACCCGTTTCAAGATTTCGAATTTACGCCCAGTACTGTCTATAGCGAACTATCAAGACTCAAAGTAAATAAAGCCATGGGACCAGATAACCTACACCCCAGAATGCTCAGGGAGTTAAGGGAAGTCCTGGCAGAACCATTATCTGTTCTTTTCAATCTTTCCCTAAGCACAGGAAGGGTCCCATTGGACTGGAAAACCGCCAACGTAATCCCACTCCACAAAAAGGGCTGCAGGACAGAGACAGCAAACTACAGACCAGTGAGTCTCACGTCTATAGTGTGTAAACTGATGGAAACACTGATCAAACAGAATATTGACACAATCCTAGATGAAGAAAAACTGATTGATCCACACCAACACGGGTTCACCCGGGGCAGATCCTGCCAATCTAATCTGATTAGCTTTTTTGACTGGGTTACTAGACAACTGGACGCTGGAGAGTCACTGGACGTGGTATATTTGGACTTCAGTAAGGCATTTGATAGCGTCCCTCATCGAAGATTGCTGAACAAGCTGAAATCGATAGGATTAGGAAACACTCTAACTACATGGATTGGGGATTGGCTGAGCGGTAGACTTCAGAGGGTGGTGGTGAACGGTACCCCATCCGAAGCATCGGACGTGATCAGTGGAGTGCCGCAGGGATCGGTCCTGGGCCCGATTCTATTCAACTTATTCATAAGAGATATGACGCAAGGACGACGTCAAACTTTGCAACTTAGTAGGCAGATGCTTATTACCTGATAATATGACACACGACCTACTGCTACTGGAACAATGGTCAAATACTTGGCAGCTAGGCTTCAATGCTAAAAAATGCAAGGTAATGCACCTGGGCAAAAGAAACCCGCGTAGAACTTATGTATTAAATGGTGAGACCTTGATCAGGACCACGGCGGAACGCGATCTAGGGGTGATCATTAGCGAGGACATGAAGGTTGCCAATCAAGTGGAGAAGGCTTCCTCCAGGGCAAGACAAATGATGGGGTGTATCCGCAGAAGTTTCGTCAGCAGGAGACCTGAAGTTATGATGCCGTTGTACAGAGCCATGGTGAGGCCCCACTTGGAGTACTTTGTTCAGTTTTGGAGACCACACTACCGAAAGGACGTACTGAGGATCGAGTCGGTTCAGCGAACGGCCACCAGGATAGTCATGGGGCTCAAGGATCTCACGTATGAAGAAAGACTAAAGAAATTGCGGCTGTACTCACTTGAGGAAAGAAGAGAACGGGGAGATATGATTGAAACGTATAAGTACATCACGGGACGCATTGAGTCAGAAGATGATATCTTCTGGCTCATAGGACCCTCAACCACCAGAGGGCACCCGCTGAAAATCAGGGGAGGGAAGTTTCATGGCGACTCCAGGAAGTACTTCTTCACCGAAAGAGTAGTGGATCATTGGAACAGACTCCCACTCCAGGTGATAACGGCCAGCAGCGTGACGGATTTTAAGAAAAAATGGGATACTCACGTGGGATCTTTAAGGGAGTAAATTCAGGGGGGGGATACTTGGAATGGGCAGACTTGGTGGGCTATAGCCCTTTTCTGCCGCTTTTTTCTATGTTTCTATGTTTCTATGAGATCATTTGGCATCTAGCAATCACAGAATGGTGTGGTTCAGCATTAAGATGCAAGAGGAAAGGATTTATTTAAGACTGAAGGTTTTAAACTTCAAAGGAACCAACTTTGTCAAGAGAGGGAATACCTCAAGGAGGAGTTAGTTGGATGGGAACAGCTGAATGAAGTAGAACAGCAGTGGGCAATACTAAAAGGAGCTATTTTGAAGGCAATTGAAAGGAGCTATTTTAAAGGCAACTTTTATGTTAGAAAAGGCAAAAGGAAAAGAAGGCTGCTTTGGTTCTCAAATACAGTAGCTGAAAAGGTAAAGGAAAAACAGTTAGCCTTCATAAGTTTCAAGATGTCGCAGAAAGAAGACAGACTAAAAAATATGTAGAAAAGCTACGAGAAGCTGGGACAGCTGTCAGAAAGCAAAGATGCAAATGGAAGAAAAGATAGCCAATACGGTAAAACTGGGGGACAAGATATTTTTTAGATATGTCAGTGATAGGAAGAAGTGTCAAAAAGACATTGTGAGGCTCAAAGGCGAATAGGACAAATAATAATAATAACAACTTTATTCTTTTATACCGCCATAACCAAAAGTGATGATAAGGCTGAACTTCTTAACAATTATTTCTGTTCTATATTTATGGATGAAAGGCCAGGGGCAGAACTGCAGAAAAAAATGCTAATGGGAATAGATGTGTGGAAGACCGGAAGAGATTCACAGAAGACTGCATTTGTGAGGAGCTAGCTAAATTAAAAATAAACAAAGCGATGTGGTATCCAAGGGTACTCAAGGAACTCAGAGGGATTCTGGCAGCTTCATTGTCTCATGTTTTTAATACTTCTTTAGAGCCTGGAGTAGTCCCGCAGGACTGTAGAAGGGCAGATGTTGTTCCTCTGTACAAGAGCGGCCATATAGAGGAGGTAGGGAATTACAGGCCAGTTAGCCTGACCTTGGTAGTGAGTAAACTAATGGAAACACTTCTTAAGTGGAAGAGAGTGAGATTTCTAGAATCGAATGGACTGCAGGACCCAAGACAGCATGGTTTTACAAAAGGCAGGTCTTGTCAGACAAATTTGATTGATTTCTTTGACTGGGCAACCAAACAGTTGTATATGGGAGAGGTGCTAGATATGGTGTACTTGGATTTTAGCAAAGCCTTTGACATGGTGCTGCATAGGCAACTGATAAACAAATTGAGTACCCTTGGTATGGGACCTAAAGTAATGAACTGGATTAAAAACTGGTTAAATGGAAGGAGACAAAGGATAGTGATAAACGGAGTTTACTCTTTGGAAAAGGAGGATGTTAGTGGAGTGCCATAGGGAGCTGTTCTTGGGCCAACTTTTTTTAACATCTTTGTGAGTGATGTCGCAGGACTGTCTGGTAAAGTTTGTCTTTTTGCGGATGATACCAAACTCTGTATAGTGTGGATAACATGAGGAGGGATCTAGTGAAGCTTGAGGATGGTCCAGAAATTGGCAACTAAGATTTAATGCTAAAAAATGCAGGGTCATGTGCTTGGGTTCCAAAAATCCAAGGGAACAGTATAGTATAGGTGGCAAAGTATTTCTGAGTACGAAAGAAGAGTGGGACTTGGGGGTGATTGTGACTGCTGATTTCAAGGTGGCAAAACAGGTAGAAAAAGCGACGGTCAAAGCCAGGAGGATGCTTGGGTGTATAGGGAGAAGAATAGCCAGTGATGTTTGTTTTTATTTCAATGTTTTCTTACAAAACTTAATAAAACAAATAATAAAACTGAATAAAATAAAAAATGGTAATAAACTTTAAAAAATTCCAAACATACTCATGTATAAATCAGTATTCAGGTTATTTATCCACATATTTTATGACTAAATATTATAGAATTACCCCCTTCAACTATAATGAGCAGAGGTTTTGCAGAGTGCAAAACTGGGGCAGAGTTTCGATTTATATTACATTATATTACACTATTGGCGATTTTGAGCCAATCATGGCCTTAGGCCCCTCTCACTGCATCCTAAAATGCATTGGAAGGGAGAAGGCCCGTCATTCTGAGCATGTGGTCCTATAGGCAGGAGGGTGTGGGCTTCCCTCCTGCTGATTTGTCATCCAAAGGTACAGGGGTTGTCTGGGGATGTGGGGAGATGTCGGGTGGATGTGGGGAGATGTTGGGGGATGTGGGGAGATGTCAGGGGATGTTGGGGGAAGGGTGTAGGGGATCAATGGGTGGGAGGGAGGGAGAGACAATTTTTTTCCTCCCTGCCAATTCAGCTGATCCACCATCAACTAAGCTGGCAGGCCTGCATCGAAATTAGCTGAGCTTCAACAGGACACAGCAGAGAGAAAACTGCAGGGCCAATGCAGGTAGTAGAAGTTCATCGCTGCTGCAATAGAGTGGGGAGGGTGTTCATAGAGGGGATTTGCCTGACCATGGGTTTGGGGATGACAAATTCTGAACCCGGGGTAGAGAAGCGGAAAAAAGATGTAAGAGAAAGGAGGTGGGGGGTTTGGAAGGCCCATTGATCTTAACTCTGGGCCCACCCAAAATGACAGTTCTGACCTTGCCACTGTTTCATTGTAAAGATCTATTAAGAACATGAGAGTTGCCATACTGGGACAGACTGAAGGTCCATCAAGACCAGTATCCTGTTTCCAATAATGGCCAACCTAGGTCAGAAGCAACTAGCAAGTTTCTAAGGAGAAAAACAGATTGCACACAATAGAGAACACAATCTAACAGATATGCAGGTACCCTCTGCTTTACCTCCTTTGTGACTATCTCCATCTACTGCTGGAAATTTCAAATGTGGTTAGCAGATGATGAGAACAAGACTTTTTGACAATTGGGTGCCATACGAGAATGTTGAAGTTTCTTAAATTGCACCACAGCTAATGTTATATGGACATATGACCATGTAGCCCACTAGGTATCAATAAGACTATCAATAAATTTGATACCAGGTTGGCCCCCCCAAAAAATCAAGAAAGGAATGGTGTAAGCTCCTCTTATGGATCATTATAAGAATAAAAACAAATTTGGGGATTTGAAATTGTGTGTTTTATGTGTACTATTTAAATCCTAAACAAGGGGGTGATCTAAATAGAAAGGGTCAAGGATTTGATATACTGCCTTTCTGCGGGTATAATCAAAGCACTTTACATATAAGTATTCTGCTTTTGCATGTTTGTGAAATATTCTTAATACCCATTTCTCCCCAGTCTTTGTTGTTAATTGAAAAAGTGCAAAACATTTCTTGGTTATTTTTGATCAATTCACTTAGCTGCCGACTCTGTATTACATAATTAAAGAGTATATGATCCCATTATATTTGAGCTAAAAAATAAAATCTCCCTAATTAATGAGCATAATGTCTGACTTGAAGTCCAAATGATAAAGTTGCAACTGTCTTATTTTAGTCACACCATCAGAGAGAAAGGCCACTGGAGAAGGACATCTTGTTTGGGAAGATCGAAGGAACCAGGCGAAGAGGATAACCTGCAATCAGACGTCTGGACACGTTGAAAACAACCCTGGGAATGATGCTGGAGGACCATTCCAGGGTGTCAGGTCAAAAGCGCGCCGGGACAAAGGCGCGCGCAGAAAATTGAGCGCAGCGTGGAGGTGCGCGCCGCAGAAAATTACTGTTTTTAGGGCTCCGACGGGGTGTGTGTGTGTGGGGGAACCCCCCACTTTACTTAATAGAGATCGCGCCACGTTGTGGGGGCATTGTGGGGGGTTTGGGGGGTTGTAACCTCCCACATTTTACTGAAAACTTCACTTTTTTCCCTGTTTTTAGGGAAAAAGTTAAGTTTACAGTAAAATGTGGAGGGTTACAACCCCTCAAACCCCCCACAACGCCGGCGCGATCTCTATTAAGTAAACTGGGGGGGCTCCCCAACAAACCCCCCCGTCGGAGCCCCTAAAAACTGTAATTTTCTTCGGCGCGCGCCTCCATCTTGTGCTCAATTGTCGGCGCGCGCCTTTGTCTTTCGCGGGGTTGTCTATGAACCCCATTCTAGACTAGCACAAAACTGATTTCTTTGTCACCATCTTTGAATATCCTGTTAGCTATAATTGATTACATTTCATATAAAAGTAACCTGTGAAGAAGTTATAGGAAGCTCCTTCACAGAGACACGTTAAGAAACCTAGTTCTCAAGGGCTCAGCTACGAAGACAGGAGAAGCCTTCCAGCATACGTTTTCACAACCTATGTATAAGGTAACAGAAGATTGCCTATGGTAGGAAAAGCTTTATCTTGGAACATTCTAAAAGACATAATCCTTTAAGATTTATTTAATATTGAAGTCAAGTCCATACTATCACTGTGAGGCCTGGCAGGCCAGTGTGAAAATTGAAGAGGCTTTAGTTTCAAGTTACAAAGTCAACTGCAAAGTGAACAGGCTTCAGCATATCTTGCTGAATGTTAATAAAGAGTTTAAACCCTTTGGGAGCAATTCTTTAAAGCAGCACAAAAATGTAGGCGCAACAAAGATGTACATTTAGTTCCAATTCTATAATGGCTTTGAGGTGTACCTAAACTTAGGGTTCCCACATGCCTGGGAAAACCTGGACATGTCCTCTTTTTAGAGGACTGTCCATGTGCCTGGATGAACTTTCCAAAACCCGGCAATTTATCTGGGTTTTGGAAAGCCCCGAGCTCCGTCAGCGTCTGGAGAACTTTCAACAAGCATGCACGGGTGGTGTCACTTGCATCCAAGCATGCTGGGGGTCATCCAGACGTGACCCTGAGGTCAGGAAAGAAGAGACAAGGCTTTGAGGGGGTGAAGCTGGGGGCAGAACAGGTTGGGGATTGAGGTAGAATGGGGCGGGACTGGAGGCAGAACAAAGCAGAGCTAGGGTGTGACCATGCATCTGTGATTTTACAACAATACATATGGTATCCCTACCTAACCTATTATAGTTTAGTCGTGCACCTAGGAGTACCTTGCAATATGCACGTCTGATACATTACTATTTTATAAGGTATATGCATTGTTAAACACAATGCCTATGACACACCCATGCTCCACCCACTGGTATAGCCCCTTTGCTATTTGCTTTATATGTCATGGGACTAGTACACCGATTTATCGAATAGTGCCTAGCTCACAAGTGCATAAATGCCAGTTTGTGACATGTCACACTCACCGATGTGTCTAGTCTGTAAATTAGTATGCACAACTGACACCTAAATGTAGATGCTCTTTCTAGAATTGTTCCTTTTGTGTGGCTGTGTTTTTGGAGGCTCTGCATCCAACCTTCACTCAAGCTATCACATAAGCTATAAATGACAGCTTATTCTCACATGGATTTATAAGCTTGTGTAGATATTAGAGAATCACATTTGGTTTTGGCCAAAAGGGAAAACCTGACAAAGGGAGGCATTTTTGTTTCAGTTCACCTTTACTGAAATGGACAAATTGGATCACACTTTTAACTAAGTCGCCATTCGTTTCGTTCATTTTCAGCAAATGTGCTGTCTCAAGCACAGACACATTGGAGGGGGGATGAGACGGGCACAAGCTAGATGCACAAAGCACTTCAGTCAATCATGTTGAAACTTTGGTAAGCAGCCAAACAACACAAACTCTGCCTGACTTATCTAAATCCCATGTGAGCAGCTGGACGGGGAAAGACACCGTGTAGTCAGAGCAGAATATCATTTTCTCTCAGGTTTTCAGAGACAGAAGTGATCCTGTGCTTGCTCCAATACTTTGGAAAACAATTCTTTTGAAGTAGAGACTTAAATTAAAACACAAAAAACCACAAAAAAACGTCATCCAAAGAGCATTCAGTTCTGCGACTCAGATTTATGTCGGAAGCATAAGAATGTTTTACAAATTTTGCAGAGTTTTCTGCTGATAGTTGCAGGGCAACACTCTCTGTCTGTAAAGTGGTCTCATAAAATAGAATTTAAGCATCATAAAGGGCCAAGAGAGCTCAGTGACTGTGTTTGAAGTAGACAAAACTGTGTTTTACAGCTTTCTGCGGAATTTCGAGCTGGTGGCCACAAGGCAACAATGTCTGTCTAGTAGCATGGTTGTCAATCAAAAAAATTTATAAAATCGTGCCTAGCAGCGCCTAAGCGGACTTAAGCATCGCTAGGCATCCCAGACATAGGAGCCAGCTTTTCACTCACCTAATCAGTCAATGACTATGTTGGATGCCTAACAACACTTGACTCAGTCACGTCTATTCTCCACCCATAATCATGCCTACTTTTTAACAAAGGTGTCGTTGGGAGTCCCTAGGTATTGGACAGTGCCTCCAAACTCTTAAATTGCTTAATTTTATTTTATTTTTTTTGATTGGCTGAAAAGTAGCGTGGTCAATTATCATGCCAATTAAACCAATTAAAAAATTAAGTTTGGCACCGATCCTAAACTTAGGCTAGGTGGCCACAATTAGGGCACCTAGCAGCACCTGAATAGAGAGCTATTTATAGAATTCCACAGCTATCAGTGTATTTGGCTCACAAGCAGAGAGAAATGATTTGCAAAATGTCTTTTACCCTCTGACTTCAGAAAGAAAGAATATCGATTGCTACCACTACTACTATTACTTATCATTTTGAAAACGCTACTAGGTTATGCAATGCTATAAATGCATTCCGTGTTCTTTTTATTTTTTGTTAATTCTTTATTAATTTTCACATTACATTCAAAAGTGCATTAAACTATGCACAGCAAATTATCATAGACAGCACTTATGTTTAATCAAATTCAATACAAGAACATATTCCTCCTCCCATTTTCATTATAACCAATCAAGAAGAAAACCCAATGTATTCCCCCTCCCTCCCAACCACCCACCCTGGATGTATGTCCAAATCAGGTAAAAATAAATAAATACACAACTACTCGGAATTAAGAAAATTTGTTAATGGGTCCCATACTAATTTAAAAAAAAAATTATAATGACCTAATATGACTGAATTCATTTTTTTCTATAACCTAAACATAGACTCCCACCAAAAGGAAAAGTTAAGCCTGTCCCAATTTTTCCAATTTTTGGTAATCATCTGCATGGCAAACCCTGTCATACTGTCCCATTCTATACAGTTTACAATCTGGTATGACCAAATCCTAATACATGGGATCGGTAGGTATGGAGATGGACATAGAAGCAGAGGAGGATAGATAAGTAAGACATCTAGAACCAGAAGTAGCACAAGTACAGAAGGATAGAAAAGTGTTCTAGAACAGTGGTTCCCAACCCTGTCCTGGAGGACCACCAGGCCAATCGGGTTTTCAGGCTAGCCCTAATGAATATGCATGAGAGATTTTTGCATATAATGGAAGTGACAGGCATGCAAATCTGCTTCATGGATATTCATTAGGGCTAGCCTGAAAACCCGATTGGCCTGGTGGTCTTCAAGGACAGGGTTGGGGACCACTGTTCTAGAAGTATAGCCCTCTATAGTCTACCAAGCAAGCTAATCAAGAGTTTTCTTTAAGAAGAGACTACCAGGAGCTGCAGTTTCCAGTGTAGCTATGAAAAACAATTATCAACTCTTAACCAGACCGAAGAGCAGAGGAAGGAACCAGTGATGCAGGATGGAGAGGTGGGAGGACACAGATAGAGCCAACACAACAAAGTACCCTTTTCCCTGCTAACAAGGGCAGAGACAGATTTTTGACAACTCCTTATATGAGAGATTTCCACATAAAGCATCAGATATTGAATGTTTCATATTTGAAGAGGGATTGGGAGAGCTTGTTAAGTACAAAGATGCTGGAGTCATATTGCCAAGAGCCAGTGGCGTACCTAGCATATGTCAATCAGTAAAATGAGGAAAATTCAAAATTGTCCAATATATCAAATCAGAATACAAAATAATTGAGAGCAAAAACTGATATCAAGTGGAATTATAAGCTAGACCTCAAACACCCAAGGCACTAAGATAAGTGCCTTTCCTTTACAGCACTTTATGCACTTTATTAACTATATAGAGACTGTTTATAATTAATTAATGAAAAAATTATTTTGCAGAAGCCACTTTTGCTAAGACCAATGATAAGAACACCACCCCAGTAAGGGCACAAAAAAAGATGTTAAGTAGTGCCTTGGGTGTTTGAGGTCTACCTTATAATTCCACTTGATATCAGTTTTTGTTCTCAATTATTTTGTACCTAGCATATGTGACACCCGGGGCCTATCATTTTTTGACACCCCCCCTCATCTATATGAAAAATATGATTTTTAGTAACAATCCACATATCGCACAACAAGAGTGTACCTAGGAAAAGGCAGCATCTTTAATACTGCAGTGAGCACTAGAACACCAACATACACATTGTAAAACTAAATAAGCTAAACAAGCCAGATCCTGCACAATTGATCCTGTACAGTCAATGTCAACAGAAAACCATGTCCTTTTCATACACACAGAACAGAGATACACCCTTTGGAATAATCACAAACTAAAAATAGAAATATGAAGACAAAAGTTAAACTGAACCACCAAGAAACTAGACTCTGCATGCAGTGCAATACCACAGAAACAGTGACACATGTCCCCTAATACTGTGCAAAATATAAAGACAGTAGATGTAAATTTGAAAAAACTGATACACAACAATCACCACTTTACAAATTAACAAATAGAAATAAAACAAATAATGAGAAATAAGAAAATACCATTTATTAGACTAATCCATTTTTCAATTAGCTTTCAGAGGCTAGATCTTTCTTCAGAACAGTACAGTATACTGCTATTATGGTATCCTGTCCTGACCTGAGGAAAGGGGTTTAGTCCAAAAAATTGCCTTATTTCCATTTCCTATTTATAAACTTTTATCAATACAGTTACAATACTACTTGATTCTAAGTAAAGCAACAAAAAAATCTTTCTACCTTTTGTCGTTTCTGCTATAATCATCTCTTTGCTCTCTTCTTTCTATATAGCGTTTGTCCTCTCTCCCTTCCATGCAACATCTGCCCTCTCTTTGCCACTTCCACCCAGCTTCTGCCCTCTCTCTCTACCCCTTCCATCTACTGCCCACACTCTCTCTGCCCCTTCCATCTACTGTCCCCCCTCTCTCTCTTCCATATGGCATCTTCCCTCTTTCTATGTCCCTTCAATAAACTGTATATCCTGTGTCCCTTCTCTCCTTTGCACATGATTCCTTTCAGCATCACCCCCCTCCATTTATCTGTCTTCACCCCCTCCCCTATGCTTTGGCATCTCTCTCTTTCTCTTCTCCTTTCCTTCCTTCCTTCCCACTACACACTATGGTCTAGTATCTCTATCACCTTCCCTTCCTTCCCCCCATGCCATGGCATCTCTTCCTCCCCCTCATGGTCTGGTATCTCCTTTCCTTTTATCCTTTCCCTCCCTCCCATGGACTGGCATCTCTTGTTCATCTCCTTTGTCTTCCTTCACCCTCCTTCCCTTTCTCTTCCCAATTGGGTGCTGCTGCAGCAGCATTTCTCTTCCCCCCTTTCCTGTGCAGCAGCAGCATTTCTCCCCCCCTTGCCTTTGCAGCATTCCTCCTCCACCTTCCCTGTGCAGCAGCAGCATTTCTCTCCCCCCTTGACGGTGCAGCATTTCTACCCCCTTCCCTGTGCAGCGGCATTTCCCCCCTTGCCTGTGCAGCATTTCTCCCCCCCTTGCCTGTGCAGCAGCAGCATTTCTCTTCCCCCCTTTCCTGTGCAGCAGCAGAATTTCTCCCCCCCTTACCTTTGCAGCATTTTTCCTCCACCTTCCCTGTGCAGCAGCAGCATTTCTCTCCCCCCTTGACTGTGTAGCATTTCTACCCCCCCTTCCCTGTACAGCGGCATTTTCCCCCTTGCCTGTGCAGCATTTCTCCCCCCTTGCCTGTGTAGCATTTCTACCCTCTCCCCTTCCCTGTGCAGCAGCAACATTTCTACGCCTCCCCCCCCCCTTCTATGTGCAGCAACAACATTTCTCTTCCCTGCCCAGCATTTCTGGCCTGCTCCCCTGCTCAAAGCCACTGGCGTCTATACCTCACGCGATCCGCGGCTGCATCGGAAGCCTTCTCTTTGACATTGTGACGTCAGAAGGAACGCTTCCAACACAGCCACGGATCGTACGAGGAGCCGACACCCACGGCTTTGAGCAGGGGAGCCGGCCAGAAGCTTAAAAACTGCTGGACACCCGTATTTACAGTTTACTGCCACTGCTGCTGGTTAAGGAAAGTAGCAGCGGCAGAATAGGGAGGGTGGCCGGCTGTGCACCCCATTGGGACATGCACCCGGGGCGGACTGCCCCCCCTTGGTACGCCACTTCCAAGAGCACCCCACAGTTTGATGCCCCCTGGCCTTTTATCTTCTCTATCCCCACCCCCAGTTCCTGCAGGAGCAGCTGCAGCCTCACGATACCTTGGTAGCATGGAGGAATTTTAAAGTGTTTCAGGATCCACAGTATGCAGAATGCAATTACTGTAGGAAGACTATTAGCTGAAGAAAGCTGATGGGCTATTTTTCCAGCAGTGGCATGCTGCATCATTTGCAAAAGCAGCAACCTTTCCAGCAAAGTTCAAGAGAATGTTGTGATCCTAAGCTGAGGGATCCATACAGCAGAGTAAATAGCAATGAAAAAGCTGTAGAAAAATAGAAATACATTTCCCAAGGTGAGCCCACATCTTCTTTCCCTAGTGAGATGGTAGACTCCAACATGAATCTCCATGGAGGAGATGGAGTAATGTTCAGCAACATTGTCCTGGGATAAGCATTAGACAGTATTAAAAACAGAGGCAGAGTACATCAAAGAAATGCTTGCTCTGGATGACCAATCCCTGCAGGAGGTTAGGAACATGAGGTTTAAGAGACTGCAGCATCTCTTAATCCCTAATTACCAAGTAACCTCAAGGACAAGTTTCAATAGGTGGATGACCCTCAGATTAATAATAATAATAACAACTTTATTTTGTATACCGCCATACCCAGGGAGTTCTAGGCGGTTCACATCAATTAATTAGGTTACAAACAATGAAGTCATTGGAGTTAACAGTTTAGGAGTGTACAGGCCATTGAAATTGACAGGAATATACAAGAGTGTACAATAGGAAGGTAATATTTATTTACAGAAAAAATACAGGTCATTGAAGTTTAACAGGTTAGGAGAGTACGATAAGAAGGAGTAGGTGGAGATTCACCTGCATTGATGGAAGATGAAGAAGTAGGAGAGGGTGTGTTAAGGGTTCTGTCCGTGGAATAGTTGTGTTTTGAGTTTTTTTCTAAAGTCAAGGTAGGTGGGGGCATCAAGCACCACTTGGGCTAGCCATGGGTTCAGTTTAGCCGCCTGGAAGGAGAAGATTTTGTCGAGGAACCTTTTGAAGTGACATAGTTTTAGGGAGGGGAAGGCGAACAGATGAATTCTGTGGGAGTTCTTATTGTTGTAGATTGAAGTGTGGGTTGAGGTAGCTTGGGGATATACCAAATACTGTTTTGTAACAGAAGAATGCAAACTTGAACAGGACTCTGGCTTCAAATGGTAACCAATGCAGTTTATGGTAGAAGGGAGTGATGTGTTCCCATTTGTTTAAGCCAAATATAAGGCGGACTGCGGTGTTCTGAATCAGTTTTAGTCTCCTGGTGGTTTTCTTCATGGAGCCCAAATAAATGATGTTGCAGTAATCCAGGATGCTGAGAATGGAGGATTGTACTAACAGGCGAAATGAGTTGTCGTCAAAGTATTTTTTTATGGTGCGGAGTTTCCAGAGCACCGAGAAGCTTTTCCTGACAGTAAGATCAGTGTGTTTCTCAAGGGATAGATGTTTGTCTAAGGTGACTCCCAGTATTTTTAAGGTTTATTCTAGGGGGAAATCCGATCCATTCACTTGTATTGTGGTATCTTTGATTTTGTCGTTGGGGGTGGCTAGGAAGAATTTAGTTTTGTCAGAGTTTAATTTTAATCTATAGGATAACATCCAGAGTTCTATCTGACTGAGTAAGCTTGATAGAGAGTTAAGCAACTCTGGTGTGAAACAGATGGATGACTATTGTGATGTCATCTGCGTAGATGAAGAATTTGAGTTTGAAACTTTGCATCCTCAGTTATGGACCTGACTGTAGGCAGAGCTGGGAAAAGCAGAAGATAATAATATATATTTCACCAGTGACACCTGGACTAGTTAGATCAGTATACATACACCTATCTGTCTCTCACAACACACTCATAGCTAGATGTAGGGTTTAAAAGGAGAAGGGTATCAGTAGGATGCACTGTACACCTTGGCAATGGATGATAACCATATCTTAGCAGAAATAAGAAGAATGCCCTAATGGCTGACAGCTAGGCCACAGACCAATTACCATGCTTCCTAGCTTTTTGTAAGTTAAGGTACTGAAGGGAGTTTTCCTGGTATTAGATAATTTTCATACTTGCTGCATCTGTCAGAAAGAGATTTTCTAGGCCTGAGTAGCAAGGAAAGCACCCATTCCTGTCCTGAAGACAATGACTGACACATGCCAAAAAAATTTCCACTGGATTTTGAAGGGTTGGCATGAACTACATGAGTAACAGGAAGCAGTAGAGACATTTTACATCATCTTATTCATGATGTTGACATCTGATGGAATTTAATTTATTTAATGCTGGAAAGGTTAGTGGAGGAACAGGTAGCCTACTAATGGATTCCTTGAGAAGCCAAGATTGGCATCACTAATGGATGCCTTGAGAAGCCAAGATTGGCATCACAAGCCTCCTGAGTCATCAGGATTCAACAAATATGTTTTGGGCCAAAGACGATCTGAACCCTTCAAGCTCTCTGTGATCCATGGGTTAAAGGAACTATCAGTGGTGTAATCATGAGTGGACCTGTTCTGGCACCTTTATGATGGCTGTAATGGCTGGTGGGGATCCCCATGTTATGACTCTATCCACAGTTGCCACCGCTCGCCTCTTCCCCCCCCCCCCCAATGTTTACTTGATAAGCGTGATATAACTTGTAAAATCTGTTCCTCTGAGACCAGAGTAAAGGTAGTCCAACATAAATCACCAGCAATGCCTAAGTCTTCATTACATATAACATAATCTGGCAGTTCTTTTGAAACTTGATTTAAAAAAACTTGCCATCTTTTTTGCAGTAGGTACAGACTTTGCTTAGGAAGTAACAGAATCCAATTTAACTCTGTAAAAATGTGAAAAATTGTCTCATTTTGTTTAATTCTTTTTTTTCATAACGCTCCCTTTACGTTTCATTTCAATTTAATTTTATACTCTTTAAATTTCCCTCTCCATTCTAAAAAAAGTCTCTTCTTCCTTTGTTTTCTACCATTTCCTCTCCAACTTTCTACCAACCTTTATTTTCTGCCATTTCCTCTCCAAACTTCTCTTAAGTTCTCCCAGAACCTCATCAAACCAAGGAGAAATCTTTTTCCTTCTAATTTTCATCTCTTTAATTGTGCAATCCTATCTAAAGCAGTTACAACCGAGTTATCCCAATCATCTATCATAGTACTAACACTAATACTTCTGTTCTTCTAAACTCTCCATTACATTTTGCCAGAATTGATCTCTATCAATTTTCCCACAGCCCAACATTTTATTTTCAAACTGATTCTTAATTTTCAACAATTTAGGAGGTTTTAGAAAGAAGTCTAATAAACAATGGGCTGACCATGCCACTTGCTCCCCTCTTCTAATATACCTCCCCTTTTATTAAATTGCAATAGCAGTTAGTGCATGGAGCTGCGCTATTCCCGATGCTCATAGAGTTCCTATGAGCATCGGGAGCGGCGCAAAGCATTCAGCGTGGCTCCCTGCGCTAATAACCGCCACCACAGCTTAGTAAAAGAGGGGGATAATTTTCAGTGTTTTATTTTTTAAGTAAAGATATTTTTTAAATCTGTGTTTACTGATATTTTAATAATATAATTTATTGGGGTGCATTTTTGATTATTGCAAATTAATAATTCATTTTATAAACACTTATTCCCCCCCCCACACACACACCATCTACCATAGCCCCAACACTTCCCCCCCCCCAGTGTCCAACAGAATCCACCAGGTTAGAAAATATGAGGAATAAAGGCAGAAAGGAAAAGAAAATGAGTGATGGGAAATTCCCTTCAGGACTCCTTATGATTCCTACCCAGTTTCCCACAGCACCACCACTGCTGACTGCTAGCACGGACCATTACATAAACAGTCTCGTGTGAACTACTTATGGTTCCTCCTCTTCTTCAAATTTTGGAACATTAACCCATGCTTAAGAAGCCTTCCATCATTTTCTTCACATGAACTAGCATAACTGCCCATTCCTACTTTGCCCTACATTGCTGCTTCTCCTTCCTCTCACCCTACTTATGAGTGCCACTCCTTTTTACAGACCAGCAGTATCATACTTCCTATCAGCCTAGTGGCCCTGATTCTATAAAAAGTGCCTACCATTAAGTACTAAGATTTGAGAACCTAGCTAATCTAGGCGCCTAACTCAATTTTTAAATCGGTTCAATCGGCACTGTCAATTGAAAAGTGCCATTAGAAGACAATTTAAAAAAATAATAAATTTGCCGATAGGTGCCTAACTTGGTGGGCATGATGTAGGCATCTACACCAAGGGATCTACCTGGAAAGTAGGTGTTTTTAGGGTCAGAGTTTGGGTGTGGATTGAGTTAGGCACCTCCTTTCAGGCACTGATATTTTAGGCCAAGAAAAACCTGGCCTAATATACTGGCGTCTAAGTATATATAGATGCCTACCGATGCCTATCTCAGTTCAGGCACCACTAGGTGGGATTCTACAAATGGTGCCTAACTCTAAATGGCACACAGTAGGCACCGTTTTCCTAGGCACCTACCGACCTAGGTGAGGTTTATAGAATCGGGCCCAATCTGTCTAACGGCAGCTTATCACTTTCCTAACATGCACTTCTCCTATCCGCATCTGGCTCTACCCTTTTCCTCTTCCTGCTGCTTATTAATATTGGCTCCCAGGTCACTTTCCTCCTGGCATCTGCACTATAGCCCTTCTCCCAGCAGTTAGGATAACACAGTAGCACTCGGTCTCTCAATAGCCACTAACAGAGAATGTTACAGTGTTTATTAGTTTAGATCAATAAAAAGAATGTTCACGTTGGGTGGAAGAGACTTTTCTGTGTTTTATTATTTTTGCATAATTTAGGATTGCACAATGTGCTTGAAAAGGTAGTGGCATCCTATTCTACTGAGCAATACGTCTCCTCTCTAAATTCAGAGATTCTTAAATTTACTGGGGCACACCAGTAATCATAGATATGACGGCCATGTTGGGTGTGGCACCTGCAAAGCTAACAGGTGCTGAATGAAAGAAATTCCCAAAATAGTTTCACTGCAGCACTGGCATTTTTAAAGGGGGGCATGCATCCAAGAAAGATAATCAGTTTGGAAACACACGTAAGTAAAATAAATATGACTTTGCTTTCTTGGGATCCAAAGAGTTTTGCCATGCAAGAAAAATGAGAGAAATAAAGCCCTTTCGAAACTAGAGACCGTGGCTGCATTGAAAATGAGGGCACACCATCCATTCTGAAATTCAGGAACACTTGTGTGGCAGTTCTGCATGGGGTGAAAAATTTCACTTAATTCTGAGGCAAATCAATTTCTATAAAGTGGACGGTAATATCCACATCAAACTGCTCATTGTCCCAGCCCCTTGCAATGATTGGATGACATCTGTGCTCCATCTGACAACAGCAGATTGTCATTCTCCGCACAATCCCTCTCACTTCTTCTGTCATCTGTGTTTGCAGTCCTTTACCAAGACACAGAAAGCTCTATTTACTCAACTATACAGCTTTTATTAATGCAAACAAATGGTACCTAATATGCAAGCACAGCTTGCATCAGTCCTCAGCAACCCTGAGGGAAGGAATGAACTAGCCATTTTACAATGGATTCATCAGAAACCATTTTTATTTCACTTTGAAAACCAGGTATTCACTTTAATCGGCACGTGCTAGCTAACAAACCTATCCCCCCCCCCCCGCCCCCTCCTGTTTTTTCTTTTCTTCTCATTTGTGAAGTCAGCAAACAGATTAACCTTTTTCTTGTGCTACAATCCAAATAACTTTCTGTTTGAGGTGAATGCAGAATTACAGCAAGCATGAATGGGAAAACCCAAGAGCAGTCTGCACAAAGAATGCGTTCATTCACATTACATTTGTAAAAAAAAAAAAAAAAAGATTGATTATCAGTGAATCTGCTCCCAAGTCCCATACTGCCACAATGACAAAATAATGCCTTTCTTTAAACAGGTGATGAGTTGCTAGTCTCTCAGCATTTATTAAATGATTCAACATTGCGGTAAGCTGGCAGCTAATTAGTATGATCAACACAGCACCAGGCAGGGAAAAAAGCAGGCAACCTTTTACTGGAATACAGAAGACACACGAGTACACACTCTACAGTTCTATTATTTTTGTCATTCCTGTATAGAATGCTTTCCCTGAATTAAAATGTCATTTATAATTAGGCTCGTCTCTCAGCGCTACCTGGAGCTGGCCAAAAGATCTATTCACTGATTAGCTGGTACCTCACTTTTCCTCGGCTTGGTACAGAAATATGGAACAGAAAATAAAAATAAAAGCTTGGAAAGTTACTGGGAACTGTGGGTGGCAGACATAAAGAACAGAAGAGAATTTGTGTTATTTGTATTTTTCGGATCAGGTACTCACCATGAGCACTGCAAAGTTACTGAAGTGTGTGCTCTTAATGGTGGTAATATTGTCTGCAGTGCTGATTATGTGGCACCCTTCTCCACACCAGCCTCCATGTCCATTTAGAAGGTCAAAATCCCAAAAGGCTGCGATGGGGTCTGTGCCTTGCACAAAGTGTCTCAGCCCGATGGTCACAGGCTTGGTGAGGCTCCCCAAACTGTACCCATCTGTAAAGCAACGGATTGAGTGAGAAAAATGGAGCACAAAAATCCTTCAAACAGCAGCTGAAGGTAATAAAGACACACTTGGAACGTGCTGGACTGTGGACAACTAAACAATCCCCACAATCTCCCGCTTGCTTGAATTAGGAGCAGAGGGAATATTCAAATCCTAAAAGTTTGGCACCGTCTAAATTGATCTGAATAATGGTTGCAGCCTGTTGAAGTGCCTGATTGATTTGTGGATGCTGGTTAAAGCTACATTGATTGTTTAAGATCAATTAGAACTGTTAGAATAATCAGGGGGGGGGGGTGTAAATAAACCACAATCTGCGGGTCTTGGGAAGGATTCAGAAATGAAATAATTTTGTGCTTTCAGAATCTACCATCTGTACACATATTCGTAGTCACCATTTTGCATTTTATGAAATGTCAATGCAATTCATAAAACTATGCCGGATGAAAATGTTAGACCTTCATGAACACGAAGTCAAAATAATATGAACAACTGTATATTAAACCATTTCAACGAAGGTTTAAATGTACTTATCTTAGTGGAGTGATTATTAAGCTACGTGAATAGGCTATTAAACCTGTAGGTTCTTTATATTGGCTTAGACAGTTATGATTGCTATTAAACTAACTATAGATGGAAATAAAATTCAATTTATGGAAACATGATTTTAGATACATTCGTATAATGCTAAATCAAAATAACCATTCCATATCTACAAACTGCATATACTAGCTCAGTAATTATACTTTTTTTGTAAACAAGTCGGTGTAAGTGGGTTAAACACTGGTAGCCTGTATCTACTTTGTCCCAATAAATAGGCAAGGACAATATTACCATCACAATGAGGACCGCAGCATTCTACAGCACATAATGAAGTGTGGCTTTTAGGTAAAAGATAATAATGTTGTTCAGTCCCTTACCTATTTTTGCAAAGACAGCTGGTGTGACAATGGTCCTACGTTTCCCATCGTCCGCAAGATTTGATGAGTTTCCAGTGCTAGGAAAGAGTTTTCCATTCCGAAAGACAATAACCTGCAGCTTGTAAGTGGAGTTATCAACAGATTGTAAGGATGAAGACTGCGTGAAGACAGGCTGTGGCAAATGAATTGAAGCTACTGCTACAGCGTTCTATACAATCAGAAAAAAAAAGAAGAAGAAAATTTTAAGATGCAAGTCACAACAGGGTAGCTTTCATTATGTTTTAAACTTGTGCACAAGGAATATAAGCTGCTTCTCCTTTTCCAGCAGTCTAGAAGCAACCATAGAAGCAGGAGCTGTAACCATGGGAATGGGATTGGAACAGGGCATATAAAAAGGGAAAAGCATTATGATTGCTTGTATGAATCTATATGGTCAAACTCCCTGCTGCAGCAGAGAGAATGGTTCCTACCATGCCTGCTACAGGGTCCATAAACACTGCAGATCTGATTTAAAGAGACAACCTCTAGAAGGCTTTCTTCTCCACTCAAATCAGAGCATGCAACTTACATTAAAGCCCTTTGTCCAGGGAGAAGCTTAAAAGAGTAATGAAAATGCTGAAAGAGAGATTACAACACACCATGAATAAAAAAAAATAATGATATGTCATAAAGGAAGTGGTTTTAAGCATTTTAGCCTGCATCTTGCTTGCGTAACAAGGGAATTCTTTTATTCTACAATGTATTTTAATAAATATGACACAGAAACTATGCGAACACAAGCACAACTCTGACAAACAAAAATATTAATATAGACTATTCAGGAGGCAATTCCACACGAAGCCACCTAATTTTAAGTGGCAAAAACTTGTGCAAACTGCGAAATTTATTTACATTCATAAATTAGCTCTTACAGATAATCGACTAGAGGAAAGGTGTGTGCAATGCCTTGATAATGCATTCTTTGCTGGCGGGCTTGTGCATGGACAACGAATGCAAATATGCTCATGAATTATAAAATATTGTAAGTTACCTGCTTTCTGGCTAACATCTAGATGTGATTATTGATATTAGTTATAGGGCTGATATAAGCAAGGGTACTGCAAGTGGAAGCGGGTTTTCTACCACTTACATTAGTATTCTATAGAAAAATAAGGAGCAAATTCTATAAACGGTGTCTCGATTGTAGCCAGCAGTAGGCATTCTACCACTGTCTAACCAGTCAATCAAGACACATGTTTTCTAAAATAACAAAAAAATGGGGGCACTATTCCCTCTAATCTGAGCAGTAGTCTTCCAACTGCATTGCTGCCAGTAGGGGGTGGTGCATCAGTATTGTGGTTTGAATTGCTAGGTACAAGAAGGCTCCCTGGAGTCCTGCGGAGCTTGTGATAGTGAAACAGCTCCTCCCACTGGTTGGACTGTAAGTGGAGGACTCCCACTCAGCTTAGAGGGAACAGTGGTCAGGGCTGCACAAATATTTATGCGCTAACCTTCTAGAATCCTTTGTCAGTTACATGTGCAATTGTAAAATGTAGTAACATTTACATCAGCTATTAACATGGCATAATCAGCTGTGATTAAATGCTGCATAAATACAGCAATTACATGCATAATTGCTGATATAGAATTTGTACATAGCATGCGGCATCCTATCTCACAAGCAAGTGTCATCAGCACTAATTCCACTCCCTCCGTCCCTGGGGTTGCAGTCAATACGACTGCATCCACAAATCTTCCTCTCTCCAAATGCTCGAGATGTACTCTACCCACTCTACAGGATATCCAGAGATGTCTGAACTCACTAAACATAAAAGGGTCAACACCAGAAATTATTCCACCACGTCTTCTGAAACGCTTTTTTTCTGTCTTTGGTCCGGACATCCTAAAACTGGTCTGTACAAGCCTATCTTCGGGAACATTGCCAAAAATATGGAAAGAGGTGATCGTCCACCCAATAATCAAGGACCATAAGATCATAATGCAAGAAGTTTCTAATTACCGTCCCATAGCGAATATTCCTTTCTTGGTAAAGCTTACGTAGAAAATCATCTTTCACCAAATCTCAGATTTTACCGAGCAAACTAAAGTTTTACACCCAAATCAGACTAGATTCCATCAACACCACTCCATTGAAGTTTCACTTATTGGATTAACCACAAAAATACTTTATCATCTTGATCACCACCAGTCAGTCATATCCTTAGACCTCATTCAGCATTTGACACGATAGATCACAAGCTCCTTCTGTCACGTCTTAGCGAAATTGGAATCACAGACCAGGTCATGGACTGGTTCTCATCCTTCTTTGCAGAACGGTCATCCAAGGTAATTTTTAATGCAACATCCTCAGACTCTTTTTCAACTGAATATGGCATGCCCAGCTTGAACAATACCTGAGCATTGGTTGCCTGTGGAAACTCGGGTATTGTTCAAACTGGGCTGTTTTTGTTACAATGTTTTATATGGTGCAGCCCCTACTTATCTGGCTAATAGTTTTTCCATAGCTACGCACAAATGCTCTATTTAATTTAGCCATCTGTAAATGGTTGTAAAAGCTAGAAATTCCTAAATCACTCTTTAGCATCTCAGGCAGCTTCTCATGAAAAAGAATTTCAATCATTGTTGCTCACAGTTGTTTCTTAAAGACTAAATGACTCATTCAAATATATGATTATGTTTATAATCTTTTGTAAACCGTGTAGAACTTTTTGGTAACGCGGTCTATAAGTACAATGTTATGTTATATTACTCCCCTTTTATACAAAGCACACTAGTTACCAGTAGAACACAGGATCACCCATAAAATCCTTCTGTTATTCAAAACCCGACAAAATAATCAGCCAGAATTCATTAATAATCTTCTTATCCCATACAGCTCTTCTAAGACTCTTCGATCATCTGCTCAGAATCTCCTTTCTATTCCGTCATTAAAATACATTAACACAATGAGGTCTTCCATTTTTTCCGTGAATACTCCCTCTTTATGGAATAGTATCCCAGCTTATTTACGAGACAAATCTATCCTTAATCAATTTAAGACAAAGCTTAAGACTGTTCTATTTTTTTACACTTTTGAGACCTAACTGCCCTTGTAAGGGCGACCTAGAATGATTATACCTTCAGTATCTCCCCCCTACTGTTTCTCCCCTAAATGTTATCTTTTACCTTGAACATCGTAGTTCTTGCCTTTCTTACCCTCTGTTCCTGTTTGTCATGGTTTAAATGTCTCTGAATGTTGTCATCATCCTTAGAGAAGACTTGTCATTTTAAATCTGTATTTTAGCCAATGTATGTTTTTATGATTTTGTACACTGCCTAGAAGTCTGATTAGGCGGTATAAGAAATTTTAAATAAACTTGATACTTGAAACTTTAGCCATCCCGTACAGAATTTAACCCAACAGTGTACATTCTATATGGGATGAATTTGACTCTGAAAATCTTTTGAAGGGCTGATACCAAATGCTGGAGAGAATGTGGACAACATGGGAGGGCTTTTTCTCACATATGGTGGGAATCCCAATGGTAAAAGAGGTGTAGGATCAGGTGAGTATCCCCATTTAGGAGATGATGGGACAAGAGGTTTTAGGTGTTCCTAAATGGTACATGTGGAGGGGAAAGGCTGACAATATTTTCATTGTTATATGAGGTGGCAGCAGAAAGTGGAATTATAGCACACTGCGAAAGTACGTGGCAATAGTCTCCATGCTTTGGACAATATTAACAGCCAGATACATATTATAAAGTATGGGGACCCATTAAGGATTGGTATAGCAAACAGAATGAGGGTTAAGAAATCTGCATGACAAATCTCTAGCATCTATGGTGGGTATTAAGGGTTAGCACATGAAAACAGGCTACCACAAAAAGTGACATAACAAAAAATGAGCATTACCATACTGGGACTGATCAAAAGTTTATAAAACCCAGTATCCTATTTCTAATAGTGGCCAATCTGCAAGCGTAAATCAGATCTTATGCTGTTTATCCTAGAAATAAATAGTGGATTTTCCCTCCAACTTAGTAATGGCTTATGGACTTTTCTTTTAGAAAATTACCAAATCTTTTTTAAAACCTGCTAAGCTAACTTCTATTCCCACTTTCTCTGGCATTGAATTCCAGTGTTAATTTTGTTGTATTTTGCCTATTTGTATGGAGTGGAGAAGTAACCTAATGGTCAGTGCAGTACTCCCCTGATATACTGCATCCACATGGCTCCATGTTTCATTAGAATAGGGCGTTCAGTGATGTTTTTTTTCTCAGTTTCAGAAGAGACATCATCAACTTC
Organism: Geotrypetes seraphini; assembly: GCF_902459505.1. NCBI lineage: Eukaryota > Metazoa > Chordata > Amphibia > Gymnophiona > Dermophiidae > Geotrypetes > Geotrypetes seraphini. The sequence continues at coordinate 264,739,874 of NC_047087.1, forward strand.
CTCAGTTCTCAAACAAAACATGGAGCCATGTCAGGTGTAGATAAAGGCGGGCAGCCGCTATTCATTTTCCATGATTCTGAAGTTCCCATTTTATATTTATTTCTTAAAAAAAAAAATTTTCACTGAGTTGCCAAGGTTTATGGCAGCTTGCAATCAAACATTCACAGGTAAAATACAATCAACACACAAACAACATGCAAATAGTGAGTTGCAATAGACCCCAAGTCATAAACAATATTATTGTAATGCATAAAAGTAACATCCTAGTTTTAAATTATTATACACATTGAAGTACTTGACGTTGCATGTACAACAAATTTTTTATAAACTTGAAACTTGATCAGAGATAGACCGACAGTAACATACTTCAAGAAGAAAGGAATGCCTGCCTAAACAGATCCCAGTCAAAATTTCAACCTGCAGCAAAAAGCAGCATCTGAACCACTCAGAGCCACAGGCTGAACTGACCCTGGATGTTCAATGTTGAGGCATAAACAGTTTCCAGCATTGAATATCTGGATCTGTTTTGTGTCTGCTGAAAAATTTGCCGGCCTCGATAGTGATTCAGAAATGTTGCCCGCAGCTCCCCTTCCTGCTTTCCGTCTGCTGCGGTCCACCTGGGTAGAAACAGGAAGTTGCGTAATTGGAGACAGACCACGGCAGATGGAAAGCAGGAAGGAGAACTGCAGGCAACGTTTCTGAATCGTTGCCAAGGCTGGCTGATTTTTCAGTAAGACACAAGGTGAGGGCGAAATTGGACCGGTGAGGAAAGAAGGGAGGGGGGAACATGCAGGCCGTGGAATTCTCCTGGACTAACTTCTTTTTTTTAAGGGGGAAGGTATTAAAAGAACTGCCAGATTGGGTATGGGGGGAGAGCTTATGGGGCCGGAAAAGGACAGAGAGAGAGATGGTGGGAATTGATCTGAAGTGAAAGAAGTTGGATTTGAAGTGGGGTGGAGGAAGAGGAAAAGAGATACTTGAAGGGAAAAATCATCCATCTCCAAAATTGGACATAATTGCAGACACTCACACTCAACAAACTCAAAGTTAATGCTTAAAAAAAAAACCACGCAGTGCTGCTCTTTTCTTCAAGTAATTCACCAAGAAATACTTTGAATTTCACTATGGAGTCTCCCTAAAATATTAATCAACAATCAAAAACCTAGGCGTTGTCTTCCCTCCCTTTTGTTCCTCCCTACTTCCTCCTTTTTCTTTATACACTGTAATTTTCCCCTTTATTCTATTGGTTCTGTCACGTCTGTATATTATTGTATTTTATTATGACATTGTCTCCTGTTCATTTGATTATGTATTTTACTTTTGTAAACCGCCTTGAAGTCTGATAAGGTGGTATAACAAATTTTAATAAAACTTGAAATTTGAAACAATACTTTAAGTTTCCATTCTCATACCTGCAAGGTGGTATCTTCTTCTTTTTATGCTCTCCATCAAATTTGTTCAATTCGTTCATTCCTCAAGCAAAGTTCTATTCGTATTCTTATACGTTCTCTTGTAATGTCCAAGCTTGATTATTGGAACTTCATTCTCATTGGTCACCCGAAATACCAGTTGCATAGGTTACAATTAGTCCAAAACACTGCAGTTAGATTGCTTAATCGCCATTCCAAATTAAACCACGTTACACCACTCTTAAAAGCTGAGCATATTCTTCCCATCTCATATTACATTCCTTTCAAGTACAATATACTTTCTCACCAAATATCATTGAGTGTTCTCCATTCCTTCTTATTTAGCCTCTTGGTTCAATACTCTCTGCAAAGAACTCTTCGGTCATCCCAACAGTTATTAGTTATTCCCTCATTTCAACAATTATTCCTTGACGTTCACAGGAATTCCTCATTCTCTGTCATGGCTCCCACTCTCTGGAATTCTTTACCCTATCTTTGCGCTGAAAGTTCATATGCGACATTTGAGACGCAACTAAAGGCATACTCACCATCAAGATATGCACAGCCGACCCAATTTATTCTGCCCCCATTCCAGTTCTCCACTCCTCACACCATATGGTCAAATCTAAATTCCACACCTTCACATCCCACACTCCTTACAACCATCCAGAAATAGGTGCAACCGCTGACACAGGCTCTTCCCCCACCTCAATTCCCCCCTCACACAAATCAACCAAGCCCCGCAAAAAAATACACAGAACACTGAAAAAACTAGCCTACTCCCACTACCCCCCAACAGACCTCACTTATACCCAGACCCTCCAAGGATTCTACCTTCAGGTACATTAGATAGACTGTGAGCCCACCGGGACAGAGAGGGAAAATGCTTGAGTATCTGATTGTAAAAACCGCTTAGATAACCTTGATAGGCGGTATATAAAATCCTAATAAAAAATCCTAATAATAAACATAAGATCGATGAGAAACAAATCCATTTTGATCAAAGACTGGTTAACCGAAACCAACCCCGACCTTGTCCTACTCACGGAAACTTGGCTGATATCAGATAAAGATATTATCATCAAAGACTGTCTTCCCCAAGGTTTCAAGATCCTATCCCTAGCCAGAACTTGGGGAAGGGGAGGAGGACTAGCTATTATCTACAAAGACCATCTCAACTGCACCACTCTCAACGCCAAATCTTCCCCCAACTTAGAAACACTAGCCATCTCACTTACCTCAAAGTCACTGGCCTCCTCCCTAACTATCACACTGTTCTACATTCCACCCAATAAATGGACTTTAGCCAAGGAGGATTTCGCAGAATACCTACTAACCAACTCATTAGCAAGTCCATACAACCTATTATGCGGAGACATTAATATTCACCTGGAGCAGTTAGACCAGCCAGATATATCAGACTTTTGGTCACTAATCTCCCAACTAGGATACCGTACTTCAAACCCCCGCCCACCAAAACCCATGAAAGAGGCCACCAACTAGACCTGGTGACATTTGCCACCAATGAGCAAATCAATCCCAAATTCCTCTGGAACCAAGACAACTGGTCTGACTCCCTATGGTCTGACCATAAACTATGCAGCTTTTCCATTTACGGCCAACAAAAAACCACCAAAAACAGCAAAAAAAAACCACATCAAAACTCATACCTCCAGAGGTAAGATCGACCCGGTCGAATTCTGGTCCGTCTATGAAACCACTGCCAAACAAAATGAAGAACCAGACCAACTTATGACCTCCTGGCTCAAAGACAGCACAAACATTCTAGATAAAATTGCCCCCATAAAAACACGTACAATTAGAACTCCAAATCAAGAGGGATGGTTTGACCCAGAGCTACTACTGTTAAAAAAGGACCTTAGAAAATTAGAAAGAATTTGGATTAAATCTGGAACCCCAGGAGCACAGAATAGCATGGAGACTCAAATTAAAAAACTACAAAAAACTCATCACGGAAAAGCGAATAAATTTCTACGCCCACAAAATCGGAAACGTCACAATCAACAGTAGCAACTTCTTTAAACTGGTCAACGACCTCTATAACCTAGAGACACGCACCGATAACCATGATGACGAATCCTCATTAACCGCTAACACCGTAGCAGACTTCTTCAACTCCAAGACACAGAAACTAAGATCATCTTTAACTTCCCCCCCAACCCCCACGGGGACTTCCCAATCTTACCAGACACAGACAGGACTACACGAGACCCAGGGACCAGAACGGACCTAAGTTGGAACCAATTCACTCCCATTGACTGGCACACCTTTAACAAATACTTCAAGAAATACTCCAACTCCTTCTGCAGACTGGATACCTGCCCCCCACACATCCTGAAAACTGCTCCGATCCACTTCAAAGCCAACATGCTGGCTTGGACAAACCGCCTTCTATCCACAGGGAGCTTTCCAGTAGAACAGGGCCACATTTCGATAACCCCAATCATAAAAAACACAAAAGAACCACCCAATTCACCGTCTAACTACAGACCAATTGCAAGTATCCCATTATTCACCAAAATAACTGAAGGGGTGGTAAACACCGAGTTAACTACATATCTGGAAAAATTCAACATACTAAATGAAAATCATCAGGTTTCCGCTCTGATCACAGTACCGAATCCATCATAGCCTCTCTCCTAGACAACTTACACACACTCTTTAGCCAGGGCTCCAGCGCATTGATCGTGCAACTCGACCTGAGCAGTGCTTTCGACCTAGTCGACCACAACATTCTCTTAGACTGCCTTGCATACATCGGCATCTCCGGCCAGGTCCTCAACTGGTTCAGGGATTCCTAAGTAACAGATCATACCGAGTATTTAAGAATGACTCCTATTCATACAGCTGGGACAACTCCTGTGGTGTACCGCAGGGCTCCCCCCTGTCCCCCACCCTGTTCAATGTTTACCTTGCCTCCCTGGGTAATCTTCTGCATAGCCACAAACTTAAATTCTTCATCTATGCTGATGACATCACAATAGTCATCCCGCTATCCAGCTTCACACCAGAATTCCTCTCCTTCCTCTCAAATACACTCAACCAGATAGAACTTTGGATGCAATCCTACAGACTGAAGCTAAACCCCGACAAAACAAAATTTTTCCTGGCTAGCCCCAAAGACAAAATCATAGACACCACAATTCAAGTAAAAGGATTGACCTTTCCCCTCGAACAAACCTTAAAAATACTAGGAGTCACACTGGACAAACACCTAACCCTGGAGAAACACACCGACGCTACAGTTAGGAAAAGCATCTCGGTGCTCTGGAAATTACGCACCATAAAAAAATATTTCGACGACTCATCATTCCGCCTCCTAGTGCAATCCTCCGTCCTCAGCATACTGGACTATTGTAATATCATTTACCTGAGCTCCATGAAGAAAAACACCAGAAGACTTAGAATGATCCAAAACACCGCTGTTCGGCTTGAAAAAATGGGACCATGTTACCCCTTTCTACCACAAACTTCACTGGCTACCATTTGAATCCAGAGTCCTATTTAAATTCGCCTGTTTCTGCTACAAAACAGTTTTCGGCCTAGCCCCACACTACATTAACCCACACTTCATCCTGAATCACAGAAACAAGAACTCCCGCAGAATCCAGTTATTTGCTTTCCCCTCCCTAAAACTCTGCCATTCCAATAAATTCTTCGACAAAACCCTCGCCTTCCAGGCCGCCAAGCTAAACCCATGGATAACCCAATTAATCCTCGAGGCTCCAACCTACCTTAGCTTTAGAAAACTACTCAAAACACACCTCTTCCAATGCCACGATACTTAAAGGTCCCCTCCCCAAAGAACCCCCAATCCCCCCTTCCTTCTTTCCCCTCGCCCTACCCCCTTCCCCTCGCCCTTCCCCTTCCCCTCCCCCCCGACCCACCCGACCCTTTTCCCCAATGTCACCCTCTCCGCTGTCTGCATCCCTGCTCACACCAACACCCAACTCTATGCAATTCTGTTCAATTATTACTTAACTGCACACAACTATGTTTAATTAATGTAACGATGCAAGTAACTATATTCAATCAATGTAAATCTGTTCAACCAATTCTTAACCGCATGTAATCCTTGTTTAACTAATGTGAACCGCCTAGAACTCACTGGGTATGGCGGTATACAAGAATAAAGTTATTATTATTATTATTATATTATTTCTGCCTGGCATTCTGCTCACAACGCTCCAGATTCTTCAACTTCACTATCTTTGCTCTGACAGCTCACTCTTGAGTCTTAAGATACAATTTCAAGCAAATTAACACTGTTCTCCACCATTTCGCTTACAACTCAATAGGCTCAGGCAGTGATCGAAAATGGTTATATTTTTACCCTTTCCTTATATGTTCTTATCCTGTCCCTTTTCCACTGCTCAATTGTAACTTGCCCTTCTTCCCTTTCCTAATGTTTCAAGATATGTTTGTCCAGTTGGTATATTGTTTATTTGTTTGTGTTCATTCCCCCCCTCCTATATTTATCTTACTGCTCTACAATAAGCAATCCTTTCCTGACATATATTTGTGACAAGGACACCCTGTACAATAAATAGAAACTGAATTACACGCAAGGGATAAAAGTATATATAACTGCACATTAATTTATTAGAATTTATTTATAGCCTTGTTAAAGGTGCATGACAAAAAAAAGCCAAACTTAGGCAATACAGTGACATACATACTCAAATAAAAATACAGTACATATTATGGCATAGTATGCTACTTACAATGTCAACAAAAGACTCATTATAGACAGTTTTTCTTTAAAATGTGTACTCTAGATAATGAGTGTAAACATGTAAGTTTAGCTTCCGTAGTTATGAGGATAATCTGAACAACAAACCCCAAAACATAACTCCCCTACAAAAAAATTATTTTAACCTTTTTTTAGCTTTGTAAACCGGCCAGGTGCACGTCGATGGTCGGTATATTAAAACTTAATTAAACTTGAAACTTGAGTATCCAAAACAGAATATATATAATAATTTACATGATGAAAAAACATATTTTTATCTCCAAGGAAAACAGCCTCCACACACATGAACCTCAGCTAATGGAAACTGAAACTAAAGGCCAAAGTGCTTTTACAGTAGCAGATTTTGTGCTTCATTTGGAACAACAGTTAATGTCATGTCTCCACAGAGAAGCTAATTTCTAAGGAGCTTATCATCCCAAATTTAGATTCAAATTTCTGCTAAACTTTTGTATAAAAAGCATTTATTTGGAGCATTTTAATCACCATATAAACTACTATTCAAGATCATAACTGCATATTTCCAATCACATTATACATCTACACATATACAAAATAAATGCAAAGAGTAGCCCCCCTCCCAGACTACCTTATAATTCTTGGTGGTCTAGTGGAGTTGACAGGGCAGGAATAATTTCCAGTAGCTCTTGCCCATGTCAGCTCTGCCACAAAAAGTCATGGCAGCCATTTTGAGAACAGAGTCAGCATGGGAAAATGTGAATGGGGTTCACTCCTGCCCTGACTATACCCCTAGACTGCCAGGGATTATAAAATAGGCCAAGGGGGGCATTCACAATTAAGTTAGGTGTGCAACTAACAATATTCTATAACTTGTGTGCCCAAATGTGCTTGCACAACTTTATAGAACCTAGGAGAATATGCATATCCAGAGTAGAGAATAGTCAAAATAGGAGTGGGATTGGCATTGGCATTTATACGGTCATAGATCATGCATTTGCTCTACCACCTTTTCTGTGGTACAACCAAAGCGGTTTATATATTATATACAGACACTTTTCTCTGTCCCTAGTGGGCTCACAATCTAAGTCTTTTTGTACTTATGAAAATATGTTATAAAATGCATGCATTCAAGTCAATTCTTTCTGACATATATAGGCACACCTGCCAAACCTTTTCCAGAGGATATGAACTGAGGTTGCAGGGTGGGGGCTAAACTTAGGAGTAATGTCAGAAAGTACTTTTTCATGGAGACAACGGTGGATGCCTTGAATGCTTTCCCGCAGAAGGTGATGGAGATGAAAGTTGTAAGAGAATTCATTGGAGAAAAACTAGGATTTTCTATATGGATAGAGAACAGAAGCAAAACAAACTTAGTGATGCTTAGACTGGAACTCCAGTAATTGGACAATAAGGCCAGACTTGATTTAACTAGACAGATCTGGATGGGCTGGAGTGAGGCTTCAATGGCAACTCCAGTAGTGGGGAATAAGACCAATGCCTGACATAATTCTGTATCCCCAAAATGTCAAGGAGTGATCAACATCAAGTATGCATATGTTTTACCACATCATAACATATGCCATGAGTTTATCATTTTGAGAAGACTGAATGGACCATGCAAGTCTTTATCTACATTCACCTACTATGTAACTAAGTTACATGTGTGTTTCTACTTTCCCTTTATAAAAATGGCACAACATATGTGCTATACTTGCCTTGGCACCCTGTGATAAAGGTACCATTCTAAGCGTATCCCTAACATAACATCTTTTGTAGAACATCTGGCGCAACTTAAGGCCCAGAAGGAAAGTGGGAAAGTGAGAATTAGTGAGAGAAGGGAGACTGAGATGGCTGGCCAGCAAAAATCTTTGTTATGGTCCTTAAAGTTAAGATGCAGTCAGGGCCTTCAGTGAATACCCAGCTAAACCATGCACAATTTTTTTTTGTATACTTTTTGCTTGGTGCAGTTTGCTTGGTTGAGAGGGCTACTTGCTTAACCAATCAAGCTATACAAAGCACAAAGTAAACAACAATGACAAAAAAAAGCATGGCTGTAGGGCTGGCCATTCAGCCTGGGCATTCACTGAGTCCTCCTGAAGGTCCTGACAGCACTACTCTGAATTTGATTGGTTGAACAGGCCGTAGACAACAAACAAAAAGAGAACCCAACAATTCCACAGTGAGAGGGTTACAACCAAAAAGAAAAGGAAGACTGCGGAAGTAAAGTTTGTGATGCAAGATTTTATTCAGTCAATAAAATGTATCACAACAATGCAATGCAATGAAAGATGAGGACCCAACACTGTCCGTGTATCACGTGTAAGTGAATATTAATAATTGAATATTACAAATATGGCAGATGTTAGAGAAATGAATGTGAAAAATGGTGACAAATGCTGTCGATGAAATATAGTGAATATGGAACATATGCATCAGTGTATGTGCCCTTTAATGAGCCTATTCTAAACAAGAAAATGAAGGGATGAAAAATTTAAATATCATGTGAAAAATTTTATGTGAAAAATTAATCTCATGCTGATGGAATGTGCTCTGGTGTTGGTTGAGGTAATCGGTGAATAATAACATGTATAGAGAAATGAAAAATGATGGATGAGAATACATACCTATGATTAGGGGGTTCAATGGTAAAACAAATGTGGATGTAATACAAAACTACAGCTACAGAAAAATCCCTAAAACATAAAATAAAATAAAAACATAAGAATAAAATCAACATCAAAAATGAAAATTATATTTATTATAAATTAAAATCTAATTAAAAAAGGAAAAAAGGCCAATGGCAAGATGTACCCAATATTGAATGGGCAAAAAACAAACTTGTAAAATAATACTATTAAAAATGGTTAAAAATCTGGAAGAATCTGTGGTTGATCCTGAATTGATTGCCCCCATATGTCATGCGATGAGGGGTAAAGCCCCACCCTCCAATGTAGGTGGTTTTGGTGGAATTTGTCAGAAAGAGAGCGAGAGTTGGAAAATTGTCTGTGTGTCCCAGTAATAATGTTATCTTTTAATGTCCTGTTTTATCAGTTATATATTTATTAAATTTGTTGTAAACCGCCTAGACGTAATGATAGGCAGTATATCAAATAAATAAGAAACTTGAAAATAGAAAAGTCATATGAAGACGAATAAATCTAGAGATACTGCACTATCTGAAACTGAGCAGAGAAGACCATAGTTGTTGAAAGACCATAGTTAAAAGAAAAACCTTCGATAAAAGAAAAACCCAGCCGGAAAGAGAGGGGAATGATAGATTACTTGAGGAAAAAAAATATATCACTAAGCTGGTCAGAAGGCAAAAAAAAAAATCAGCCTTAATGCTACCCATAAAATTAATCTAAACTTGCTACACAATCTATGGTTTTTAAGATTGTTTACATAGATCTAAAAGTACTTTGATGATATTGTTAGATCATTTGAAATATACTGGCCTGGCTGGTGATACAATAGTGGATATCTATTTGGCTAAACCACTAAAAAGAAGACCGACATGGATCATGAAAGTAATCTATTTGAAACCTTTATATCTTTAAAATATATATTTGCGTAGTTAACGATGCAAAGGTAGCTAACAATTTAGGGCTCCTTTTACGAAGGTATGCTAGGGCCTTAACGCGTACAATAGCGTGCGTTAGATTCCCGAGCGCGCTAGCCACTACCACCTCCTTTTCAGCAGGCAGTAGATTTTCGGCTACTGCACGCTATAGCGCGCGGTAATTTTGTGCATGCGCTAAAAATCCTAGTGCACCTTCGTAAAAGGAGCCCATAGTCAAAGTGCTAAATATAGATCACAGAATAAATATGTATATGTTAAAGTAGTAAAATTGGGGGCCTTACCTGGTCATGTAATTTTCAACCTCTGGAAACCATCATGTAAAGGAGGATAGTCTTGGACAAAGCGTCAGGCATGATAAAAAATGCCGCGAGAAACTTGTATAAAAGGTGGCAGAGGATGATGTCATATAGGCGCCATGAGATAATGTGTGAAACAGATCTATTGGACCAAAACTTAAAATTAATCTCAAACCTCTAATTAAAGGAGACAAAAAAACATAAAAAGGTGGAAAAAAAAGTGTGAAAAATATATATTATGGAAATGTGCTTGTTGGACTGAGGATTAATTGAACAGCGCCTAAAATATTGCGAGGCACATGATGAGAAAACACCGAGGAAAACTGGAGTGAAAGGACATCAAAGACTGATGTCAAATAGAAATGAAGGGAAAAAAAAATAATAAATTGCGATTGGGAGTGGGTATCTTTGTGCTTATTGAAACTAATCTAATAAAAAAAAAAAAATCCAAGATTAGGAAACAGTGAAAAATGATGAAAAAGTGAGTGTGGAGTGATCCAAGTAAGATGTGAACATAACGTAATGAGAAACCAATGGTGCTGATTGTTATTGGTGATAAAAATATAAAAATGGGTGAGAAGTGAGCCTGATAGGATGTATGCATAATGTATCGTGTAAATATGGCAAATTAGAACTAAGGGCTCCTTTTACTAAGCCGGGTTAGGGCATTAACGTGAGGAATAGCACGCACTACAATGCCGCGCACGCTAGACGCCAACGCCAGCATTGGGCTGGTGTTAGTTCTAGCCGCATAGCGCGGGGATAGCTTGCGCTAATCTGCTGCATGCGCTAAAAAGGCTAGCGCAGCTTAGTAAAAGGAGCCCTAAGTGCTGACATAAGGTGATCTTGCACATATTATACCTCCTTTTTCCTACTGGCCATACCTCTTCCTATGCACCCTAGCATCCTTCTACCTTTCGCTATCACCTTTTCAATTTGTTTGGCCACATTAAGATCATATCAAATATAAAAAAGATTACATAGAACTAGGCATCCGCTTCCAATAACCAACACTATTTTCTTATGCCCACGGTACCATGGGCACGTTAAGATAATCACATACATTCACTCCCAAGTCCTGCTCTTCTGTCGTGCACATAAATTCTTCACCCCCTAAACAGTACCGTTCCCTTGGGTTTTTGCAGCCCAAATGCATGACCTTGCATTTCTTAGCATTGAATTTTAGCGTCCAAATTTCAGACCATCGTTTAAGCTTCGCCAGGTCTTTCTTCTTGTTATTCACACCATCCTGGGTGTCTACTACATTGCAGATTTTGGTATCACCCGCAAAGAGGCAAATCTTACCCGACAACCCTTCACAGACAGAATTTTCTTTGAGAATAAAAACACATTAGAAAGGAGAAAGGTATATGTTAATAATTTACCCTGTTGTAACTGATGACTGAATTATTTTAAAAAAGATTGGGTTGTAGTGCTCCTTTAGTTAGACTTTTGAGACACCCAAGAGCCATATGCATAATGGTCTGAATGTAGTGCACTATTATTTTTTTATGAGCAATTTGCATAAGACTAAGGTGTTAATGTTTTGCAATTTAAGTAAGTGTACTATGGTTCTTGTAACAGAAATACTGCCCTTTCCAGTTGATGGAATTAGTTATCTCTTAGCATTGGCCCTTTTTCAATCATGTTGGTTTAAAATTTTAGTGGAAAATAGAAGATAAGGGAAAGTAATCATCTATTAAACAATATGGATGATTCATAATATTCTAGCGTGACCTGAATATTGATGAACTGAATATTCAAGGTCAAGCTGGAGTCTTCAGTAGATATGCAGATAAGATGAGGAATTGTAAAGCTCATGTTTATTGGAATTTGTGACACTACCTTTTTGTGGTGGGCACATCAGACAGGTTTACAAAGACAATCTAAAACAGGAAGACATAGAAAGGAACTCCAAATGTGATAGAACAGGGGATAGGTAGAGAAAGAGAAAGCAAAAATATCTAGAACAAGAAAGTACAGGAGACATGAGGAACATAGGAAACATGGAATAGAAAATTACACACTAAAGGGTAGGGAAATTATAGTCAATACTGAGGCTTGTTTGCTTTGCTTCTGAGAAATAAATCAATCAGCTTCACTTACTAATCCTAAAGGTCATGATTTAGAGGAAACTGATGACTAAGGGCTATTACGAAGGTGCTCTAGCGTTTTTAGCACACGCACCGGATTAGCGAAAAACTACTGCCTGTTCAAGAGGAGGCGGTAGCGGCTAGTGCGCGCAGCATTTTAGCGCTATTCCGCGCTTTAAGGCCCTAACTCGCCTTCGTAAAAGGAGCCCTAAATATGTTTTGAGATAATTTTTATCCAAATAATTTTTACTCAGTTATAATTGGCACTCATTTCACCTACCTCAAAATGAAGAGTCAGATACACTGAGACTGGGGCTCGGAAATACGAGGCCTACACAGAATCTTTTCATACCATATACAGTAATGTAGTATTGTCACTTTTGAACTTCCTCCCTCTCCTTTTGTATCTTAATGTTTAAGTTCTTGTATTTGTGTTTAATCAATTTTACTACATACCTGTAACCCTCTATATTTTTTAATCATATGAATGTAACCTAGGCTTCCTATTCCATATTTCCTTTCTTTTCCCTCAACATTCTTTTTGCTTATTGTATAGTTCTTAGACATTTTATATTATTTGTGGTTAACAAATAAAGGTGAACTATAAACTATTGCATTATATAAGTAAAATTTGATAGATTTATAAGCAACCAAATTATGCTTAATAAGAATCTTTTTATGTACGGTATATTATATTGTTAATTCACTTCATTTTAGTGTTACTATGTTATAACAGTGCATGCTAAATTAACAGCATTAGATTTTAATGATATATTAGATGGAAAATAGTCATTTTACAATGGTGTGATAAGTTTTTATTGCATTTACCATATCTTTAGAGCAAAACTTAAGGTGTGGTAAGTGCAGGAGGCATGGTGTAAATCTGCCCTGCTTTTATCACACAGGATAGATGGTTTCTACATGGTCACCTCCATATTACATGCATTAGCAGACAGATTGGGTGCACTCATGCTCTCTGCCAGTGCATGTAATATGGAGGTAACCCAAACACAGAAATAATCTGCTTCTACAGTGTACCCATACAATCCAACTACCCCAACCCTGTTCTTATCCCTTGATGCACCATCACCCCAATGCTAGTTCCCTGATCCCCCCAGAATACCAATCATGCAGCTCAAGATTCCCCCAATCCTGATCACAATTCCCTGATTCACTAAAACCCCAATCACACAAGAAGCATGAAATCACATGAAATCAGAGATTAGTGAGTTCATTTTCAAAACACTAAGATGTCCCAAAAATGGCATAAATAGCACTTGGGGCCTGATTTTCTAAAGGACACCAATCTTGGCGGCCGCTGATAGCATGTCAATCACACATCGGCATCCTATAGAGAATCACATCTACTTTTACCAACAGATGCCTTAAATGTAGGCCAGCATTTTACAGGTCTACATTTAAGGTATCTGTCTCGTGCCTATGAAGATGCGTAGGGATGCTTATGGATGCCCAAGGCCACTTCTGGTGGAGACCATGCCCACGCCATGTCTTGGGCATCCTTAAGCATCTCTACATGTCTCCATAGGTACACAACATACACCTATAATGTATAGGAGTCCTTCCCCACCTGCATTAAAAAAAAAAAAATGAATCCTGATTGGCTGTGAGATGGCGGTAGGATGCCTACCACCGCCTACAATTGGGATGTCCATTTGGAAAATCAGCACCTTGGACATTTTTCTTCTCAAAATGTACAAATGTCAATTTTCAAAACTGGCTTTCTGGACATCTTGCTAGGCTTCCTAGCTGCTGTGCGTCCAAAGTTCAAGGGTGTGTGTTGCAGACAAGCTATGGGTGGGCTTGCGGTGATAATCAAACATTTCCCAAGACATCCAGGAAGTAGCTTAGATGTCTGGAGCTAGACCTTTTTTTAAAGCATCTAAATGCTAAAAATGTACCCAAACTGACCAGATGACCACTGGAGGGATTAAGTAATGATACCCCATACTCCCCAAGTGGTCACTGAAACCATCCCAGCCCCCAAACATCTGAATGAAAAAATACATACCTGTCTCTAAAACATCAGCATTTGGTATGGGAAACACTAGTAAGGAATCACACAGGTGTCTTAAGTAGCCTAGTGGGCGGGCTAATGAACCATAGAGAGGAAGACCCAGGCCCATAAGTCACTTTAAACACTACATTTATAATGGAAAGGGTGAGCCCACCAAAACCTACCAAAATCATTTCACTTACCATACAGGTGCCGCCAGAAGCCATAAGTGCTATTGTGGTGGTAGATAGGTGGTTATAGTAGGTTTGGGGGGATTTTTGGAGGGTTCATCATGGTGACGAGTCAAAACCATGTGAGACAATCGCATGCAGACAATGCCGGACAGAAAATCGCGCACAGGATGTCAGTGCGCTGGATTGAAACACTATTTTAAAGCGCTCCGAGGGTATGTGTGTAGGAGACCCCCACACACTTTACTTAGAACTGTTGGCACTCCTATTAGGGGTGGGTAGGGGAACCCCCGACCATTACAGAGGAAATTGTAATTTTTCCCTAAAAAAGAGGGAAAAAGGCTGTTTCCTCTATAATAGGGGGTTCCCCCCCAAACACCAGCTTTGTAATGGACTGGCCACACAGACATGCCAGTGGGCTCCTCAGAGGGTACTGTTGTGAATTTCATCTAAAGAGTGCCAGGTGTACATCTTGCCATAACCTCCTTATAATGTATGGTGAACCCTCCAAAAATCAGTGGGCACTGGAGATTTTGAACTTGGATGCTTTTCTCTTCTAAAATGGCCAAAAATGTTAGGCATCCTAAGGTTGGATGTCCTAAGGGCCAAGATGTCTAAATAGGCCACTTCCCTCCCAAATAAAATTAGATGTCTAGCGGTTTTGAAAATGGACGTTTCCCCACTTCAACTTTTGAACGTCTTGCAGGAAATGTCCAAGTATGTATTTCAGTAGGATTTAGCACAGTAAAGCTCTGGATTATTCAATGTTTGAATTTAAATCACCATTTGGCTGGATACGTATAATGTATTTAGGATCAAATCGAACTGAATACAAATATTCAGTAGAGCCCTTCTCAGGGCACACCTTTAGGTAAGCACTGTCTTGCAGGGTTTTTCTCACTGGATATAGACTCACAATACTAATGCACAGAGCAAAAAACAAAAACCATCAGCCACAGCCACTTAATTGTCCCAGAACTTTTTAACTACCTTGCAGAGCTGGATTGAACTTAGGTGTGGTCACAGATGAAGTTCATTCTGGTTTGCTTGTCTTTTTTTGTTCAGATCTAAGAGATACAGTATCTAGCCTTTCCTTTTCCAGGAACAGCAGTTCCCCACAGCAGAGTACAGTACAGGGATTCAAACAGGGATTGGACAGATTCCTGAGGGAAAAGAGGATCGTGGGGTACTGAGGGAGGTGCTGGGGTGTTGCATAAGTATAGACAGCTCACCAGGTCGTGCAGGTGCAAGGCCGGAGGGTTAGGACATTGATGGGAAGATAGGACTTCGATGAGAAACCTAGGGGGCAAGGGGGCCCGTTCTGGTGATTAAGGCAGGTCATGACCTGTTGGGCCGCCGCGGGGGCGGACTGCTGGGCGGGATGGACCTCTGGTCTGACCCGGCAGAGGCACTGCTTATGTTCTTATGTTCTCTCTCATACTCCAGAGATGATGAATTTCTCTCTCCTAAAGAGCAAGGGTAGGCCGAGGCCTAAGCAACCCATCACCTCTACTACATCTCCTCCTTCTGGTACATTGACTGGACCCTAGCCATGTAGCAGAATGGTCAGAGATCTGTTCATCAGGTAAGTCTTTCCTATCAGTACCCTTCTCCACTAATGCCAACTCCAGATTCCGTTTCTTCTTTCTTGCTATGCCACACACCTGGAACAGACTTCCTGAATCACTATATCAAGCTCTATCCCTGGAGCTTACTAAAGTGCCCCAAAGTATCACTTTGTTTTAAATCATGTTGTTTTAAACTGATTCCCATATAGTAATTCATTTGAATATTTTATATCTCAATCTTTTGGTTTTCAGTGAAGTTTTGGCATTAGATGCCTTCTTACAAATTAATGCTAGACACCTCTTTTTTTAACAGATGCATCAACAGAGTTGAATGTAGATTTACTTTAATTTCTTCCCAACCAAATCTTACTACAATTCTACAATATCTGGTTATTAGCATTGTTTTATTTGTATTCCTCTCCCTTTTCACAGTTTTATGGTAAGTGATCCGATGCTTTGCTTTATAGTGCCATAAGAAAATAATAATATACATGATGGAAAATCAGTGTTACTACCTTTACTGAATTACATCATCTTTTAAGTTAATACAATTTGAAGCTATTTTTTTTTTAATGTACATACTATGTTAGCAGCATTTGAATTAACTGACACTAGAAAAGATCACTGTGCAGCTTTCCTTGCATGGGATTTATAGCCCCTATTATGAAATGAAGTGCGTACATCATGTGTGCCTTTAAATAATGTTCACGGCTTCAAATTTATCAGTATGCACAACATGCTCAGTTTTCTTGTTTTGCCTCGTCCATAAAGGCAACAATCAGAGCTCAAAACAAATAATGCTATCTGAAATCTTTGTGCTTCTCAATTTAATGCATTGTTTATATTTCCACACATTGACAAAGCATTTAAATTCATGGTAGGTTGTAAAGAAATGACAAATTTCATACCTCTAACTTCTGCATCATTTCAAACACTGATACAGTGAAGAGACAAACCATTCATTGGGGGGTGGGAAGGTTGTTCCCCAAGTTTTCTGTAAATGTCAAATTTTTATGATGTTGCTAAGGACTATGCTAATGAAACTTGATGACGCAGATGAGGTACTAGACCGTCAGCATTCATATTGTTTGTAACCTTGATACGGAAAACGAACTATGCTTTGCAGTTGTGAAGCATCATTTCTGTGTTAGCGTTACTCACCAAGTGGAATTAAAAGCTGTACTACTGTAACCATGACAACCAGTTGTCTCCCGCATACAGTATCAGTTTGAAATTGTACAGGTCATTCCTAACAAAGATTTAAGCCAACAAATGTACTCTGTCCCTGAGGTGAAATCTGATTTTGGAACAAACATGCAATTACAAACATGAAAAACATTTTAGCTTTATCTGTATAGCCAATCTTAAAGAGTTCATAAAACTCTAATTTCCTAATTTAAGTACGGCACAAAATAAATGTAAACAGAAACCTCTCTAATCAAAGAGGTTAGCAGTAGGCATGTTTAGTACCTACTTTGGTCTTGATTCCTTTAAATTAGAAACGTAGAAAATTTTCTGTCAGAAGTGAGTTTGTTGACCTTGGTAAATAGAAAGAATCACACTGTGTCTAACAACAGTGTAGCTGCAAGGTTCTCTGTGTCTCAAGATGGCAAATACCCCTCTTATGAGATGTGACAGAGCCCTGTAGGCATGTAAACCAGTTACAAGCTGCAAGAAGTATAGAAAAGGGCAGGATTGGTAGCTAAACCAGAAAATAGCCTTTTTCTTCTGTCTAAACTGAGAATGGAACAAGTTGTTTACGACTACCGAGTCCAATGCAAGATAAACAGATCTTATCACAGTTACCACAAACTTTTCTAATTGTCTGCTGACAATTTTTTTTCTTGATAGTTTTATTTATGAAAATTGATGTATGCCTTCAAGTTGTTTTTTAAAAATATATTTCCAAGTGAATTAAAGTGGTAACCTTTATATAAATTGTTCAAGTTGGTATTTGCTGGGTTATACAAGGTTTGTTCAAAAAGTTCCAGGGCTGATTTTATAAAAATTTATTAAACAATCATGCAAATTATTATCCCAGGACAAGCGGGCAGCAAGTATTCACACAATGTGGGTGATGTCATTTACGGAGCCTGTTACAGACAGTGTAAAACTGTACTTTCGCTTTAAGATTTAGAAAGCTTTAAGACAGCCCGCACCGCACATTTGCAAGTACCTTCTCGCCTGATGCCAGCTCGCGAGGTCGTCAATTTTTTGTTTCCTGTGGAGTACACACATATCTAAACTTTATCTAGGTTTTTCATGTAGTGCTAGTTGAAGATTGCCTGCTTTCATTCTTTCACCAGCTGTTCCTTCTGGCATATTTTGTTCCATTCTTAAAGCTTTACTAAGCTTTGATATCTCTTTTACATGTATCCTTGAATCTCAAAGAATGATCTTCCAAGAAGGTAGAATTCAGAGGAAGATCAGGAAGTATTTGTTTGTGGAAAAGGTGATTGATGTATAAAATGGACTTTGGGGGAAATGGGAAGCTCAGAACGGGTTACAATCGTTTGAAAACAGACTAGACATGACAACAAATAGGTTACAGTAGACAATAACAGAGCTTATTCTAAAGACCAAACTGGACAGGTGTTATGGACTGAAGGCTATATCAAAAAGGTAGGATTTCAGTCTGCTTTTAAACAAGGTAAGGGAATTTTTATTTTAAAAAGTTTCAAGTTTATTTAAAATTTGATTGATCACCTAATCATATATTCAAGGCGATGCACAATTCTAAAAATAATTTATGACAATGTACAGGGAAACAAAAATTCATATACCAAATACATGACTTACAGGACAAACAGAACCAATACGGGAAGGGGCTTGGTGGACAAACTTGGGCAATTTATTCCAGGCATAGGGGGCAGCTAGATGAAAGGAACAAAGTCTGGAACTGGCAGTGGAGGAGAAGAGTACTATCTGAGGAATGGAGTTCTCTGAGAAAGAGAAGAGAGGAGAGATATTGAAGGGCAGCAGAGGCAATGAGGGATCCAGGGTCACAAGGAACAGCATGGGTTTGAACCTACAAACTTAGGGTGCGGAGGCTGAAGCTTTAACCTCTGTGCCACACTCTCCCCCAAGGAGAGGTCTCAATCTGTCCTCTTTTTTTCTGGAGCCATACAAAATTAGTGTTAAGTTAATCCAATAGAAAAACATCATCTTATTTTCTTTTCTATGTTTTGTTTTTTTTTTTTGCTTTATTTCTATTTATTACCTTAACAAGAAATGGTAAAACTTTAATCTCAGATCACTACAAGTGCTAGTCAGCTTGAGGCACATGTCTCAGTGTTGGAGGACACAGCACAAATATAAAGGAGTGATGACATCAAGATAGCTGAACTTCAGTGAGAAGTTATAGAGGGAAATAATAGAAAGTTTAGGAGTGCAACCAATAAAATTCATAGAAGTTTCTTCCTAAATTGTTGCAACTATCTTTCAAACATCCTTTGGAGGTGAAGTGGACCCATTACATATCTACCTGGATAATGGACAACCTGAGAAGTGTGAGACCCTTTATTTTGAAATTGCTGTGACATACTCAAATCATAAACTTCTTTGCAAAAGCCAAAACAATGCTGGAACTGATATGGAATGAGTCTAGGATTAAAATTGTACCAGATTTTGAAAGGCACAACACACAGTGCAGAAAACAGTTTTTCAGCAGGAGACTCCAGCTGAAGCAAATAGGCACATATGACAATTACGTTTGCAAACTCAACCTAGAAAAAGTGCTACACACCTCGTTGATAAATATCACTACAATCACCTTCAAAGTATGCCCCTTAGGAAGCTATATACTCTTCAAAGCAATTTTAGAACTCTTTTACTGGAATGCCCATCAGAACTGTCATCGTATTACCCTTGATATCCTGAATGTCATCAAAATATCTTCCTTTCAATATTTCCTTTATCTTCGGATAAAAAAAAAGTCATTGGGGGCCAGGTCTGATGAGTAAGGATGGTGTTCCAATACAGTTATTTGTTTTCTGGCTATATTATCATGCTGCAAGAGCCATGAGTTGTTGGCAAAAAGTTCTGGTGATTTTCATCTAACTTTTCACATAGCCTTTTCAGCACTTCTAAATAGTAAACTTGGTTAACTGTTTGTCCAGTTGTTACAAATTCATAATGAACAATCCCTCTGACATCAAAAATGGTTAGCAATATAATATTGACTCTTTATTTGGACTGGCAAAACTTTTTTTGGTCATGGAAAATTGACTGACTACCATTTTGCACTTTGATGCTTTCTTTCAGGGTCGCATTGGTACACCCATGTTTCACTACCAGTGATAACATTGCTCAAAACATTGTCCTACCTTTCCAAAAGGTCTTGGCAAACTTTGACTCTCCTTTGCTTTTGTTCATCGATGACCTCCTTTGCACATACCTTTCTAATGCCAAGATTTTCAGTTAAGATTTTCCTGTTTCTCTATTGAAGTTTATTTGGTCTGCTATGCTTCTCCCAGTCAGTCGACTATTTTGACATATAATTTGACAAATTTTTGCAATGTTTTCATCAGTTCTGCTTGTTACTGGCAGCCTTGACCTTTCTTCATGAGTGACACTTTCTCTCCCCTCAGAAAAACATTTAATCCATTTGTACATGCTGTTTTCTTCATGGCATTATCCCCATAAACTTGGACTAACATGTCCCTGATTTCAGTTCCACTCTTGCCAAGTTTAACAAGAAATTTAATGTCTGTTCATTGCTCTACTTCAAGCTCCGACACACAAAAACACGTAACACAATAATGAAAACTACTCAGCAACACAAAAACACGTAACACAACACAAAAACACATAACAGCAATAATAAAAGCCACTCAGCAAGATACCACTACACGTCGATACAAAAACAGCTGTGAGACATGCAATTTTGCAAACTTAATTGTTAGATCTTATAGTACGGGTTTTTCTATCCTACTGTGATGAAGGTGACATACCAAAATCAAGCACATCATTTTGAGGATCCTAAGGTGTTTAAAGACTTAGGCCTCTTTTTATGAAACTGCGATAGCAGTTTCTAGTGCGAGGAACTACACTGAATGGCCCGCACTGGTCCCAATAATCATTGAGTTTCTATGAGCATCGGGAGCAGCACGGGAACCTGCGCTAGAAACTGCTATTGCAGTTTCATAAAGGAGGGGGTTAATCTGTTTCTTACAGGCTGGAAATATTTGAAGGAAGATGGAAGTTGAGACTTGCTTTCATCATCATTTTCTAGTATTTGAAATGTCTCAGTAGCAAGTATGTCTGGAATGCACTCCAGAGAGAGGTGGTGGAGAGGAAAACGGTGACGGAGTTCAAAGAAGCATGGGATGAACACAGAGGATCTAGAATTAGAAAATAATATTAAATATTGAACTAAGGCCAGTACTGGGCAGACTTGCATAGTCTGTGTCTGTATATGGCCGTTTGGGGAAGGATGGGCTGGGGAGGGCTTCAATGGCTGGGAAGGTGTAGATGGGCTGGAGTAGGTTTTGACAGAGATTTCAGCAGTCGGAACCCAAGCACAGTACTGGGTAGAGCTTTGGATTCTTGCCCAGAAATAGCTAAGAAGAAAATAATTAAAAAAAATTTAAATTGGTTGGGCAGACTGGATGGACCATTCGGGTCTTTATATGCCATCATCTACTATGTTACTATGTTGTGTAGAGGGTGAACTGTGCTATTTCTAGTCTTTGATACTTGTACTAGTTTTTGATTACAAATTGGGTATCAAGTATTATTCTTTGCATATATTGTAAGATTAGGGTGTGGAAGAGGAAAAACTCTGGGGGTTTTCATACTAATGCAGCAGTGTTGGACAGGGAAGGTAGAAGATAGAGGGAAGGGTGAACATTGGAGAAGTAGGAGGAAAGAGGGAGGAGAAAAGGTAAGTTATAAGAGCTGGTTATATGTCTATGATAAATAACAGTGAATGTAAGGAACTATTTCTCCTACTTTTTATGATAACTTGTATAGTTGCTGTGGCATGATAATTTGGAGGGTTCTATGCTTTAATATGCATGAGTATGGCTAATTTAAAGATCTGCTCAATGTGAATGGGCTCAGTCATCCAATTAAATGGAAAAAGATACTATGCTTTCTGAAGACAACAAACAGGTAACTATTTCCTATAGGAAACATATCATAATGGAATGGAAGCAGTTAAACTGCAGAGAGGGTGGATTAAAAGCTGTCATTTTGTGGCTTCTCTAGACAAAAAAGGAAGAGTGGCTGTTTATCAGTCACACAGCCAATATTGTAGTGGAAGAGCAGCATACTGATGCTACTGGTTGATGGGTCCAATTATATATTGCCGTAGGATCCTTGCATTTAGATCTACTGAATATCTGTACACTATCACAGGGCAGAACAAGACAGTATTCTTTCAAAACCTGCATACCTTGATCCTTGAATGTGGAGATCTGCCTATGACTGTGGTTGGTGACTTTAATCAAACACTAGACCTGATCTTGGAGCTAGAAAAGGCACATGATATGACTTGTGTGCTTAGGCAAGTAGCCGGATAGAGGTTCTCTGGACTATTTAGTGGTGCTTGAGTAGAATTTTCAGGAGACCAGAGAGAATTATATTACCATAGTGACAGTCCAAACAAGAGGAGACCAGAGAGCATAATAAGGTAGTACAAAAAACATCATCCAGGTAGCTACACAGGGATCAACTGTGGCATGAATGAATAGATCATTCTCATTTTGTCATAATTTTTATGAGGTCAATATATCAAGTACTAAAAATAACATAAATTTCTGAAAGGCTTAAATCTTTATCCCATTCATTTTCAGTACAATATAATTATCATATTATTGCTATCTAATATGTCTGGGAAATTCCAGATTTGAGAGAATTTTTTTTAAACTATTGCATACACCAAGCCTACTGATCACAAAAAATGTCTTAAATTTGACAGACTGCATCCCTTGTTTTTCAGGAACAATTGACCTCATTATCTATTTATAGGATATGGGATAATTTGGTTTTCCAAAGATTAAAAAAACAACCATCTACTTTTTTAATCCTAAAATTAATTCAAATGAATTATCCAAAGACTATAATAAATAATGTATAAATAAGCTTCATAGTCTGCTCCGAATTACTAGAGTTTCTTTAAGAATTAAGAATTCTGATTCTACCATATGTATTATTGCGGAAGCACAGAATTCAACTAGACTAGTATTTATTATTCAAAAACATTGGATGTCCTAACTGTACTGTATACCCTTGTCTGGCAAATAAAACCTTAGAATAGCATGTACAAGGAACCATTATTTAAAAGGGATTCTATGCCCATGAGAACTAGAGAATGTAAAAGATTATTATCCTACTACTTTACATAGCCAAAAAGTAATTGGACTCTTTACATGTGGCTGTTGTTCAACATTGTCTATTACAATAGAGGTTAAATAATTTACAAATCCCTTTGACAATAAAATTTATAAGTTGCATCATTTTAACAGCTGTGCAACTAGTTATGGTGTATATGTGATCCAATGTCCAAGTGACAAATGTTATGCTGGCAAGCCTCCCAGGAAATTTAGATTAAGGATTGCTGAACACAGAAGTTATTTTCACAAAGAGCTGAAGCTTCATTGGTTATACATAAGGTGACCATACGTCCCCTTTTGAACGGGACTGTCCCTTTTTCTGATCCACTGTCCCGTTGTCCCCAAGCACAGCTTCGGGATGCCAAAATGTCCCATTTTCAGCGACGGCGTCCCGAAGCTGTGTGTGGGGACAACGGGACAGGCGATCACAGGAGAATGGCAATCTCCCTGCTTACCTGCCCACCGCCGCAACAATAGCTGGAAAGGCAAGTCCAGGCACCGGCCCAGAAGCCTTCTCCCCAACGTCAATTCTGGCGTCGAAGAGGAAGTTCCGGGCCAGCCAATTGTTGCGGTTGCGGTAAGGGCAGGAAGTAGCAGCGGGCATTGTCGATGGATCGGGAGGGGAGGGGAACAGAAGAATCAGGTAGGTTTCGGAGGGAGGAAGACAGACAGGCAGGAGTCCTGCAGTTCAGCTTTCTCATATTTGGCGTGGCAGGGAGGGAGGAAGGCTGGCTGGCTTCAGGGGAGGGATTGGGACAAAGGCTGGAAGGCAGTGAGGGGGAGGCAGGCAGACAGGCTGGCTTTGGCAAGGGAGGGATACTAAGGACATAGGAAGGAGGTACTGAGGGCACTAAGGACATGGGAAGGAGGCACTGTGGGCACTAAGGACATGGGAAGGGGCACTTAGGACATAGGATGGAGGCACTGGGGGCACTAAGGACATGGGAAGGGGCACTAAGGACATAGAAAGGAGGCACTGGGGACACTAAGGACATGGGAAGGGGCACTAAGGACATAGGAAGGAGGTACTAGGGGTACTAAGGACATACGAAGGAAGGAGGGAATAGAAAGAACAATTGTTGGGCCTGAGTGCAGAAAGAAAGAAAGAAATGAAAGAAAGGATGCACAGTCAGAAGGAAACGCAACCAAAGACTCGAAATCACAACAAAGGTAGGAAAAATGATTTTATTTTCAATTTAGTGATCAAAATGTGTCAGTTTTGAGAATTTATATCTGCTGTCTATATTTTGCACTATATTTGTCTATTTTTCTATAGTTACTGAGGTGACATTGCATATTTTAAAGTCATCTGCCTTGACATCTTTGAAACCCCCACAAATATAAATGATAATTAAAAATTTTCTCTGCATATAGTGTGCTTTGTGTTTTTTTAATTTTATGGTTACCATTATGAATTAATAAGATATTATGGGGTAAATTCTCTATTAGTACATCTAACATAGGCGTGCTTTAGACGTCCGGGAAATGCAAGTGTCAATCAAACGGTACTTAGGCGTGCGGTAGACGTCCCTACAACCTCTTCGCGCAAAATAGACGCAGGTTTCTGAAACGTCATTAAGACGTCTCCAATGGACCCGTGATAGACGTAGGTACGGTTTTGTTTTTTTGTTTTTTTAAAAAATTATACTTTATTTATACTCTTTATTATCACTCATTCAGCATTGTAAGTATAGGATGATGAAAAAGATAACTAAAACACAGTATACCATTTTGTAAACTATATATTAGTTGATCTAGCAATATCAGTGAGGTAGGGAATGGCAGACAGAGAACACTGCTGTGTTGTATCTTTTTCCTCTAGGATATCAGAATTGTACAGTTTACCATTAATACAAGGAAACAAAATATGTTATGTTTCAAAGGAGAACTAGAAGATGAAACGTACCGAGTGGGTGTTGAACTTACATTATCAGTATGGAAGGTGGGAACCGGTAGATGTATGCTACACAGAAAGCTGTACAGAAATGTTATACTCACCTCCTATTAGAAGTGGAAAGGATAGGACTTTGAACACCATATAGACTTCTTATAAACTTTGTTTAAGTTCCACAAAGACTGGCAGGAAAGGCACCCTAAGTCATCCAATAAGCTTTCTCTCGATTTCCCAGAGACATTATTTCAGAGAGGATAGTTTAGAAGTGATATCTTGCTCGAAAGAACACTCTCCTGGTCTTAAAACATTGCAACAATCAGCTCATTCTTCAGAACAAAGGTAAATCCCATAATTTACACTGGCCCAACTTAGAAACAGAATCAAAACACAGATTAGACCTGAATGTGGCTTCTAGTTCACAGGAAGAGGAAGTAGCAAGCAGCACAATGCTGATCTCATTGTGACATCATCAAGGTGCACCTGGAAGGTAGATATGCCACAAGTAAAAGACAAGCCGGGAGTTGAACTCACAACCTACAGATGATCGATATAGTGCTTTTACTCACTGACCTACACCTGTGTCTCTGGTTCCCCTGTCATAGCATACCTTAGTGATGTGCTAAAGTATACTCTACTTAGCTATCATATCACAGTCAGTTGAGGCAAAAGACTGGTAGCTCAATGGTGTAAAGCACCGTTGTCATGGATGCAACACCCATATTCTTAAGTATGGTTCAATAAATGTAATACAGAGTCAAAATTATGCTGTTTATTTTATCAAACCCAAGCTCAACTTTGTAATATATTGTGTATAGTCTCGCTAATGTGTTTGTGATGAAAATGAGATGCGATAGGTGTATATCCTATATAATAAAACCCTAGCCGCGCATGCGCACATACCTGCGTGCTTTTGTGATCTCTGCTCTGTGATCAGTAGGTCTGTGGCCAGCAGGAGTGCAGATGCAGCAGCCAGGCGATTCCCCCCTCCCGCCCTCACTCACCACCAAAACCACCACCGCCAAAGCCTCCTCCTTCTGCCCACCCGGGAGGAGGGCTCCGAGTCGCTGAAGACTGTCCCAGATCAGCTTACACAGTCCCTAAAAAATTAACCTTTTCATCTGAGGCGCGAGGCTGCGGTGACCTTCCTCCCCCGGCTCACTAAGGTTTCATCTTAAGAAATTCAAATGCATTGTTGAAAATGCAAGTGACTATTCTCTGTCATCCTAGACACCCCTGAAACACCCCAACAACACACTCCTGCAGCATAATCAAGTAAAAGTTATAATCAAGTAAAAGACAAGCCGGGAGTTGAACTCACAACCTATGGATGATTGGTACAGCGCGTTTACTCACTGAGCTACCGAGCTACTTAACTGTAGCCCTAACCCTAACCATAAAGTAGCATCTGACATCATAGAAGCCGTTAGAATTTTGAAATCGTTTTGGACGTTCATTGGGTGTTCTCAGATCAAATACACCTGTAGATACTTGCAATGATTACCCCTTGTCAAAGCTTGTACCTAAAGCCATTTCTGGAGACTCCCATTCCTAAGTCCCCAACATAGCTCAGTGCTTAAAAGCACTGCATGTATCTTCCAAAGGTCAAGGGTTCAAGTCCTGATTAAGGTTACCAAAGACATAATATTCTTTTTATTTTCCACCCACCCAAACATGCATAGCTAAGCTAAAATATGTGAACCTCACTTCCCAATCTTCATTTATTTAATTTATAACTTGTCATTGTGTTTGGGGGAGGTGAAGTTTCATTAGGTTTACATGGTAAACTTCTAAGCTTGTACCTAAAGTCATTTCTGGAGACTCTCATTCCCAAATCCCCAACATAGTTCAAGTGCTTAAAAGCACTGCATGTATCTTCCAAAGGGCAGGGGTTCAAGTCCTGACTAAGGTTACCAAAGACATAATATTAATTTTTTTTTCACCCACCATATTTTAGCTAAGCTAAAATATGTGAACCTCACTTCCCAATCTTCATTTATTTAATTTATAACTTGTCATTGTGTTTGGGGGAGGTGAAGTTTCATTAGGTTTACATGGTAAGCTTCTAAGCGTTCTGCTATACTTTTTTGTATAACAGCGATATCGGCGTGGTTTAGGATGTAATCAACAGTGTTGATGTAGTGCGGAGCAGCCGCTGCAAGCACGCCCAAGCGGCACAAAAACGTCATCGCGTTTTTTTGCGTTGTGACGTCATAGAATCACCCGTTCTTCATACGCAGTTATTTCTCCTAAAATGGCTGCCAGGAGACAGCCAAACTTCAGTACTGAGGACTCCAGGCTGCTGGCCAGTCTCTTTTTGGTCCACGAGCACCACTATTTTAGAGTGGCAGGCCATCGCAGGTCATACCTGCAGTTCAGGAACTCCTGGACCCGCCTGACCCGGCGGTATGACAGAAGAGCCTCATGTCCCAGGGAAGTAAGTATTCCAAGTCAGGCCCTCACAAATAATCATGTAATGATGATGGAAACCTGTCTCAATCAAATTGGTCATGTTATTGTGGGTAAATCTTGATTCCTTTTAAAAACTACAATTGTGCATAATAAAATCTTTTACATTGAATACTGAAATTAAAGCACATCCCAAAGGAGCAGTAGTAGGATTTTAAATGACAAATTCAGCTCCTATAAGGCATCTATTCCATTCACAACATGCACACAACTAATTTTTGGGTCATGAACATCGCATTTGTAATAGAAACATCTTGAAATCAACTTTGCCAAAGGAAAACAAATATATTAAAGTGCTGCTATGTCATTTAAAATACCTTCAACTTTCCTGTATCAATCTGCTGGTCTAGGGAGATAGTGGCATGACGTTTAAAGTGACAGTGTCAGTACCCTGACGTCAGGGGTTTCAAGCCACGCTGCTCCTTCTGACCAAACTATTTTATTGCCCCTGCTGCATGATTGTAAGCTCACCAGGACATGCTGTAATGTGGGGTAGTGCTGATAGGCTACAGCCTCAGCACCCTGGGGTTGTGAGTTCAATCCCACACTCCTCCTTGTGATGCGGGCCATGTTACCTCAAACCCCCCCCCCCCCACTGTCCCAGGTACAGTAGAGAGATAGCGAAAGAAAGGGGAAAATGCTGGAGTACGTGAATACATTCATGTAAAACATGTGGCAGAAGGGGGTGGAGGCAGGCAGCAAAGCGGATAGGGGCTCTTGGAGGGCAGCATACTACATTTTTATGTGCTTATAGAGGTCAATACTTAAGTAAACATGTTATGCCACAGTGCTAGATGGCACTCATCATATCCCTCCCTCTCTGTTCTTTCTCTCTCTCTCTCTCTATTATCCAGGTTGAGGATCTCAGGAAAAGGGGGCGGCTGCTGAGGCGCCAGGAGCGGGCCTTCCTTGAGGGGGTGAGGGAGGAATTGCGCGCTGAAGCCGGTGAGTAATGAGTCCAGCGTGTGTTTCTAAAGCTGCTATTGTGATATCATTTCAGAATGGCTTTATGGTGTTCTACTTGCCTCACTTACTTACGCTACATTTTGATGTTTACAGTGGAGTAGGTGCTTTGCATCCTGTTATTAGCATTTGAAGAAAATAACGTAGTAAAGAATGTCATGTTCAAAAGTGTTGTGGACATATCTGACTATATCCTATTTCTCTCTTGTCAAGCAGCAGTGCAGGCACCCCCTCAGGAGGCCCCGCAACTAATGGAGGGAGCCCCACCCTGGTCTTCGGCGGAGGAAGAGGAGAGGGAAGAGGAGGAGGAGGAGGAGGAGGAGGCCTGGCAGCCCTCAGGACCACCCACACCGCTTGCCCCACCACTGCCCCCTGGACCTCCACCGCCTGCCCCACTACTGCCCCCTGGACTGCCTGCCCCACCACTGCCCCCTGGACCCCCACCGCCTGCCCCACCACTACCTCCAGGACCACCACCACCATCCCCTGTTGGACCTTCCCCTTCCCCCACCCATAGCCCTTCCCCTCACTCTCCTGCCCTTCCTGTTCCCATCTCACCCCCTTTCCTTGCTGTTCCCCCCCAGGAGCAGCCCGACCAGCCTCAGGAGGGGGTGGTCAGGGAGATAGAGCCCTACTCTGCCCTCTTGGAAGAGGTGCAGGTATTGAGAGGGTGTGTTGAGAGGATGGAACATGCCCTCTTGCGGCTGGTAGCCGAAAGAGGGCATGGTGCCAGCAGCCATACACCCTCTCAATAACTGCACCTCTTCCGCCCCCCCTCGCCTGAGGTAGCTCAAGCTGCTCTTGGGGGGCACCCACCCTCTTTCCCTGCGTTATGTGTTATGTAAATAGTTATTTTGTTCAAAAGTTTAAATTTTAAAAAAAGTTTTATATTTGAATAAAAAAATTGTTTAAACTTTCCTGTGTGGTTTTAACCTTGTAGCATCAGCAGTTTAGTGGACAGAGTCCAAGGTAGATAGGGGTTCAGGAGGGACTGCTGAATGGGCCCTTTTCAATATAACAACAAGGTGACATATAGAAAGTTTGACAATCTTTATTGGGGTCTGTCATTCATTCTATTACCTGCTAGCCACTCTGATGTCAAATCATTGCAGAATCTAGGAAAGAAGCAAGTGAATGTAAGGGTATATGCAACTGTAGGTAGATGACGACATCTCAGCTATGATGTGCAAAGTAAGCCAGTCCCTGTTCCAAAGTAAATGGCTACATAAGGAAGAGAATATAAGTCACTGTGGTAGATTTGTTGTTGAGGAATAGGGTTACTGCTAGTAAGAGTTGGCTCCACACCAGGAGAATCCAAATGAGACATGTGGGTTTTTCTTCCTTTCACGGAAGGTGATGGAAGTAAAGGCCACATACCTCAATCTATCCTCCTGGTTCTTGAGCTGCACTATTTTGGTTAAGCAGGTGTGGAAACCACAAAGATGCTCACAGCTGCACTGCTCTCAGTAATACAAAACTCCATCTGACAATACTGCAGTTGCCTGTCTAAGACACCTGAAAACAGAAAAGAGGAGAAGATGGTTTACACAAGGTTCACAAACAGGGGGTCCAACCCCCAAGGTCCATATCTGTCCTCCCTTCCCTGAAGCAATGTATTAACCTCATTTATGTTGAGCTGCTTAGATGTCACCGTGGTATAGTTGTTAAAGCAATAGCCTTAACTCGCTGATGGTGTGGGTTAATATCACCTGAGACCGAAGCGAACATTGAAGAAGGGAAGGTCAGCGATCCTAGTGGGGGACTCGATCCTGAGGCAGGTGGACAGCCACATAGCAGGAGGGAGAGAGGACCGACTGGTGACCTGCCTCCCGGGAGCGAGAAATGCTTTCTTGTGCTTATAGCAGTTTGGATTTGCTTATACCGCTTCTTATAGGCCGTTAATTCTGCTAAGAGACAAAACACTGCGGTTGTATATTATTGTTTCTTCACCATTTCAGAAATGTATACTTTACCATGATAAAAACTAACAAAGTATGCCATGTTTAAAAGGAGAAATATAAGATGAGTTGAACTCAAATTCTTAGCATGGAAGGGGGACAAGTTTATTTTTCTGCTACACAGCAAAGTTGTACAGTAATGTTATATTCAACTCCTATAAGAAGTGGAAAGCATCATCAAAGTGCACCTGGAAGGTAGATATGCCACAAGTAAAATACAGGCTGGGATTTGAACCCTCAAAGCCCGGAAGATTGGTAGAGAGTGCCTTTCCTCACTGAGCTACAGGAACTTTTGCTCCAATGTCTTTGGCTCCCTTGTCATATCATATCTTAGTGAAGTGCTAAGGGAAAAGGAGTTTAGCTATAATGTCATAGTAGGCTGAGACAAAAGAGTGGTAGCTCAATGGTTAAAAGCGCTGCTTTCACTGAGCCCCAAACCCATATTCCCAAGTGTGCTTGAATGCATGTGAGGTGGAGCTCCATTTTTCTCACACGCTAATCTTCATTCTAAGCACTGTACTAATGGATATATGACTGTAAGTAATCTGTTCCGTTTAGGCGTCATACCCGGAAAAGTGGTGTTTTTTTGCCCTTACCGATCAGCGTCATTTGTGCTGCAATTCTTTAATACATATTTGATATTTGTTTTCTACTTGAAAACCTTCCAAATCTTTAGGCATTCCTTTGCTTAAACTTATTTGAGTTCATCCTGATATGATAGCTAATGAGCATAGACAGCTCAGCCAAGTATGATATGAAAGGGTGGTGAGATGGACCTAAGTAGAAGCAGCTGTAGCTCTATGTGTTAGGAGCCAGCCTGTGCTCCTAACATCCAGAGGTTGTGAGTTCTACACCCAGCACATCTTTTAATTGTGGCATACTACTTTGAAGGTGCAGATTGATGAGGTCTCAATGAGGTCAGTTTTGTGCAACTGAAGACCTCCATTTTGCAATGAGGGAAGCTGAATGTTAAGGTGTGTATCTGTTTATTCTCTTTTTAAGTGCTGATAATGTGTGCTGATTTTTCTTTGCTTTCAAAAGAGAGCCGATTGCAGTGCTGTTTGTTGAGAAAAAAAAGGGGGTTGTAAAAGCCATGTGTAAATTATATTATTGTTCGGGCAGAAATGTGGTTTGTTATCCATGCAATATAATGTGTTCCATTGACATTATATTTATTAGGACAGAGAAAAGATGAAAATTACCTATTCAAACTCACTATTGGAATTATTGATGAAAAACACAGCGAACGTCTGCCTCGCGTCTAACAAAGAGCCGCAATTACGAAAGTTGAAACGGCATTGAAATCCAAGTTAGACCAGGGTTTCTTACGTCTACATAATACACGATATTTAGACGCAGGCGTTCGCTCAGGTAGCGCCTATCTAGCGTCCCCATTTGGCACGCCCACGGAACGCCCACGGAACGCCCACGTCCAGAGCTGGAGACGGGACTATGCTTTCTGTAGACGTCAGTCCGTCAACTCCTCTTAGGGACGTCTATGTGTCGTTTATTTCCCAATTAACATTAATTAAGACCCTTAACTCCGTAATTATTCACTTACATCGGACGTCCAAAGCACGCCTAAGTTAAACGCAGTAATAGAGAATTTATTGAATGGAATAAATTGGGGGTGGGATTGGGGGGGGCTAGGGTAGGATTGGGGCGGGACTAGGGCGGGAATAGAGTGGGATTGGGGCGGGACTGACAATTAATAGATGTCCCGTTTTGATGAAAAAAATAAATGGTCACTTTAGTTATACACTATTAATAAAGAATGCATTCTTTTTATTCTTTATGCTGTTTTATCGTATCTAATATCCCTATTAACAATCAAGGACAGGGTTGTAATAAAATTTGTTTCATTTAGAGCCAGCAAGACTTAATTAATATTGAGTAGTATACTCTATGGGGCTCATAATCAAAAAATTAAAATGTCCAAAAAACATCATAAGTTGACCTATCACTGCATCCAAATGTCGATTTTCAAAGATGACTTTCTGGATGTCTAGTGAGGCATTTTGCCCACTGTGCATCCAGAGGTCTAGGGGGCATTTTGGGAGGTGTGTTTTGGGAATATTATGGGCAGGTTTTGGGTGGGTTAGACATGGATATCTTGTGGCGATAATCAAACCTTTTCCAGGACATCCTAGATGGAAATTAAACGTTTTGGGCTGGACCTATTATAGAAGCATCTAAGTGTCATAAAGATACCCAAACTTAAAGGAGGGATTAATGGACCCCCCCCCCCCACAAGCACTCCCTCAGTGGTCACTAACCCACCTCCCACCCCTCAAAGTTCAAAATTAAACAGTACATTCCTGTCTCTAGAATAGCAGCACTTGGGATGGGAAATCCTAGTAGAGTAGTACACAGGTGTCTTAAGAAGCCTGGTGAGTGAGCTAGTGAACCATAGAGAGGAGGATTCAGGCCCATAAGCCACTCTAACCATTACCTTTCGCAAAAAAATTTCAAGCGACCTGTTCTGGACAAAATTTCTCAAACAACTCTCCTCTGCTCCCAAGCCTGCAGACCCCGAATCCAACTGGCATAACTGGACCACACTCCTTCGCCCCCCTTTCCACCAAATCTATCTCCTACCCTCGTAAAGCCCCCTGGTACCTCCCTTATCACAGAGAACTAAAGCAGAAATGTCGAGCCCTGGAGCGCAAATGGAAAAAATCTAACTCCCCTATAGACAGACAGTCCTGGAGAGCCAACATTAAGCTCTACAATTCAGCACTAAAAAAAGAAGGAAGAACTTCTACGGTGAGAAAATCTCCAGATCCAACAACCAGAGCAGTACACTTTTCAAAATCTGGCGCTCTCTAACCTCCAAAAAAGACTCCATCTCTCTCCCCTCCTCTCCCTCAGCCAAAGTTCTAGCAAAATTCTTCAATGAAAAGGTCACTACCTTACGTTGTTCCTTCCCACCTGCAATCTCCTAGAACTCCCTGGTGCTCACTGACCCCAACCCTACTCTAACAGCCCCTAGCACTATCCCAGCCGACAGATTCTGGACTGCCTTTGAGCACGTATCCGAATCACACATCCTTAAACTCTGTCTCAAACTGAAATCTTGCAATTGTTCTTTAGACCCTTTCCCCTCCTACCTCTACGACGAAATACCCACTCAGGCCATCTCTTCCATTACCAAACTCCTAAACTCCTAAACTACATTCGGGCCTCTTCTCCCCAGAAACGGGCCATATCACCTTAACCCCTCTAGTGAAAAAACCCGACCTCGACCCTTCCACACCATCCAGCTATTGCCCAATAGCAAATATCCCTCTCCTAACCAAGTTGCTCGAGACCATCATATCGACCCAACTCTCATCCTATTTAGAGAGATTCTCCATTTTCCTACCTTACCAATATGGCTTTCGCCCCAATTTCAGCACCGAATCCCTACTGGCCTCCCTAATCTCCAAGGTTCAACAACTTCACTCCCGCAACAAGTTCGCCGTCCTCCTGCAATTCGATCTTTCTGCCGCCTTCGACGTTGTTCACCACGATATTCTAATATACCAACTCTCCGAGATCGGCATCACCTCTACAGTCCTTGAATGGTTCTCAAAATTCCTCTGCTCCCGATCCTACATTGTCAATAGGAATGGCACCTCATCCTCCCCCTGGATACCAATCTGTGGAGTCCCACAAGGCTCACCTTTATCTCCTATCCTTTTCAACATTTATATGACCTCTCTAAAACTCCTCCATCTATCCCCCCTTGAAACAATTTACACCTATGCTGACGACATCCTCATCCTTCTCGAGACCGACTCGAACCTCAC
Organism: Geotrypetes seraphini; assembly: GCF_902459505.1. NCBI lineage: Eukaryota > Metazoa > Chordata > Amphibia > Gymnophiona > Dermophiidae > Geotrypetes > Geotrypetes seraphini. Next base: position 264,774,166 of record NC_047087.1, read on the forward strand.
TAATCTCTCAGAGAACATATCCTCTTGTATCTCGAACCTCCAATCCTGTGCCCACACCATCCAAATGAAATTGAATGAATCCAAAACAAAACTATTCTGGCTTGGCCCAAATTTAGCTCAGCTGCCCACCTCAATCCCTCTGTCCTCTGGCTCCACTCTTCAGCTCGAATTCTCCAGCAAGGTCCTGGGCGTCATCATTGACTCTACATTGTCCTTCAACGACCACCTCAACTCCCTGGTAAAAAAATGCTACTTCAGCCTACACATGCTGAGGAAAGTAAGATCCTGTTTCCACCAAAAACATTTTGCCGTTCTCGTCCAATCCATCATCCTCTCCAGACTGGACTACTGCAATTCTATCTTCATAAACCTAACAAAGAAAAACCTTCACAGACTCCAACGGATCCAAAATGCCGCGGCCAAGCTTATCTTTGCAAAAAGTAAATTTGATCACGTCTCACTGCTCCTTTCCAAGTTTCATTGGCTCCTGATAGTTTACAGAGTTCACTTCAAATGCATCTGCCTAACTTTCAAGATCCTCCATGGCATCCTTCCTCCATTAATTCCACTCTCTTGGAATTCCTCAAATCTTAATACCACCAGACCTACCCAAAAATCAAAATTATCCTTCCCCGCACTAAAAGGCATTTCCCACCCAGGAAAACTGGGGACTTCCCTCTCCTTCAGGTTCATGGAGCTCTGGAACAATCTTACCTTCCCCCTTCGAAACCTGAGTGCTCTCCAACCCTTCCGTAAACATCTGGAAACCTGGCTTTTCTCTAAAACCTAACACTCCCCCCTCTTCTGACATCCTAGCCCTCTAACTTTCCCCTCTCCTCTGATCTTCATCTAGCCCTTCCTTGGAGTTCCTTTCTCATTACAATTCCTGTAAACCGTGCCGAGCTCCACAACTATGGAGATGGTGCGGTATACAAACCCAAGGTTTAGTTTAGTTTAGTTTACATTTATGATAGAAAGTGTGAGGCCACCAAACCCCTACTCTACTGTCATATAGGTGCTACCTGTAGACAGTTTATGTTGTCTTTCAGACATTTTTCTTTTTTTGAGGGAGAGCCCCGTAGTCTCTTGAGGGATTTGTAGAATTTTTCGCATGTACTTGTATTTTTTAACCATATCATAAGGACAGACCAAACAAGATTTAGGAAACCCCACAAATCTCAGATTTAAATATCTCAATTGATTTCCCATAGCCTCCATTTTATTATGAACAACACCTTTATTTTTAATTAAGGCTTGCTGAATATTTCTAAATCATTCACTTGCTTTTCAATCTTTCCCAATAGCACACTCACATTGCCCAAACCCTCCTTATTCCCTATCACTTGAGAATGTAATGTATCAAAATTTTCAGCAAATTTATCCAACCGTTATGATGAGGATCTCTTCATCTGGAGTATGGCTGCAGTTACCTCCTTCCATGCTGAACCTTACACTCTGGATGTCTCAAACACAATAGACTGATACTTCTGAGTCAGATAGCTTCTTATGGTTATGAATTCACACAGAATACCCAGGTCCTCTGAAGCGCTTTCTTCTCACAGAAAGAGAGACAGGCAAAAATATCTGGAAAAGTTAAGAGAGGCTGGTCGTGTAGTCAGGAAAGCAAAGATCCAAATGGAAGAAAAAATAGCTGACACGGTAAAATGTGGAGACAAGACATTTTTTAGATATATTAGTGATAGGAAGAAGTGCAAAAGTGGCATTGCGAGACTCAAAGGAGAAGGGGAGAAATATGTAGAAGCTGATAAAGAAAAGGCTGAATTGCTTAACAAATATTTCTGTTCTGTGTTCACGGTTGAAGCACCAGGAGCGGGACCAAAGAAGACAAACATGAAGAGGGATGGAGGATGGTAGACCCTGATCAATTTTCAGAGGGTTGTATTCGTGAGGAGCTAGCTACAATAAAAGTAGACAAAGCGATGGGGCTAGATTGTGTACATCCAAGGGTGCTGAAGGAACTTAGGGAACTTCTGATAGCTCCGCTGACTGACCTTTTCAATTAGTCTCTAGAGTCAGGAGTGGTACCAGAGGACTGGAGAAGAGCAGATGTGGTCCATCTCCACAAAAGTGTAAATAAGGAAGAAGTAGGGAATTACAGGTCTGTAATTTTAAAAACAGAGAATGGTGACATTTCTGGAATCATGTGGATTACAGGACAGGAGGCAACATGAATTCACTAGAGGTAGGTCTTGTCAGAGAAATCTGATCAATTTCTTTGACTGGGTGACCAGAGAATTGGATAGAGGGAGTGCACTAGATGTGGTGAATTTAGATTTTACCAAAGCCTTTGACAGTGTTCCATACAGACATCTAATAAATAAACTGTGTGCCCTCGTGATGGGCTGGGTCAAGAACTGGTTGAGTGGAAGGCAACAGAGGGTAGTGATCAATGGAGATTGCTCTGAGGAAAGGGATGTTACCTGTGGTGTGCTTCAAGGTTCTCTTTGTGGGCCTTTTCTTTTTAACATTTTTATAAACAAAATTGCTGAACGGCTGTCGGGTAAGATTTGCCTCTTTGCAGATGATACCAAAATCTGCAATAGAGCAGACACACTGGATGGTGTGAATAACATGAAGAAAGACGTGGCGAAACTTGAAGAATGGTCTGAAATTTGGCAGCTAAAATTTAATGCTAAGAAATTCAAGGTCATGCATTTGGGCTGCAAAAGCCCAAGGAAACGGTACAGTTTAGGGGGTGAAGAACTTATGTGCACGACAGAAGAGCAGGATTTGGGTGTGATTGTATGTGATGGCCAAATAGGTTGAAAAGGTGACAGTGAAAACTAGAAGGATGTTAGGGTACATAGAGAGAGGTATGGCCAGTAGGAAAAAGGAGATAATGATGCCCCTGTATAAGACTCTGGTGAGACCTCATTTAGAATATTGTGTACAATTCTGCAGGCCACACCTTCAAAAAAATATAAAAAGGATGGAGTCAGTCCAGAGGAAGGCTACATAAATGGTGCGTAGTCTTCATCATAAGGATTATGGGGGCAGACTTAAAGATCTCAATCTGTATACTTTGAAGGAAAGGCGGGAGAGGGGAGATTTGATAGAGATGTTTAAATACCTACATAATGTAAATGCGCATAAAGGAAACTCTGCAATGAGGGGGCATAGGATGAAGTTAAGAGGTAACAGGCTCCAGAATAATCTAAGGAAATATTTTTTTAAAGAAAGGGTGATAGATGCATGGAACAGTCTCTTAAAAGAGGTGGTGGAGACAGAAACTGTGTCTGAATTCAAAAGGTCCTGGGATAGGCACTTGGGATCTCTTGGAGAGAGAAAGAGATAATGGTTACTGTGGATGGGCAGACTAGATGGGCCATTGGCCTTTTATCTGTCATCATGTTTCTATGTTTCCCTGTAACTTCATCATTTGGGCTTCTACTGACATAGCCAGTTTGATCTCTTCCAGTATCGATTTGTTAGTTGTTTTGATGGTCCACAACATGCATAAAATCCTTCTCCAGCACCAAATCTCAAATGAGTCAGTCTTCTGTCTTGTTTCTGTGGTATCCAGCTTTTGCAACCATCAGTTGGCCATTGAGAAAATGAGTGCATGAACAAGTCTTATCTTCATTTGGAGTTTTTCCTTCCTTTTGAATACTTTGTTGAGAGCCTTCATTGAAGAGCTACCAAGTACTATCCTGCACAGTATTTCTTCCCTGCTTCTTTGTTTATGAAAGAGCCCAGGAGACTGAAATCCTTTACAACTTCTATTCTATCACCTTCAAGCTCAAAATCTTCATCATTTTCTGTGTTCATGATCTTTATCTTGTTTCAGTTCTAATCCCATGTCATAGCTTTCGGCTTTTACTTTTTTCAGTAGATATGCTGATTAAAAAATTGTTGGTTTTTAGAATTTGTCGCTCATGTGAAAAAAATTTGCACATACACTGCCAGTGAGTTATGAACATATATTCTAATTAGTGGAAATAGTGCCAATAATTGCTTGTTAATTATTGGTGCTGATTGGCTTGTGTATCAATTAAGCTATGCATGCAAATTGGCAATATGCAAAGATTTGTATTCACAACTTTAATCGTCATATATAGAATTCAGGGAGTATGCACTATTAACATTCATTTTGAAACAAACAAATAAAAAAAGACAGACATTTTCTGAATTATTGTGCGAGTATGTGCTAATGTGACAAAATACTTTAGAATTAGACTGTAAGCCCTCTGGGGCAGGGAAACACCTTCTATACCTGAAATATAATACACAGTTTTGCAAGAGCAAGAAATTAATCCAAATGTGTAATTAAGGAATCATACTATTGCTCACCAGAATCCACCAGTGCCTATTGTATTTCCGTTCTGTCTTTTTATTAACTTATTACCAATAAAAATCCTGATTTGTTCCTTTAGTAACCTAAATACCTCAATATCATGATCACGTCTGCTTTAATTTCATGTAGTAAATTAATGATGACTAATACTAAAATTGATTTTTTTTTTTCTTATCTTCTTCTACAGACATGATGTTTTGCCACTGTGAGAATAATCAACCTTTTGTGCTTTTTAGGGGATTTGGCACTACACAGATGTTTGGTTTATGTAAAGAAGCTTACATACCTGAATTAGGCAGATCTTTCAAATGAGTACCAGATTTTTTTTTTTCCTGGGGAAAGATATTGAAGTACAAAATGGTATTTAAAGTGAGTGTACAAGGTAGGAGACAGTAAGATTTTGTATTATGGGCAATGATATTGAACAATGACTCATTTCCCTAGAGGATTTACACTGGTTACATTCCTGTTAACACATCAAAGATAGCCAGGCAGCAGGCACTGCTTGTTGATAAGGTTTATAAAGAGATAAGGCTGACAGCTGGGATGTGGCTGTTGGAAAATACTGAGAACCTATCTGCTTCTGTGAGGGCTTTCAAGTTTCATGGGGATCCTCAAGATTTACTTTTGTTTATAGCAGAAGGCTGCTGTGGATACTAGTGCTGCCCGATTCACGATTCGAATTGGTTCACTGATTCACTTCGGGTGAATCGATTCAAATCGATTTAACACAAAAAAAATCGGCTTCCCGATTCGGCTGACCCTCCCTCCCCTAAAGCAGGAGTGGCAGCGCTGCTCTTGCTGGCCGGCCACAGCCACACCTGCTTTAGAGGTGGGGGGAGGGGAGCAGTCCTTCGGGGTGGGGGTGGGTCAGGCCTTCAGGGGGAACAGGCAGGCAGGCTTTCAGGGGGAACAGGCAGGCAGGCAGGCCTTCCGAGGTGGGATGCAGGCCTTTAAGGGGGAGACAGGCCTTTAAGGGGGGATAAGCTTTCAAGTGGGGGACAGGCTTTCAAGGGGGGTCAGGCCTTCAGGGGTGGGATGCAGACCTTTAAGAGGGGACAGGCCTTTAAGGGGGACAAGCCTTCAAGGGGGGATAGGCATTCAAGGGGGGGGGGAGACAGGCCTTCAAGGGGGGGTACAGGCATTCAGGGGTGGGATGCAGGCCTTTAATGGGGACAGGCCTTTAAGGGGGGGACAAGCCTTTAAGGGTGGGACAATCCTCCAAGGGGGGAGGACAAGCCTTCAAGGGGGACAGGCAGACCTTCAGGGGTGGGATGCAGGCCTTTAAGGGGAGACAAGCCTTCCGGGGGGGGGGGAAGACAGGCATTCAAGGGAGGGGGCAGGCTTTCAAGGGGGAAACAGGCCTTCAGGGATGGTGGCACAGGCCTTCAGGAGGGACAGACCTTCAGGAAAGGGGGGGCCTGGTATAGAAGTACACGGAGGGAGGGAGGGAAGGGGGAATTCAAAGAGACATGCATATGCCAGACTTTGGGGGGTGGAAGAAATAATGGGTCTAAAAATAGAGGAGAGGGAGAGAGATGACACAAGGGATGGTGTGGTGGGAGGATAGAAATACTGGATAGGAGGGTAGTTGAGAAGAGAAAGGGAGAGATGGTGGATCCTGGGGTGGTGGGGAAGGAGGGAGAGATGCTGGATGAAAGGGTAGTTTAGAAAGGGTGAATCTGCGGATGGAGACAAAAAAAAGGAAAGATGCCAGACCTCCGGGGGAGGGAAGGGAAACAGAAGGGGAGGACAGAGATGGCAAATGGATGGTTAGCATGGAGAAAGAAGAAAGTAGGAGACCCTGGCAAGCAAGTTATCAGAAGACAACTAGAGCTTGGGACCAACAAGATTTGAATATTGACCAGATAACAAAAGGTAGAAAAAATAATTTTATTTTCTGTTTTGTGATTACAATATGTCAGATTTGAAAAGTGTATCCTGCCAGAGCTGGGGTTAGACCGCAAACCGTGAGCTAGGATTTAACAGAGAGAGGAAAAGTCCTTTTTGTTTTTTTTTATTTTGTTTAGACCACAGTGCCAGTGTGGTTAGGAGAAACCAAAGGGGGTGAAGAAACTATAAAATAAACCCACCAGGTTGTTTGAAAAAAACATTCAATTGGGCAGGAAAATCGAATCGAATCGAAAAACCAATTCAATAGGCTGAATCGAATCATATCAAAATTTTTTTTTTCCTGAATCGGGCAGCACATAGTGGATACCCATAAAATGATGGGGAAACAGAAGAAAGCATTCATCTCTCCTTCCTCTGGAGACTCTCCTGGTCTAGTACAAAATGTTTTGAAGTAGAGCCGGCTCAGTGTGCGGTTCTACCACAAAACTTTAGCTCAAAAACTAAGGAGACATGCTATAAGCAATGAACATGCAAATTACTGCTGCGTTAAAATTGTGACTATGCTCTGCATCTCATTGCAAAATAGAAACATGATGGCAGATACAGGCCAAATGGTCTATCAAGTCTGCCCATCCACAGCATCCACTATCTTCTCCTCTCCTTTAGAGATCCCATGTGCCTGAGGGCAGCTTAGGTTAGGTTATTTATTCTTGAAATACCGTTATCAATTGACTCGCAGCTCAAAGCAGTTTAAAAACTCAGATCAGCATGAAACAAAAAGAACTACAATATATCAGAAGAATGAATATAGAACAGCGTCCACAATCACTGTGAAGTCTCCAAACTTCTGTCACCCAAATGAAAAAAAATGCATCTTCAATAGAAACAGTTGCTCTTCACCTAAAATTTACAGGAGTTTATTCCTCTCCTGCTGCTTCTTATGATACTCTATCAGGGTCTTACTCATAACCTAAAAACTCTATTGTGCAATCTACATGTTATACTCATTCATGCTAAACACCCCTAAGGATGCTCATTCCTATTAAAAAGCCTTTGGTATGCAGAGTCACTGTAGCTTTTTTTTCCCCCATTTAAAATGCCCCTGGACTCACATTACACACTACTTTGGCATTCTCACTTATTATGATAATTGTCCCTCTTTGGAACTGGCTATGCTCATGTAACTCTCATTTTTACTCTCTCTCTCTCTCTCTCACCCCATTTCATCACTGAAAAGAAGCTGATGATTATGCATGAGGTTCCTCAGATTTGCAGAGTTCTTCAAGATATAATTTTTTGGCTGTAATTTCTCTGATTTTTTAACAAAGATACAAATGAAGAAATTATTTTTGAATGATTGTAATTTAAGGAACTGATTGTGATGCTTGGTCACAATAACATACACACAGAGCACAAATTGATAGGATACCACTTTATTCTAACTCAGTGTCTTGCAAACTTTTTCAAACCCTGGCACACTAAACTTGGAGCTGCGCCTACAGGGCCTCTGGACGTTCGCAGACATTGACGCGATGGCACCATGAGCATGTGTGATATCATAACATCGACATCTGCACATGTGCGGAGACTCTCCAGATGGGACTGAGCTTTCTAACCCTGAAATTACTACACCAGTATGTGTGCGGGGGGAGGGGGTACGGAGAAGAGGAGTGGTGCCGGCGCCTGCTGACTGCCTACAGGATGTGCCTCTCACGGTACACCCGGAATCTTGCTACGGCACACTAGTTTGCCGCAGCACACAGTTTGTGATACACGGCTCTAACTGATCCAACTGGCTGGTCAGCTAATCAGTATAGATTTACCCCCAAATTCTGAATATTTAGAAAGAAACTCCATAATTACCAGAAAGAAAAACTCACTCAAACACACACAATGAAAGCTAGGAATATGAATGTTCTGGCCTTTCTAGTCTCCCAAGGCAACTACTAGAGGTTCTGTCTTCCACAAACCTTCTTTCCCCTGATGGCCAACAATACCATCTTCCACAAACCCAGCTCTTCCTCAATGAAAATTACTACTTTCCTCCACAAACCCCTTTTCCCCAATGTCTGGTACTATCGTTCTCCCCCTGCCCAACTAGAATTAGGCTTACCATTCCCATGATCAAAGAAGTTGACGTTGATGTTCCATGTTGCACCGGAGTAGAGCCTTGAGCTTCTGCACATACTCTGCCTTCTCCGGATGATGGTGTCTGAAGACGGTAGCTGTTGCCCACAAAATGCTAAGCTGCATAGAGAGAGGCATAGCCAGCAGAAGAAAGAAGGTATTGGTACCCTGTACAAGTTATTAGTGAGGAATAATTGGAGTACTGTGTCCAGTTTTAGAAGCCGTTTCTCTTCAAGGATGTAAAAAGACTAGAGGCAGTTCAGAGGAAGGTGACAAAAATGGACCGGGGATTATGCTATAAGACATATTAGAAGAGACTGGAGGACTTGAATATGTAGAGGGGCATAATCAAAAAAACTGTCTTAAGTCCCCTTCAAAGCAGAAGCAGGGAAAGTGTCCATAACCAAAAAAACGTCCTTGTTTTGATTATGGCCTGCCTCCACTAAACACCCAGATCACCACTACGTCTACAAGTACATCCCCACGAAGTCTACACTTTTTGGCCATAATGAACCAAAAAAAATGCCTAAGCCCCAATTGTCTGTCAAAAAAAACACCGGTTACAGAATCCCCTTCCACCAACGATCCAGGCAGGAGAGTGCCCAAGCCCTCCTGCCATGTCGAACCGCGAAACCCCCTCCCCCCCCCCCCCCGACAACATCGGGGCAAGAGGGAGCCCAAGCCCTCTTGCCCCGGCAATTGTGCCCCCCGACTCGATATGGCCAGGAGGGAGCCCAAGCCCTCCTGGCCCCGGCGACCCCCCCTCTGACAGGAATGGGCCAGGAGAGAGCCCAAGCTCTCCTGGCCCCAGCGACCCACCCTCTGACAGGAACGGGCCAGGAGAGAGCCCAAGCTCTCCTGGCCCCTGCGACCCCCCTCCGACAGGAACGGGTCAGGAGGGAGCCCAAGCCCTCCTGGCCCCGGCGACCCCCTACCCCCCACCCCTCACCCCCCACGACAATATGGGCAGGAGGGATCCCAGGCCCTCCTGCCCTCGACACAACCCCCCTCCCCCCAATGACCGCCCCTCCCAGAACTCCCGATCGGCCACCCCATGACCCCCCTACCCGCTTCCCCGTACCTTTCACGTTGGCCAGACGGATGGGTGCCAAGCTGGGTCCAGAATGGAGCCGGATTGGCCCAGGCGGCAGAAACCCTGCCCATAGGTAGGGCCTGAGGCGCCTGGGCCAATCATAATAGGCCCGGGAGCCTTAGGCCCCTCCTGTGGGGGTTCTGGGGGAGCGGTCATTGGGGGGAGGGGGGGTTGTGTCGAGGGCATCTCTTGTGCCGCGGGTCGCGGCAGTTCGGGTAGATGGGTGATTGCATCGCAGTAGGGGAGATGAGGCATCTCTCCTGTCGCGATGGTTGCGGTGGGTAGGTTGCCGGGCCGCTGAACTGATCGCGCCAGTGGCCATCAGCTCAGCGGCCCCTTTTTCGGCACTTAGACCTGGTTTGACTTTGGTTATGGGTACTTGGACGATCAGGCTTTTTGATCATCCAAGTAGCCATTTAGGACACTTTTTAGACTTTTTTTTGGGATTATGAACCCTGTACTGTATATGTTGGAGCAGGGGTAGGGAACTCCGGTCCTCGAGAGCTGGATTCCAGTTGGGTTTTCAGGATTTCCCCAATGAATATGCATGAGATCTATGTGCATGCACTGCTTTCAATGCATATTCTTTGGGGAAATCCTGAAAACCCGACTGGAATACGGCTCTCGAGGACCGGAGTTCCCTACCCCTGTGCTAGAGAAAAGGAGAGAGAGAGGTGATAAGATATAGATATTTAAGTACCTGAAAGCTATTAATATTCAAACAGATCTCCAGAGACATGGGGGGGGGGGGGGTATAAAATCCATAGTATGTGTTGAGTTAGGATAAAATCTTGATTTGAAAAACCTTGCACTGTAACTATGACAAGTTGTAACCTGTATACTGTATATTATGCATGTTTAACCTGTAACCCATTCAGAGTTCTTTGGGGAGAATGGGATAGAAAACAAATTAAATAAATAAATGAGTGGATGTTGCAAGGAGGTATACTTAGGAGTAATGCTTGAATTGATAGAGAAATTTTCAGGATATAAAATAAATTGGAGCAAATCAAAAGTTCTTCCACTTAATGTCCATTGTACAAAAGGTTCATTTCCCTTTCTATGGAAAGAGGATGGAATAAAGTACTTAGGCATTTGGAGAAAAAATACACTGGAAGAAACAATGAAGATAAATGAAAAATCTTTATTACATAAGGTAACGAAAATGTGTGAGCAATGGAATCCTTTACATCTGTCTTGGTGGGGAAGAGTCCAAACTATTAAAATGATGGTTTCCCCTGTGGTTTGTTATCAAATGGGTATGATACCAGTTTTTTTTTCAGGGGTCCTTCTATAAAAAGTTAAATTTTATTCTTTATTTATTTGGCCTGGGCAAAAAGGCTAGAATTGCTTTAGTATCTTAAAAAAAAACGATTACAGAGGGTGGGGTAAATTTTATAAACTTTTATAGGTATCATCAAGCCTATATTATGCGCCAGGGTATGTATTGGATCCTCCCAGAGCCCATTGACAATATCCCAGATTGGTTATGGTTGGAATGGCGACTCATGTTTCCTCTGCGATTATGCCATGTTCTCAGTATCAAAATGCCTAGATTATATAAAGACAATAAAATATTAGTAGACACTTGGAAAGCATTAAGATATGTGAGTAATATAACACTTATTCCAATTTACAAATCAACAAATCAAACTATATGGCTGAACTACAAGATTCAAATTGGCGGATTTAAGGTCATCTGTAAGCACTGGATGATTGCAGGAATATGTGTATTAGAAGACGTTATTTCCAATGGTAAACTGCTTGAGTTTTCACAATTGCAACATAAATATGGCCTTAATAAATCACAAAGTTTTAGATGGATGCAACTGAAGCAGGCCATTCAGGTGGGGTTCCCTGAGTGGAAAAATCAAAATAATCAATATAGTTTGGAGTTCTTATGCTTTCATGTGGACTTCCTAGGACACCAGGCTGCTCAGTGGTACAAATTAATATCTGGATTTATGAATAAAAAACCAAAGACTGGCCTTAGAGACATTTGGAGCATTGAGATTAAGCATCAAATTACTGCATCTCAATGGCCACGAATTTGGTCTTGGAGGATGAGATGTACAATGTCTGCATCTATGAGACAAACGTGGTTTTTTCTGTTGCATAGAACATTCTGGACCCCTGTTTGTTTACAAAAATTAGATTGCTCTAAGTCTGATAGATGTTGGCATTGTCATCTTGAAGCAGGGACTCTAGATCATTTATTGTTCTATTGTCCATTTATTATGGATTTTTGGAAATCAATTTGGGGCCAAATTAATAGTTTATTAGAAAATCATGTGGCATTATCGTATGATACAGTATTATTTGGCATGCCTATGAGGGCTAAGAGCCAAATAACTTCCAAAAATAATAAACTCTTACCTATTTTAACAGGAATTGCCATACAACAAATAACATGCATTTGGAAAAATTGGAATAGATTAAACTACAGTTTTTGGTGGAATTCAGTGTGTCATATAAAATGGAAAGAACATTAGCTATTCAGAAAGGAAATTTTAATAACTTTCAAGATGTATAGGGGCCATTAACAAATTATTGCAATGAATAAGTATTATTTTCTCTGATTTGTACAAATGTAAGAATGGGGTGGGGGAGGGGGGATTTTATTATATGGTATAAGTGTTATGAGATGTTGAAAGGATGGGAGGGAAAGGGATAATTCTATTTAATATGAAGAATTGTAGAATTTCAAGTGATATATTTAAGTTAAAATGGTTGATACTTTTGATGCACTTGATGTAAGCTATAAAAATGAATAAAGAACTATAAAAAAAAATAATAATAATACTTCACTTATATTTAAATGGCCCCAACATGGACTGTGTTTTGCGATAGCTGCATCAGGAGGGCACAATTATCAAAGTTAATATCCTATGTGTGTTCCTAATTCCTTTCAATGCAAACGGTAAATGGAGCCTTTGTAGGTGTCTCATGTACATGTCCTCATATAAAATGACCCTCTTTCTGCTTAATTTCTTGCTTTGCTCTACCACAACGGGGGAAAACATGTACTGTAAGCATGCCCAGTAAATGTATTTCTTCCCTTTCTCTGCTAAAAAAAAAAAAAAAAAAAATCATGGAATCCAAGCACAATGACTGTCCTTTTCTTTATGATCTCTTTTCTCACTGCTCCAGCATGGCACTATTATCCACTTATATATGGTTCTTGGTTTTGAGGTTTTATCTATGGTTTATCTAAATGGTTGTGCCTCATGATGAACAGTCCTGTATGTTTTACTTTTTTAAAAAATATAATTTGAATGGTTACACTCTTTTATCTTAGATGGTTATATGTTTTTAATGATGGTTCATGTTTTTAATGATGGTTCATTTTTTATATGTGCCATATATTTTTGAAGTGTTATGCCTTATCAGCCTCTTATTAGGTTTTACTTTATTTCAATATATTTTACTTAGTTATGCTTTTTTTATATGTGTTCTATATTCAGAATGTCATTCCATTTTTTATTTTATTTAATTACTTTTATTTTCATTTTCTAAAAGTTTCTACAAGGTTCAACGATTAGCATGAATTAAAAGCATTGTCAGTACTCAAGTTCTAAACCTTCCTGATGAAGGACTAAACTGAAACACAGCTGGAGTTGGAGGCTTTTTGCGACTAATGCGAATAGAACATATAACTAGCGTTTTTGCAATGAACATTAATATTATTTGACCTTATGGGTTTTGGATACTTTTGGTCACGTATTGGGTCAAGCTATTGAGCCGCGACGATTTGAGAAGAAGAAGAATTGGATTGGTCAAGTAGAGAGATAAGTGCTTATTGTTACAAGACTCTTTGGAGTGAACTTTTGAAGACTAACTGATGAACTATGTTAACTATATGAGTTTACTATAACTGCAGCTCAGTTTCGCTTTGCCTTTAGCACGTGATTTCACGTTGCACTTTATATTAGCACTTTATAATTGTAGTTATTGATTTTAGGTATAACCTGTAAACATTGTTGGTAAAACTTTTAGAAAATGAAAATAAAAGTAATTAAATTAAATAAAAAATGGAATGACATTCTGAGTATAGAATTTTATAAAATGTATGTTAGGAAGTTGGTGTAAAGATCCTGGTTTTCTAATTTTGTGTTTTTTAAATGTGTTACATATCTTTTTAATAGTGTTCCATGAAGAAGACGTTTTTATACGTCGAAACAGGGATCCTTGTAGGGACCATTACTTGTTCAATAAAGACTTTATCATGGGTTGAAAAGACACCTCCCTTGCCTCTTCTGTTTGACTGCCCTTTTCTTTTTCCATTGCCCTCACCCCTACTTATCGTTCCCTCTCTTTGTAACATATATTGTGTCTTCAATCAAAATTGAATATTCAGTATAACTGGGCTCGTCTTATGGAATGTTTTACCTCCATTTCTTTGTCTTGTAAGCTCACGTACTACATTCAAAATAGACCTTAAAACCTTTTTATTTACTGATATTTATAGTCCACGACATGCTGCTGCCCTGCCTGTTGAATGTTGGCCCAAAGGGTCAACGCTTTAGCTCTCATCCTCCTCTTCTCTCACCAAAATTACATAGTTTCAAAACTGTTTCAAGACAGCATGAAACAGAAAGATGCAAGATGCACGGATGCAAGAGTGGTATATTGAATCCCAATTAAATTAATCCCAATCAAATCCCAATTAAATTAAAAACTTAACTATATTTAACCGACTTTACATTTAATACTATGAAACCAAAAAAAACTAGCCTTCATAATCACTAGCTAAGTGTTTCTGTGCAAGGTTTCATGATTGCAGGTTTTGTCATTTCGACAATATTGATTAATACCATTTTAAGTTTCCCCGGTGGCCTAAATTGCATGTTGATTTGGAAAACTACTTGAATGTTCTATCAAGCCTTCTTGAAATGGTTCATCTATGAACCTCTTTTATCCCTCTTACATTTGGCAATTGTGATATTTTGAATTTATAATCAGTATCATTCTGCAAGAATACATTTGTTAAAAAAAAAAAAAAAATCAATGATTTGAATCCCTCCCACTTCGATGTTCCTTGAATTATCCTTAGTACAACCTTACTCTGTTCAACTTATCTTCCTGCAATGGGAGAATGACCATGTAGCCCTACTTGTCAAGTCATTACATTGATTTCTTCACTTTCACACACAGTTACAACTTGGGGCTCCTTTTACTAAGATGCAGTAAGCACTAGTGTGTGCTTACCACATCTTAGAAGGGCTTATCACAGGAAATTCTGAGACATCCTGTAGTACAGACATGTCAAACTCACCCGCGGGCCAAATTTGGCCTGCAGGGTACTAAAATTTGGCCCACCAATCAACTCCTGCCGTCACTGAGATTTGGCCTATCGTTCCTTTCCTCCCTCTATCAGGTGCAGCGCAGCTCCGCCAATGTTAAAAGGAGCCGCATCAAAATCGGAGTCCTGCCACCACCGTAGCGCATTCCCTCTGCCGCTGTCCCAGACGTCAGAGAAGGGGTGGGACCGAGGCAGAGGGAACATGCTACGACAGTGGAAGGGCTCCAATTTTGACGCGGATCCTTTTGACATTGGCGGAGCTGCACTGCACCTGATGGAGGGTGGGAAGGAACAGTGGTTGTGTGCTGTTGGGCCCCTTTTTGGCTTCAGGCTCTCTCCTGCCTCAGTATCTACGCATTGTTGATGCTCCCTCCTTTCTCAGACCGCTGGTGACTATCTTCAGCTGTTGGGATGGAGGGAGGGAAGAAGAAAGAAGGGGCCCTGGCAAGTGAGTTATCAGAAGACAACCAGAGCCTGGGACCCCCAACATGATCTGAAAAATGACCAGACAACAAAAGGTAGAAAAAAATAATTTGAATTTCTGTTTTGTGATTACAATATGTCAGATTTGAAATATGTATCCTGCCAGTGCTGCTGGTGTTGGAAAGCAAGCGTGAACTAGGACCTAAAAGAGAGAGGAAAAGTCTTTTTTATTTGTTTTGTTTACATCACAGAGCCAGCGTGGGGTTGGAGAGGTTGTAACCCTATACTTCTGCTAAGACTATGGGGTTCTTTTATTAAGGTACGCATTTAGCATGCACTGAATCAGTTAGCGTACCTTAATAAAAGGAACCCTGTAGAGGGAGGCCCCCCGAGTGATCGTAGCCGGCGCTGGGTGTTTCTGCTCTCTTTTTATAATGATATTAAATTTCAGGAGATGTTGAGAGAAAGTTGGAAGACTTATGCTCTTACTAATACAGCACAACAGGATCACCCGGTGCTATTATGGGATGCTGCTAAGGCAGTGTTGTGGGGGGCCATCTTTAGTTATATTAGTTATGCCAGAAAAACATGGGACTGAGAAATCCTACGTCTGGATAAGGCAGGCGCGTCGCCAGTTTGGTCGGACCCAGTTGCCAGTGGATCGGGCTCAGTATTTGGAGCTTCAGGTGGCTCTCAATGGGCTGCTGCATAAACGGGCGTGTAAATCCATGGCTTATTACAAGTACCAGTTGTATCGGCATGGCCAGAAGGGGGGTAAACTGATGGCTCGCCTGACATCCTCGGAGTGGGGCCGGTGGAAGGTGACAACTTTGAAGGATAAAAGTGGGGGTCGGGTCACTACGGATAGGGGTATTTGTGAGATCTTTCGGAATTACTATCGCACACTATATGCCCCTCCAGCTGATAATGGGTTGTGTGGGCGCATGTATCTGCAGAATGTTGCTCATCCAAGCCTTGGTGACTCCGGAAGAGGTGTATGCGGCAATTGTGCAGAGTCTCTTGTTAAAGGCCCCTGGGGAGGATGGGCTTCTTAATGAATTTTATAAGATCTTAGGTGAAGGGATAGTGCAACCTCTGGCTCAAGCATTTAATGTGATGATCCAGGCGGAGGCTATGTCCGAAAGGTTGAATCTTGCGCAGATTTTGGTGCTCCAGAAGCCTGGTAGGGACCCGACGGTGCCGGAGGCTTATCGTCCAATATCTTTGTTAAACGCAGAAGTTAAACTACTGGCTAAAATCATGGCGAATCGGTTAGCACGGGTACTGCCACGGATTTTGCATGAAGCACAAGTTGGGTTTGTCAAAGGTAGATCGATCGCCGGGAACATGCGTAAACTTTTGCTGTCCCTAGAGTTGTGGGCCTCTCAGAGATCAAGGGCGTTGTTGATTAGTTTTGACATTGAAAAGGCGTTCGACCGGGTGCGGTGGGATTTTATGTTTGACACTTTGATGGCGTATGGTATTGGGAGCAATTTTCTCTCGGCAGTGCAGGCATTGTATGCTTTGCCACAAGCTCACATTTTGGTCAATGGCGTGGAATCTGACCTCTTTGATATTTCCTGTGGGACACAGCAGGGTTGCCCTTTATCTCCATTGCTCTTCGTCATGACTTGGGATCATCGTATTCGAGATGTCTATGCAATGCTGTAGATAAAGAGATTTCAGGTGGGGGATCAGCAGTTTAAATTGGCGGCATATGCAGATGACTTGGTGCATATTGTGGACCCGGAGCGGTCTTTATCTGCAGTATTGGAGTTGTTGCTTGAGTATGGGGATTACGCTGGTTTGCGGCTTAATTTGAATAAGTCTGAGGTGTTGGCTTCTTCTGTGGATATTCGGGAGGGGTGGGGGATGCACTTTCCCTTGCGGTAGGCACAGGATTCGTTCCGCTATCTTGGGGTCCAAATTGCTATGGATGTCCATGCCTTGTATCGTTTGAACGTGTCTAAGTTGTTGTTGGAAACGAAACATTGGTTGGATGGTTGGCAATTGCTTCCCTTATCCTTGATGGGTCAGAGTCAGCTGGTTAGGATGATGGTATTGCCCCTGTGGCTTTATTTATTTCAAACACTTCCTCTGCGCTTGCTGCAGAAAGATCTTCTTAAGATCCAAGGCATGTTTTCTAAATTTGTTTGGGCAGCAAAGAAGCCTAAAATGCTCGTGCAAGGTTTACAGAGGGAATGGGGACAGGGGGGGACTGGGCCTGTCAAATTTACAACGATATAATTATGCCTGTCTGTTGCATCACTTAGGGGATTGGTTGTTGGGGGTCGACTAAGTTTACCCCAGTGCAAATGGAGAGAGCTTATTATGCTCTGGCACACCTTTTTTCCTTGGTGCATCTCCCCTGAGCGTTGCTATCGGCTCAGTTTCATCAGAGTTTGCTGGTGAGTTCCATGCAGGCTGCGTGGAAGTGGTTAGTCTGTAATTTGGATGGGGACCCATGTATTACTGATCAGATACCACTCCATGGGCACTCTCCCTTCCCACCTGGGTCTGACAATGTGGCTTTTCTCAATTGGGAACAAGAGGGGGTTTGGCAGTTGGAGCATGTTATGACACCGGAGGGGAATTTGGTGGAGTTTGCAGCCTTACAGAGCCGTGTTGGGGGCAAAATAGGGTAACTTATTTGCCTATACTCAACTTAAGCATTACTGGGCTACTTTAGACCAGGGGCAGTTGGGAGCCAGAATTGGTTCCCGCCTGCGGGCATTTTTTGGTCTTGACGCTGAGGAGATATTGTCGGTGTCGATGCTTTATAAGGGTTTGGGGAATGTGGAAGCGTGTAAAGATATGAGTTTATATCGTAGAGGGTGGGAAAAAGATTTGCAGATACCCTTACAGGCGTGAGATATTGTTGCGCAAATCCGGGGAGTTCCCGACCTGACCCGCAGTGCGACCCTTCAGGAATGCTATTATCGGGTGATCTTTAGGGCTTATCTTACACCTCAGCAGTATTATTATTGTGGGAGTGCTGAGTCTAAGCTGTGTACTAAATGCGGTTCAGGGGAAGGGACCTTTGGACATATGTTCTGGTGGTGCCCGGTTATACAATGCTATTGGCAGGATATTTTACATTTTATGCGTACTGGGCTGGGTTTAGCATTGGCGGGCACACCGGACCAGCTGGTGTTAGATTTAGCTGGGGCTTATGGGACAATGGGTGGGGTGCATAAACTGTTATTGCCGGAAGCTAGTCTTGGTGGCTCAGAAGGGCATTTTGAAATATTGGATTTCTTCTGAGCTTCCAGGGTTTTGGCTTTGGAGGGGTGATGTGCATCAGTTGGCCTGTTGGGAAGCCTGAGATGCGAAGGGTTCCAGGAAAGGGAGTCAACGATATGTGCGGCTTTGGGATCCCTATCTTCAGATTTTACATCTCAAAGGGCGCAGTCTACTCTTGAATGAGTTATGATTTTCCATTGCTCCTTGGGTTTGCCTTTAGCTCTGGATGGAATGTGGGGTTTTTTTGTTGTTGTTTCTTTTGCAGTGGATGTCAGAGGGGGAATTGGGGGGGGGGAATGGGGTGGTTTTGTTTTTGTTGATTTTTTTCTGTGTAATATGCGCTTTGTGAGGATATGGAGGGGGAGGGCCCATGCAGTTTCTGTGGCCCGGGGATTATAAGAGTCCAGATTCCCGGGTCATTCTTTTGTAGTTGGTTGGGATTGTTATGTGGGCCCCTACTTTCTCCTGGGGGTTTTGTTGATGGGGGAAGAGATGTAGGGGGAGGGGTTGGGGATGTCGGAGGACTGTTATTGTTGATTGTTTCTTTTCTTTTGTCATCCTTTGTATGGCATTTAACTCAATAAAAATGTTTTAACACTAAAAGGACCCTTAAGTATCATAAGAACATAAGAACATAAGAAGTTGCCTCCGCTGAGGCAGACCATAGGTCCATCCTGCCCAGCGGTCCGCTCCCGCGGCGGCCCATCAGGCCCATCGCCTGAGTAGTGGTCTATATCTATCTATACCCTTCAATCCCTTTTTCTTCTAGGAATCTATCCAAACTTTCTTTGAAACCATTTAATGTTTTCTTGTCTATAACAGCCTCTGGAAGCACGTTCCATGTATCCACCACCCTCTGAGTGAAAAAGAACTTCCTAGCGTTTGTTCTAAACCTGTCCCCTTTCAATTTCTCCGATTTAGCCTATGTTTTTGATTTCGGCCCCTTATGTGATTGAGTTTGACACCCCTGCTGTAGTAAGTTCCAAAACCATGAGCTAGAACTTTTTAATTTTTTTACATTTTTGGGGAGGCGGTATGTCTGGGGGGCAGAGAATAGGCATCTTTGTGCTAATCAGTGCATCTACATTGATGTATTTTAGCTGCTTAGTGACTGATTTTTCTGGGGATTTCAAGCAGATCTTATATCTCCTTTTTCTTCCTTCTTTGAATGCACACCTGCACTTTATATTTATATATGTATTCATCTGCACCAGAAAAGTGTTTTGAAATAAGGGAAAAGATGATGTATGGGTCAGGGTTTATTTAGACCTTCGGTCTGTTGCTAGTCACCTATGAATATCTGCCCGGGGCTTTTGGCGATTCAGAGGGATAACTGATCCTGTACTGAAATCCCCTTATCTGGATGTTTTAAATTTAAATTTAAACTTCAGGTGGCATCCTTCGTTGGGAGTCAAAGGTTGTTTTTTTTTTTACCAATTATTCTACTTGAGTTTTTCATTGTATTGGTAATATTTTTTGGTTTTTTGAAGCCTATTAGCTGCTTAGTGCCAGAGCCATAACCACCTACAAAATAGGTTGTAAGGGCTTTTGTGCTAATTTGGGGTAAATGCTACATACTAATACAGGGGGGACGTGTCGGCTAAAAGACATTCACTACAAAGCTAAGTTCATAATGACTTACTAATGATTCATAACATGGAAAATTAAAATTTAAAATGAAAGATTTATATTAAGCATAAGAAGAAAGAGTAGGTGCAATGGGACTGGTGAGGATTTCAGTCATGGGGTGTTATGCAGTATACTACACCATCTTGTAGCGTGGCCGGTCCTTAAGGCTTGCAGTAACCGGCCCATGCTCGCAATATTCTCCCCAGCGTGCTTCCTCAAGAAGGAGGAAGTCCCTGTTGTGCATAAACTTATCTTATGTGAAAAAACAGGATGGCCTCACACAAGTAAGTAATGAATAACCAAAAGTCAAATTTATTGTTCAATTCACCAATCAAAGTAAAATGCATCAAAAGAAAAATGTATTCCAAAAAAAAAGGTCCTTGGCAAAACATATAACATAACATGAAAGCAACCAGCCTGGTCTGGAAATCTGTTTCAAAGTTCCTTAGCAATGTCCCAGGTGTAATAAAGTCCCTTAATAGTCCTTGACTCCTCCAGAGTCTTATTGGTAATTGGCAAACTCTGTAAGATATACTGCACTGTACAGCCTTAGCAAATGCAGCAACAAACATTGGCAGATTTGTCAAAAGGTTCTTTGGTATCCAAAAGAAAAATAAACTTCCAAACTATTCATCATGACACAGTGTAAATCCTGTCTCAAACTTCCAGGATATTCACACCTGCTTGCTGAAGTTTTGTTTCACAGCAGCTCTTGATAAGCAAGAAAAAAAAAACTCTCACAACAGCAAAACCCTTGACTAGCATATCTTTCATTCATTAGCAGACTCCAAGCAAATCCTCAGGTTCAACAGAAAAGGAAACATTTCACAAAACTCAGCACACAAAAAAAAACAATTCCAAATTAATTAGTTTCCATTTCTTCACCTATTCCCACCTCAGGTAAAGTGCTGTACTCCATAGCTTCACCTTCAGGATTTTCCAGGGTTGTATCCTCTAGTTCAGTGTCCAACATCTCAATGTCCCTTGGCTCAGGGAAACTAGGAGACTCCTTCCACATGAGAGCTTCTCCTCTGTCTCCCTTCCTCTTGGTCAGCCAGCCCTCTAAATGCTGCCAAGCTGCTGTACCATGCCCAGCCCTACTCTGGGGCTGAACTTCCTTCAGCTGTGTTTTCCTTCTCCCCTGCTTAGCCAGCTTGACACAAAATGGAGGATTTAAAGAGCCCTTACCAGTTTTCATCAGGCTGTGTTCTGCCTCAGGTTTAAACACAGCCTGTGCTTCCTGTTCTTGCTCTTGTCTATCAGGGATAACATGGTTGGCCCGGACTAGTTTCAGGGAGTGATTTTTGTGACTCTTTCCTGGCACAAGGCCGGCATTGGACTCGGGCTTGTGACAATCTGTAATCTGAAGACCCTATGCACATTAAGAATTACATGTTATAGCTTACGCTCGATTATGTGAAAACATGCTAATGGCAACATTAGTGCATACAAACTATTCGACAGATGGTAGAAGCACTGATAAAAGACAGCATCTATGAGCACATAGAAAAAAATGGACAACTGAAAGCGAGCCAGCATGGCTTCTGCAAGGGAAGATCGTGCCAAACGAACTTACTGCACTTCTTTGAAGGGATAAACAGCCAGATGGACAAAGGGGAACTCATAGACATCATTTATCTCGACTTCCAAAAAGCCTTTGACAAGGTACCTCATGAGCGGCTACTTAGGAAGCTGTGGATCCACGGGGTGGAAGGGGACGTATACAGATGGATTAAACACTGGTTGGCAGGCAGAAAGCAAAGGATTGGTGTGAAGGGCCACTACTCGGACTGGAGGAGGCTCACGAGTGGTGTTCCGCAGGGGTCGGTGCTCGGACCGCTGCTGTTCAATGTATTTATAAATGACCTAGAAACGGGGACGAAATGTGAAGTTATAAAATTTGCAGATGATACCAAACTCTGTAGCAGGGTTAGAACCGCGGAAGACTGTGAAGACCTACAAAGGGACCTAAACAAACTGGAAGAGTGGGCAAATAAATGGCAAATGAACTTCAATATAGAGAAATGCAAGGTCATGCATATAGGGAAAAAGAACCCGATGTTCAGCTACAAAATGGGGGGATCAGTGCTAGGGGAAAGTACCCTTGAAAAAGACTTGGGTGTGCTGGTAGACACAACAATGAAATCAACGGCACAATGTGCAGCAGCCTCAAAGAAAGCAAACCGAATGTTGGGCATTATTAAGAAGGGTATTACAACAATGACGAAGGAAGTCATCATGCCGCTGTAACGCGCGATGGTGCGCCCGCATCTGGAGTATTGTGTCCAATATTGGTCACCGTACCTCATGAAGGACATGGCGATACTTGAGAGGGTTCAGAGAAGAGCGACGAAAATGATAAAAGGTATGGAAAACCTTTCATACACAGACAGGTTAGAAAGGCTGGGGCTCTTCTCCCTAGAAAAGCAGAGACTCAGAGGAGACATGATAGAGACCTTCAAGATCATGAAGGCATAGAGAAGGTAGAAAGGGACAGATTCTTTAGCCTATTTGGGACTACTAAAACAAGGGGGCACTCAGAGAAATTGAAAGGGGACAGGTTTAGAACCAATGCTAGGAAATTCTTTTTCACTCAGAGGGTGGTGGACACCTGGAATGCGCTTCCGGAGGTTGTGATAGGACAGAGTACACTACCGGGTTTCAAAGAAGGATTGGATAAATTCCTGAAGGATACGGGGATTGAGGGATATAGATAGAGGTAGAGATAGAGATAGGATATGATAGGGTATAGATAGAAGGACAATGATTTAGACAAGGATCACCTTACTGGTCATGGGCCTGATGGCCGCCCGCGGGAGCGGACTGCTGGGCGCGATGGACCTCTGGTCTGACCCAGCGGAGGCAACTCTTATATTCTTATGTTCTTATAACACCTTCGATAACTCTTCACATCAAATTTTGCACATTTACAGACCCTCAGAAGTACCACCTAGGACTCAAGTAAATTCATTGTACCAGGTTTTATGTACTTTTTAAAATTAATTTCAGTGGTCGGTTAAAGCGGCGGTAAGCATAGCAAAGGGATATGAGCCTTGAAAAAACCCCTTCGAGTGAAACATGTTGGCGGTAAAATCCCTGAGAGCAAGACCACAATTTTAAGCTAAGTACTTTAACCATATATACACAAAAGGTGGTAAAATAAATTTATAAAGGTTTTGATAAAACTTTCATGATCCGGTGAGAAAGTAGTACATAAAGCCTGGTACAATGAATTTACTTGAGTCCTAGGTGGTACTTCTGAGGGTCTGTAAATGTGCAAAATTTGATGTGAGGACTAATCGAATATGTTATAAATTTACATGTTCTGGTGAATAGTTTAAATGAACATTCTCACAGAAGACTTTTCTATTAACTACAGTGCTGTTTAGAGAACATTAGTGCATAGCCATTAATTTTGAAAATGGAAAATCAGGCACTGTGTGCCCTGGCAGATTCAAAGTATGCCCCGAGATGCCGGTGAGGAGAGGCGCAGGCGCCAGCTGACTGCTTACAGACTATGCCTCTCGCAGCAAGAGGCATGTCAGTAGTCAGTCAGCTGGCGCCGGCACCTCTGCTCCTCGCCAGTACCTCTGCTCCTTCTCTTCACTTCTCCTTCTGCAGCCCCCCCCCCCCCAACTAGCGGTAATAGGAGGATCAAGGCCACAGCTGGAGGATATCTGCGCATGCACAGATGTCGAAGTGATGACATCACGCATGTGCATGACATCATTGTGTTGACATCCGCGCATTTCCGGGTGCCGCATTTTAAAAGGTTTGCGACACACTGCCTTAAGGTGTGGAAAAGAGCCGTGTAAGGGTTCGCTAAGTCCACTTTCTACCGCAGCTTAGTAAGCAACAACTTGTTCTTCATTCTGCAGCTTTTCATTACCACTCCTTTCTTTATACACTTTCTTGTGATCTCATCAGGCAAGTTGCTATTACCAGTGCTCTTCTCCTCCATTACCAACTCCCAGCTCTCAATCTTGCAGTTGTTGATTGCACAGAATAGTCTTTGGTGACGGTGCACTGGCCATATTCAAATCCCATCTAACAAAAATCCACCATTTTGAGAGGCTGTTTTTATTTCTTAAAACCTGGCTCTTTTTCTGATCAAAAGCTTATCAATTTTAACCATGTTTACTTTAATAAAACAATTCCTAAAATCTCCTATTTGTTTTCTGTGCCTGGACTAGATTGCAAGCTTCACTGAGTAAAGAATTTTTCTCGTATTTCCCTGTACAATGCTGCCTTTGTTTAGTAGTATCACAGAAACGATAAGCAAAATTTAATGCCTAAAAACTGAATTGTTAATTAAATGGAAGGATAACCCCAGTGGTGCTTCAGAGATTACTGCTAAAGGTCAAAAGTGCCAGTCTTCAGTTTTATTTTAGAGTGACTTATGTAAAGTGGTATGTAGTATGCTACTGAATACTATGAGGTACATAATGGAAATAAAAATACATCTAAAAACCCGCCTAAATCAGCACTTGGGCGACCTAAAAGGGGTCATCCAAGTGCCGATAATAGAACTGGGTTTTAGACATATCTAGAGGCATCTTAGGCCTTTTGACTGCCACTGTGCATCTAGAGCGAAAGGGGCATTTTTTTGTGGAGTGGTTAGGGCGGGATGTGGGCCGACCAAACTTAAGTCATCCTGCAGCGATAATCAAAAGTTTGACGAGACTGCCTAGAAGGAACTTATATGTTGTGACTTAGGCAATCTAAAAACAGGTATAAGTGCCCAGAAGGTATCCAAAGTAACCAGATAACCACTGCAAGGACAAAGTACAGACCCCCATGCACTTCCCCAGTGATCACTGACTCCCCACACAGTCATAAAAATTGGAATAAAAACATACATACCTACCTCCAGAATATCAGCACCTGGCATAGGAAAACCTAGTAGAGCTGCACAGAGGTGGCTTAAGTAATCTGGGGGTTGGGCTAGTGAACCATAGAGAGGAGGATCCAGGCCCATAAGACACTCTAATCACTGCATTTATGGTGAAAAATGTGCGCCTACTAAACCCCCTCCCTCAAACCCTACTGTACTGCCATATAGGTATAACCTGCAGCCATAAGGGCTATTGGGGTGATAGACAGATGGGTATAGCAGTTTTTGGGGGGCTCACCATGACCTGCAAGGGAGTTGTGGTGAGATGTTTATGTGGTACCCTTTTTGTGAAGTTCACAGAAGTGCTCTAAGGTGCCTCACTACTCTGTTGCTATGTCTGGGTGGCCAGTCCATCACTTTGCTAACCTTTTTCTAGGCATTTTGGATGAGAATGCGGTATAAAGACAGATGACTTGGTGGTCTGGATGATCAAATGGCTGGAAGTATAAATAGACGAATTTTGGGGGAAAAAAAATATTTTGGATGTATTTTTTGAGAATGGACATTAGATGCTGCCGACTTTGGGCAACCAGCACCCTAGGCCCAAAACGGATTTAGACTTTTTTTTTATTATGCCGCTCCACATATACAAGGTTATGTTATTTGGATATGGTTGTGATAACTTTAGGCCTGCTATTTGGGCAACAAGACATAGCCCAACTTTGTCCAGACAGAAATGAATAAATATCAACACTGTCCAGACAAAATTTTTTTATGCCACAACAATGTCACCAGTCCTATCTCTTCTTAACCAACTAAATTTTGTGCTGCTACCTCAATTATTTTGGCCTATAAAACTATAACATAAGCTATAAGGTAGGAGCCAACTTAAATTCATGGATCAATAACTCATTAAAGAGGTAAACACAGAGAGTCACTGTTAGGTCCAGTACTACTCAGTTTGTTTAAATGATCCAGAGGATGGAGTGATGAGTGAGGTTGTAAAATTTGCAGATGATACCGAACTATGATAAAACTACACTAGGCTAATTAAAACACAATCTAAGCCACTGAGAGCAGGATTCTCTAAACTCATCATGCATTTAACAATGGTGCTAAACCATTGTTAAATGCATATATTTTACTGCCCGATTACTAAAACGGCTCACCATGGTCTTTTCCATGCTTTCTAGCAGCCTCCGCTTGCACTATGCAAATGTAGTACAATAAGGTCATTAATATTAAAACTGTACTATAATGAGATCATTAATATTAAAATGACCTCTCAGGGTGATTCTCAAAATGAATGTCCCTCCATTTATGAGAAATAAGGGTCAATATTTACCAGCAGGGTTTGAGCTGTCATAGCCTTACTTTCATGTCAATGCCTGAGAGCTGATTGGCTCAGGCACTGATAGGAAAATAAAGCAGCTCAGATCCACCACCACATATGGCCACGATTCTTCCTAAATGGAGCCCAAAAAAAGCCTGGTAGTCTAGTGCCCCTCCCCCAAGCCATTGCCACCCCCTGTCGATGCCCCTCTCAGTGGAAGATCAGCAGGAGGAATACCCACTCTCTCCTGCCACAGGGTTGGTGACACCCCCTCCCCCCCCCCCAACTGCAAGCATGATTCATGCAAAGATAAGTGCCAGAAATGTAGGCCCAAAAAACCCTCTAGGTACGATTCTGAAACCAGCGCTGATGCATGATTGGCGGCCACTTTTAAGGGGGCTGCTAATATCAGCGCCAGTTACAGAATCCGGCCTTAGATTGCTACTTATATGTGAACTGTCATTCTTATGCATGGGAATTTCCTTTTAAATGTGTAATTTGTAAAATAGTTTCTTCTCATGTGTGCCACCACATATAGCTATATTTCCTAAGGCTCTATATGTGTTCTATAAAAGACTCTGTGTTTACAGTCTTTTATAAAACAGTATCTGTTTTCTGATTTAGAACTCCTGGACAAATTTAGGCTGATAGTCAGTTGCCATGTAGTTTCAAGCTTCATGCTTCTGCTCTGTCTCATGAGGCATAGCAGCTCAAATGCTGAATAAAAAGCATTAGCTTGAAACCACCCATGCATTGCACAAAATAGTTTGCTTTAGCAATATAAGCTGTTATGAGTTTTTGGTGTTAAAGGAGTCTGAAGAAACAGAATCTTCTTCTTACTGACTATGTTCAGTATCAGAAAAAATATACAATGCTTCTAAAATAATTTTGAGATCCATACTGATTAGGGAGTGAAGAGCTTATGGGCACGATAGAAGACCGGGACTTGGGTGTGATTGTATGTGATGATCTTAAGGTGGCCAAACAGGTTGAAAAGGTGATGGTGAAAGCTAGAAAGATGCTCACGCGGCAGCCCTTAGGTCATAGACCAGTGCCCTAACTGAGACTAGCTTTACCTGTGTACGTTCTGGTTCAGCAGGAACTTCTCTAACTTTATCTTGAATCCCTGGAGGGTGTTTTCCCCTATAACAGCCTCCGGAAGAGCGTTCCAGTTTTCCACCACTCTCTGGGTGAAGAAGAACTTCCTTACATTTTACGGAATCTATCCCCTTTTAACTTGACGAATTACAGATCTAAAAAAAATTGTTTTTGTGCTAATCCAGTAAGGTCCTCCAGCATCATCCCCATAGTTGTTTTCAACGTGTCCAGCCATCTGATTGAGGTCACCCTCTTCGCCTGGTTCCTTTGATCTTTCCAAACATGATGTCCTTCTCCAATGATCTTTCTTTTCTGACAGTATGACCAAAATAACACAGTCGTATCTTCATTATTTGGGCTTCTAGTGACATAGCTGGTTTGATCTCTTCCAGAATCAATTTGTTAGTTCTTTTGGCTGTCCATGGCACGCATAAAATCCTTCTCTAACTCCAAAACTCAATCTAGCCCTCAGACACAGAGATCAGAACTGAGATGTCTAAGTTGGGATGTGGTTGGTTTTGTAACAAATTCCTTAATCTTTCTTCTGGGAAACTCAGAACATGGTCCCAGGATGCAAGTTGGGATGTGCTCAGTTCCAGTGGTATTTTAGGAACAAATTTGCCAACATAGAGACTTTTCTAAAATACCTGAAGGAGTGCACATGCAGTGGAAGAAGCCATTTTATAAAGACACACTGAAAAAAAACAAACAGCATGAACCAGGCAGTTTCCAGTTGGTGAAGTCAGCACATATGTGGTACATGTGAAAGTGATGATTTCACAATGCCACTTCCACCTGTAGCTATCCAATTTTAAATAATTTAAATAGCAAGGCCACAATTTGAATCTAGTTTCATTTTGGAGATGAATATAAACATTTTGGAGATGGATATAAAAGAAAACTGATAAAGGAGAATGACTCCCTTAACACCCTGTCCTAAATGAGCAGTTTTTTAAAATGTATATATGCCTTTAAGCTGGTGAAATCCTAATGTGAAAAATTTTACCCTTACATGTGTATTCTGAGGAGTAGTGGCTCATGGCCAGCAGGGGGTGGTGTTTATGGGACGGTAATGGGAATGGATGTCAGACCATGATAGTGCAGTATTTTTTGTGGAGTTTTTCTACAAAAGCGCCTGTTTTTCGTATGATTCTGGGTAATTCTAGTTAGATAATTCTGTGTTAGTTAAGGACCACGCCCAAATAGAAGCATACGGAAAAACGGGTGAATAAAAATCTGAATAATATGTAAAAGCCAGAGAAAAACACACCACAGATTAATATAAGGGAAAGCATAATAATATCTGTTTATGTACTTTGCTGTTGAGCCAAATCATGGTGGAAATCATGATTACATGATTACATGGAATCCATTTTGAGTTGAGGAATCCATTTTGTGTATCCAGGTCTTTGTTCTCAGCATCGTGGTGTTAATTAATACCACATGTGCTGTAGACTGGCTAGGAAAATAACGTGTTCTAAACTAAGATATAAAATGCATGAAGTATGAATGGCCAAGACATGAATGAAATTATGAATGTTTGGGGCCCCTGAATGTGATATGTGGTGATATAAATGGTTTATAAAAAGAACACTAAGGAAAAATCCTGAGCACAACATCTGGAAATAATTAGAGTCAGAGACTGTTGCTTCAGTCTTAAGCATAGGAAGGGGGGCATTGGAAGCCCACGCTTAGCACTGTGTCAGTGTAACATGAAGCTGTCAATTCTCCTCCTCCAGACTAAAGTTACTGTGTAAGATTATAACCTGTCAATTTAGGGAGAGGTTGAGGACTTTTCAGCACCATGTTAATAATTGTAGATTCTTTTGAATAATGTTATAATGTTAATTCAGAAATCAAAAGTAATTTTCTAAAACTGCCTAACTTAATTTTTCCTTTGTCTAAACTTTTAAGACCACCTTTTTGGTGAACTGTTATTGGTTGTTATACTGATGATTTCACGGAGCTAAAAGTTATATAGTAGAATGGAATGAGATAGGAAGACGAGACCATTGTGAGAGGCCCAGCATTTGGCCACTATGACGATCTCCCATTAGCGCAACTGTTAAGCAATTATGCTGACGCTTTTGATCTCATAATGGAAAAATAGAAACTATAATTCAATAAATCTTGGTTATTATTTTTGAAACCTTGCGCTGGTGTCATTTTGCATGTATTATTATTTTCAAACCTGAAGCTTTCACAAAGGCGTCGATGTCCCTTGTTCAATTCCCATTGCAATATGGGGAATATATGTGTAGATTGCCATGCCCTTTGATATTTCTTTGTGGCATTGACCACAATATGTACCGTAAACAGAAGCTTTCAAAAATCATCATTTACATGTTTATATGCTATTCATGTGTTAATAATGCCTGCTGTTTATACAAGAATATGTTTCTAGAATATTGGCCTTGATAAATATATGTACATATCATGAACTCTATTGCTATTCTGGTCTAATCGCTGGACAACAAAGTTTTTGCTTCTTTAACATTTTGAGGTGTATCATACAGATTTGTGGCTGTTGATCATGAAAATCATGTTTAAAATTATGTATCACATACCATTTTAACAAAAAAGTACTTTTTAAAATTATTTCTTGTTATACTTTCAGGCTAACACAATTAATTCTTAGCCTAATTCTTAATAGAGGCCTATTGCTCACATTATACCTTGTTGGATATACAGTAGTGTGAGCATGTCCAGGCGTACATTCAAGGCAGGTTGCATAACATCCAGGAAATTATGCAGTATGGGCATGCCTGGGCATGCTTATACATGGGCTTCATGGATGCTGCCTGAAAAGGCTATATAAAAGCATATGAAAACATGGAACTGCTGTTAAAGCCTATCCAGTACAACTGGAACATCTGCAGTAATCTTAAAGTAGTAGCTTTGCATCTTGGAATACAGTTTGGATATACCAAGTACTGTTGTTTTATTTGTGAATGGGACATTGCATTACATTCAAAGGAGTTGCATTACATTCAAATGAACTGTCCACTCCGCAAGAATTTGGTTCCGGGACAGAAAAATGTGGTACATGAACCACTTGTTGACCCAACAAAG
The DNA here is from genome assembly GCF_902459505.1 of Geotrypetes seraphini. Taxonomy (NCBI): domain Eukaryota; kingdom Metazoa; phylum Chordata; class Amphibia; order Gymnophiona; family Dermophiidae; genus Geotrypetes; species Geotrypetes seraphini. The sequence continues at coordinate 264,804,489 of NC_047087.1, forward strand.
ATATTTTTGCCTCTTCACATAAAACTTGGACTGATGAAAAATTTTGTAAAAGCGATGAGCAAGGAAGGCAAAGGTTTTCTTTATCTAAGAAAGATATTTCCAAGAATAACTGACACCAAAATTAAGGAAGGCATTTTTGTTGTTCCACAGATCAGACACGTCATCAGTGATGAGAGATTTGAATATCTGTTTGGGCCAGAGAAAATCGCCTGGAAAGCATTCAAGGATGTCACTGAGAATTTTCTTGGCAGTTACAGAGCACCAAAATATATTCAACTGTCTGACAAACTTCTTAGAGCATACACAACTATGAAGTGCAACATGGCGCTGAAGATGCACTTTCTACATTCACACTTGGACTTCTTCCCTGCAAATTTTATTGCAGTCAGTGACGAACATGGCGAAAGGTTTCACCAGGATACTGCCACTATGGAAAAATATATGTTGGCTGACTATTGTTGGACACTGCAACGAGATGCACCAGACACTGAGTACAAATGAAAATCAGCAGGAAAACACTTTTAGCCACGGCAAACTATCACAGCACATCAGAACCTTTGTGCATTAAAACATGTTATAGTCAATTAAAGATACCATCATGTTTCTCAAAATTCCTACGTGATAAAGTCAGTGGGAAATTATATTTGTGTTTGTTTTGAAGGGGGGTCTATCATAATCACCAGTTTGTTTTAAGGAAGCAAAACTTTTTGAAAAAATGTATTGTCTAGGGTTATTTATTATTCACAATTTTCCCATTTTCTCTGTTTTTTTTCCATCACTTCAATGTTTCTGGGAAATGCACCTCTCTAGCTGGTAAGATTTAGAGGAACACCTATGGGAACAAGCTCTGAAACTCTTTTCAGAGTTTAAATATTTTTAAAGTCTGAATATCACACAAACCTGCTTTAACAATGTTTTATATTCAGGCTTTTTATATACTTTGCCCTTCTAAGGTCAAAGGAATCTAAAATGAATGGAACCTTATGTGAAAGCAAAAGCAGCAGCAAGATGTAGTGACTCTGGTTCTTTCACATGATGGATTTACAAGTCTTCAACTATATATTTTTCTGACTAAAGGAAAGTAAAATCTGTATAAATATGTCTTTTTTTTATAGCTATAGTATTTTTCAAGAGATCATAGCACATTCTAAATTCCCAGGGTATGAAATAGCCAGTATCCATGGTAACAACACTATACTATGTTTGGAATACTCATGTACCCTATCCACTTATTTGAAAAGTTTTATTTGAAAAGTTCATTGTAAACATTGTCCACATTTTCTATGTCCACTCACTCCTTCACTCATGACCATAGGCTGGATCCATACATCTGATCTACACACATGTTCCCTGAGATTTCAATTGCGTGAAGAAAGAAAGCATCAATCAATCATCATTAAAACACGGATGAGAGGAAATTATTTGGAAATGTCCTGTAATCTTCTGGGATAATATAAGAGAACTAGAAGACCACTTCATGCCATATACAAGGGCTATATCTGAATCACCACATGTAGATTTTGACATTAATCATCTCTATGGTTATACAGTGCTCTTTTATGGGCCCTATCCACTACATTCTTTGGATAACCCCTAATCAAAAACTTATCACTCAAGGTCTCAGAGGATCTCAAACAGTCCTAAGAAGAGTAACAAATGTGTCTATGTCCCAAGAAATTGGTTTTCAAATGAGGGGTGGGGGGGTATGTGAATCTTCTATAATAAAACCCTAAGCATGCATGCGCACTTAGGGTTTTGTGATTCCTGCAGCGTGCTGTGTCCTTCCCTGGCCGTATTCCATTTTGGAACACAGAGGCAGGGAACACTGGTGACTCTCCCCACCCGTCCTCAATCACCAACCGCTGCCGCCCTGCTGCTCCTCTTCAAAGCAGCCTATTGAGGTTCGCTGGTCAGCTATAGCGAACCTCACAGGCCGTTCTCCACCTCGTTAGCACGTTCCCTCTGCCGTAATTGCATCAGAGGAAACATGCTACCGATGTGGAGAGCAGCCTGCGAGGTTCACTACAGCCGGCCGGCGAACCTCAGCAAGCAGCTTTGTTGAAGAGGATCAGCAGCGGTGGCTGCAGTTTGTGCCAGTGGGCCAAAGACACCAGGAACCTTGGATGGAGGGAGGGTAAGAACGGGAGGGGGGGAACAGAAGGGGGCCATGGAGCAGGCAGGCATGGCACAACAGGGAGAGGGAAAGGGGGCTGCTTTGGGGGGAGGGGTTTGCTGGGGGCAGACAGCAATCATGGTGGGGGGTAACAGAAGGAGGCCATGGAGCAGGCAGGTATGGCACAACAGGGGGCCAGGGGAAGAGGGAAAGGGGGCTGCTTTAGGGGGAGTGGTGTACTGGGGAGCAGACAGCAATAGTGCTTTGCTCTGGGAGGGGAGGAACAGAAGGGGGCCATGGAGCAGGCAGTCATGGCACTACAGGGGGCAGCTTTGGGAAGAGGGAAAGGGGGCTGCTTTGGGGGGGAGAGGTGTTCTGGGGCAGACAACAATCATGCTTTGCTCTTGGATGGGGGGAACAGAAGGGGACCACAAAGCAGGCAGGCATGGCACGACATGGGGAAGGAGGAGAGGGAAAGGGGGCTGCTTTGGGGGAGGGGTGTGCTGGGGGCAGACAGCAGTCATGCTTTGCTCTTGGAGGGGGGGAACAGAAGGGGGCCACGGAGCAGGCAGGCATGGCACAACAGGGGGCAAGGGGAGAGGGAAAGGGGGCTGCTTTGGAGGGAGGGGTATGCTGGGGGGCAGCCAGCAATAATGCTTTGCTCTGGGAGGGGGGAAAACAGAAGGGGGCCATGGAGAGACAGGCAGGCATGGCGCAACAGAGATAAACAGGCAGGCAAGGGGCCAGGGAGACAGACAGACAGAAAAAATGACAGACAGACAGACAGCGTCTAAGGAGAGAGAGACAAAGAAACCCCCCCATATAGTCAGACATCTACTCTAGCACCCGTTAATGTAACGGGCTTAAACACTAGTGCTCATATAAAGTAAAAGCATATTATGATCAGTTGTCTTAACATATGTTGAAGTAAAAAATTTCCCCTTATTCAAAGAAACACATCCAAAAATGTAATAGATGAAACCTGACAGTTAAATTCAAACTTAATAGATGCATGGCAAGTATTTAAAGAAGAAAAAAAAATGCAGAAAACATCTTTAGACCTCTGCCAGATGACAAAAATGTCATCAATATATCACCAAAAATATGTATAGCCTCAAAAAGATTCAGAGGGTTCAAGAAGGATATGCAATCATGAAAGACCTACTCTGGGTTCTCTAGTTTGCACACAGAACCCTGTATACCAAATTTTACTTTTTCAGTGATTATCAATTGTTCAAAAAGAGTGATTTATTAGTCTATGCGAACCTCCTACCAGCAATTAAGAAGTTCACTTGGGTATATCCACAGTTATTGTGCACCCTAGAGCACACTGCAGGGTTTACCCACAAACATCACATATCATCACCCTATGATTAATTAAATTATCATGTTCAAAAGTGCTATGCGCAAAAAATAATATAAAGAAATCATCACTTATGAAATCCTTATGAAAGTTTCTATCGTGATTTCAAGAAATAAATGTAGACGGAAACTTATCTTGACGATGTCCCATATCGTATCCTTCTCCAGGGGCAAACTCAGGGGCACAACCTGCTATTATAAGATGTTAGCTTCTGCATATCATTGCCGCAATGATATGGAGAAGTTAACACCTTATAATAGCGGGTTGTGTCACTGAGTTTGCGCCTGAAGGATACAAAATGGGGCACTCTGTAGGTCAATCAGCTGAGACATCCCCTCTTAAGGAAACTTTTGGACATTTGTGGACATAATCAAGATAAGTTTCCGTCTACATTTATTTCTTGAAATCATGATGGAAACTTCTCTTATAAGGATTTATGGGTTTAAGCGATATTGTATTTCAACACTTTTGATTTCTCTATATTATTTTTGCACACAGCACTTTTGAGCATGATAATTTAATTAAACCTAGGGTAATGATTTGTGATGTTTGTGGGTAAACCATGCACAATAACTAGGGTGCACAATAACTGTGGATATACCCAGGTGAACTCCTTAATTGCTGGTAGGAGGTTCCCATAGACTGATAGATCTTATAGTGTTTCACTACTCCCATCCTGTACCTTATATTCGATGACTTTATAATGTACCCAATTCGCTGATTGTCCAGCATCTCTTATTGTAAACTGCCTCAAACTTTTATGGCTTTGGCAGTATATAAAAAAATAAGTTATTATTATTATTATAAATCACCCTTTTTGAACAATTGATAATCACTAAAAAAAAGTGCAATTTGGTATCCAGGGTTCTGTGTGCATACTAGAGAACCAGGAGTAGGTCTTTCGTGACCAATATATCACCACCAGCACCTCAGTTAAAGTTGATCTTATAAGATGGTGTAAAAAAAGCTTTACATTTATTGAAATTGTGCCCATTGTTATTTAATTTCATAGTTATATATAATATATTCAAAATATATGTATGGATCTTCTTGTGGATGTTGTATATTCTTTGTTGTATATTTGATATCTGTTAATAAAAAATTGTTTCAACTTAAAATTGTCTCTTTATATATTCTACCAGATACAATCAATACAGGGAAGTTTTGAATTTTATTAAGTCTTGATATACCGCTTGACATTCCTAAGCAGTTTACATAATGCAATTATCAAAATTAAAAAGGGATTAGATATACATGAATAAAATAGGACAAATGCACAAGACATAAAAAAGGACAAATGCACAAGACATAAAAGGGAAAAGGGTGGGATACGTAGCCTAAAATAAAAAATAGAAGGGGGAGGATAAAACGTAAGGACATATGGGTTAGATAAGATTAGGTTCTGGGTCTATATCTCATATGCATTTTTAAAAAGGACGGCTTTGAGGTTAGACTTGAATTTATCAGAGTTGGTTTCCTGCCTCAAATTTACTGGGAGAATTCCAAAGCGAAGGCGCTACCACTAAAACAATTGTTTTGCAGGTTTTGTCATAGAATAGCTGTCTAACAGAGGGAACTGAAAGAAGATAATGTTGTGATGATCTAAGCATTCTTGAGGTTATGTATGGAATCAAAAGTTTATCCATAAACATGGAAGAATAATTGGTTTGCACTTTGAATGCAATTCTATGGGACATGGATGAAATATTAGTTGTGTGCAGAACATAAAAGGTATAGCTTCTGGATATCATACTAAGTACATTAAATACAAGAGCACTGTCTCTCTTATCTACTTTTTTATCACATTAAGTAGATGAATACTGTAACCTTTTGCTACATTCAGTACATTAAATTGTCTCTCCTCACAAAGTGTATTTTTATTATGTTTATTTTACTTGGAGGATACCTCATGGTGCCTTAACAGGCCAATTAGATGTGTTCCTTTAGATAAGTATAAGGAAGTTATGATAATTGCATGCTTAATGGTAGTTGTGCTTTTCATATTTCTAATGATAATAGTAGTATAGAAGTTCCATATTCTCAGTCTTGTTTATACATTAGAACTATCTGTACCTTTATTATTGCCAATGGTAAGCTGTTTATAGTAACTGAAGATTGATTATACATATCCAGGTAGGGGGGAAAATATGTATTTAATTTATTTTTTAATTGTAATCTGCTTATTTTGGTCATTGGGGGGAAGGGATATGTATTTATTATTATATCATTTGATGGAATTAAGTGCTGTTTATTTTATAAATTGTTTGATAATATGTTGCACTTGATGTTGGTTTCAAAATGAATAAAGATATGGAAAAAAAAAAGTAACTGAAAGTTTAAATATATGTTTATGTGATGTCACTAAGGTTACAGGATATGATTTTAGTTATTCCAGACCTATAATGCAGTATGTTTCCACAGATCTATTCATCGCTACACCTGAACTTTACCTCTTCCCTTAGGCTTTAATGTAACACACTTACAATCTGTATGAGTTCAATCTATTATACAGAGATCCTTGAAGAGACTTAAAAATGAAACATGATAGTAAGAGAAAACCACTAAGGACATAAAATGAATACACCAATTAGCCTCTGAAATAGAGGACATAGGAAAACATTCATGATGGGATATTTTCCTTGGAAAGTCACTAGAATGGTATACTAGACAGATTGTTTCATTCCATTGTGGTGATATTAATTGGGCAGCTTCTCACTCTTATTCTCATGAGTTGGTTTGCATATTGGGTTAAAAGAATGTTTTACCAGATCCAGAAGATGATGACTCACAACCGGATCTACAGTGTCATACCATGAAGCTATTACGTGATACCAACAGGGGGAGTAGGAGTGAACCTATTGTTTGCCCCTGAAGTATCTACAAAAAATCAGAGCTGGTCTCGGGATAGGGGCATGTGATACTTGTATGATTAAAGGCATGTGAGTTGAATTGCAAAGCCAGACTTTGACCAAAACTGTTAACCATAACTGGATACTGGATGTCCATATTGATCAATGGTAAATGCCCATCAACTTCAATGTAAAGTCATGCGTAAGAGCACACACATAATCGATAATAATGATTATTAGTTTACAGTAGTCATAATGTCTGTAAGTGACATTTTCCAAGGTATAATGTCCACAGTTGTTATTGTTAAAAGACACAGTTTTCCCAATATCTTCAATGTTCATTTTGTTTTACTATATTTTCTATTGTTATTTTGGTGATTTATCAGGTTAGTGTTAAGATTGTCACTTTTTTGATTAGGTTCTGTTATACTTATTTGTGATCTTTGTTCCAAAATTACCATTAATATTGTCTCTAAGAATCAAGAGAGGGAAATATGTAGCATCATATGATTTATTTTGCTGGATCTGAATCTAAGAATTATATCTAAGGACTATAGGATAGATTCACTAAGCTTGACTTCTGGGTCCAATCCAGGGCCGATTCCAGCAGGCCTGACCAATTCACAATAGCCCAATATTGTAATGAGAGTGATCGGAGGAACGCCCCCCTATGCCCGCATGGATCGGTAGTGTGTGATCATGACGCATGCGCAGACCATCTGCTTTCCCTGCAAATGGTCTGCACATGCATTTTGTGTTCATTTTTTAATATTTTGATTGGGTTTTTTACTATTTTAGCCCAGTGAGCCCGTGGTTTTAACCCGTTGTAAACCCGCGGGTTAAAACCACAGGCTCCCAGTGTGGGGAAGGGAAGGAGAGACTCGGGGCAGAAGGCAGGAGAGATCTGGGGATGAGCAGGGCGGCGATTCGAAAGAGAGCAGGGCAGCGATTCAGGAGAGAGCAGGTAGAAAAGATCTTGGCAGAGCAGGCAGGAGAGATCGGGGAAGAGCAGAGCGGTGATTTGGGGCAGAGCAGGCAGGAGAGATCCAGGGAAAAGCATCAGGCCAACAGAAAGCAGGGCGTGCAGAGAGCAGGAGAGAGAGCATGGCTTCAATGGAGCTGGAGAGTCAGAAAGACGTTTGTGACTGGTCCACAGCAGTCGCTTCTTGGGTTGATCAGCCAGCCCAGTTGGTTTCAAAAATTTATTTGGTGAATCGCGTCCTTGTCTACTTTGCATGCGTTTCCCCTCATTTGCATGCACGGATTGGAAGCGGATCACAGGAGAGGTTAGTGAATCGAGCCGGAGGGAAATCTGGTTGCAAAGGGGTCGCAAACCAATTGGTACATGATCAGTTTGCTTAGTGAATATAGCTCTATAATTTCTTATACTAAACTCTGAATGAACCTAGGCCATCTGTCTTCAGTATACTGAAAAATGTGAAACAAAAGAAGTAAAGTGCCAATTCAGTGGATTACAAAAGAGAGGCAGAATGGTGTACCAGTGTCAAACAGAATTCTACCCTCCAAGATATGCACAACAAAAGGACAAAAGTTACTACAACAGGCCTTCGGTCTCCAAGATAAGCACAACAATAAAAGTTAAAGTGTTAACAACTCCAGTTTCCATGAACAATACCTAGCAATCAGATGTTGTAATGAGACAAAAGCCACTAAACATTTCCAGACAATGATCCTCTTGAAATCTAATTAGGGCCCAGCTAGGAATCATATGAAGTTAAATCATATGATATTACCAAGACCCAGAACAGAAACCAATTTGAACTGTTCCTGTAGTCCAGCTCCTGTAGTCTATAAAAGGTAAGATTCACTTAAGCTCCTTCCTTTTTTGGATCGCTGCTGGACCTGCAACACACTTTGCTGGACATCTCCTCTGCATCTAAGTCTCCATGTTCCTCTCTCGGCCTTTCTGCAACTAGAGAGCTTTTTTCCCAGCAAGAGACCATCATCTCTTTAAGCTGTCCTCTGCTTCAAGCTATCCTCTGCAGACACAGGACTTTATTATCAGAGTCAATTACTTTCCTGCAGCATAGTTAATCAGTCAGTTTCTCTCTAACAATATTTTATCTTGTGGCACATTCTCTTTGTGCAAAGATCCCTAAATTGATAGTCATTGCATTTCCTAAATAATCTTGCAAATAAACTTGACCTGTAAAAATAAGAATCTAGTTCTTCCTTAATGTTCTAAATACAGTATATTGTGCTGAAATATTATACAGTGCTAGAGTATAGTGCAGGTTAATAGTGCTGCTGTTTTTTTGGATATATGTGGCTGTCAAAGTCTATGCTGCTCTTTGCTATCCCAAGAAGCTGCTGCCCTAGGTTACCTGCCTTATGATTAATCTGCTCCTGTACCTGGTTCATGATTTGTAAATCCACTTAAAAAGATAATTAATTAGCACACCTTTTACAGATTTTTTATTTTTCTGTAACTGACTCATAAATTACTTTTTTTTTTTGCATCTTAATGACTTTTTTTCCTTGATTATTTCAGCTCAAATGAGCAATCAAAACAATAGTCATAATGAATTTTAAATACTTGAAAATTATTTTTAGTTTCCAAAAACTCATCCCAGGGGCAAGATGCATTGTAACCTGGAATAAGAGGCCCTATTTTGCATTGGGGCTCTATATGGAAAAAAGAATGTCTAAGTCAGGACATTCACATTTCCCCAGTTTTTTAACCAAAGAGTTCTGCTTAATGTGGAGCTTTTTGCAAAATATGTATAAAGACCTACATGATTGCATGTGTATTTGCTGGCAAGTAGAGTTGAAGCATCTGGTTCAAGGCTTTTTACAAAGGCATCGTTCAAGGCTTTTACAAAGGCAATTCTGTAAGTGGGCTCCACACTTAGATGCCCCAAGGAGGAGCTCATTCTATAAGGGTATCCAGGTTTCATTATAGAATACTAGTGTAACTTGGTATTGGCATGCTTAACGCTATCCACTGTCACTGTTATTTAAGAGTGCATCTGAATGCAGATTCACCTCTAAATAGGATAAGGAGTGGGAGTATTTTTATGCTAAGACTTTGGACTAATTCTCAAAGGGAAAATATACATACACTGTACCTTTGATAATTGTCTGGCCATGACAACCAGTGATGTAGCGAGGGAGGTTGGTGCCCAGGGCAGTAGTGCCTGGCATCGCCATGCTGTGCGCCCCCTATTCTTCACCTGCTGCTTGAGTGCCCCCTACCCCCCACATACCTCTTGAAATGTTTGCCTGGAGCTAGACAACATGCAAACAAGATCAATTCAGGACATTAGTGCTCTCTCAGGAAACTGAGTTTAACAGGGTTTTCATTTCCATATCCCAAATCCAAGACTGACTTCTTCATTTCAATGGCTTAAGCACAGCCTCGAAAACAGCCTCCACTCCCTGGACAGAACATCACTCAACATGGAATTTCATACTATCCTCTGCCTCCGGCTGTTAATTAATGAAGTAAAAATAACAGGAAAAACATATCCCTGGTTTCATCTATTTGCTACAGACGTGTCTTAACCAAAAACATTATATTGTTCATCTTTTTGTCAAGGTTCTCATTTCTGTGCTTCTTGTGAAATATGCTCAGCTAGATTGAGGAGTGGTCAATTTAAATGAGACTAGAGCTGTTTTTGATTCCTTGGTGAGGGTCTTTTTTCACTTTTTGGACACTATTGGATGACACCTTTGGTACTTTACACTAAGATCATGCACCATGGCCAAGCCTTAAAGTTTGGTAATTCGTTAAGATAATTAATGAGTGTAGAGCAGTGCATCTGCATATTGGAGATGCTGAAACTTTTGGAACCATCATACGACAGCATCCAGCATTCAGATAAATGACCATCTTTACCTATTATTACCTACTGTGCTGGCTTTTCCATTATTGAAATATGCCATTTGGTTGGAGTAAGTATACTACTGAAACGCTGTCATCATGTTTTGATGATATTGAATGATATTGAATACATTTCTATTGCTAGGAAATTTTGCTAGCAAATTGGAGGTATATGAGAGGACAGAATGCTGCAGTGATGGTTCTCTAACTCATTGGTCTGTACTCATTATGTGTGTGGGGGTGCTGAGCACATTCACTAACATATTATTATTGTTTATACTGATGTATATTTCAATTTTATTTCTTTTATACTGCTATATATACTTTTTTGAAGCATTTTTTTAAAATTACGATTTGTTTATTGAATGCTGAGTTGAATTATTATAATCCCCGAGATATTGATTTATTTCTACAGCTAGATTCCTTGTCAGTTATCCAGTTGACACGGTACCAGGGCAGGATTAATTCTTTCAGGGCCCCTAGGCACATAAGTATCCTGTCCTGACCTGAGGAAGGAGAATTTGGTCTCTAAAAGTTAGTCAAAAATGTATTAAAATTAGTCCAATAAAACAATCGCCATATTTGCATTTTCTGTTTATCAACATTTATCAACACAGCTACAATACTGCTTTATCCTATAGCAAAAAAATTAAAAAATAATTTTTTTTCTACCTTTGTCATCTTGATTTGCAGCTGAATTATGTGTTTGGGTCTTCCCATTTGCACTTGCGTTCTCCATAGTTTATTGTAATCCACACAGTGAAAAGCTTTGATGTAGTCGATGAAGCAAAGGTATAGGGGGTTTTGGTATTCTTTGCTCTTTTCCAATATTCATCTAATATTGGACTAGGACTCGATCACAAGATAATGGCACCTAACAACCTTTGTCTCCCAATTTCTGCTTTCCTCATCGTGTCATTTTCTTCCTTCCATCCACTGTCTGCGCCTTCCAGAAATTGTCTGCCAACCTCCTTTCATCTTTCCATTTCTCTTCCTGCCCTCCCCTGCCCCCTTGGTCTGGCATCCATCTTCTTCCCTCTGTTCCCCTCATGGTCTGGCATCTCTCTCCTTCCATCTTTCCTTCCTTCCCCCTCTCTTCTCATTTCCTCCACTCAGGTCTGATATTTCTGTCTCCTTCCCCCTTTCTTCCCATGCTCTGGCATGTCTCTCTTCTCTATTTCTGCATCTGTCTAAATTAAATTCTCTCTTACTATTCAGTCCTGAGTTTCCCTTTTTTAACTGTGTGTACCTATAGATTGCCACCCCTTTCCTTCACCCCTCCACTGTCTCACTAACTCTCTTCTTCCCTCATCCAGTATATGCCCTTTTTCTTTATCCCCTCCTTCCATCCAGAATGTGTTTTTTATCCACTTCCATTCAGCATTTGCTCTCTCCTCCTCTCTCTCCTCTCTCTCTCTCCCCACTTCCATCATCTGCTTCTTCTCTCTCTCCCTCTACCCCAGGCCCATCTCCCTCCCTTCCCCTCACCTTTGAGGGTCACCACTCACCTATGTTTCTGCCTTTTTTTTCAAATGGGGACAAGTAAGATCAGAAATAACCCCCCCTCCTAAGAGCCCCCATCCCTCCGGCATCAACAGCACTTAATAGGGCAGAGAGCAGCTGCCCTACCGTCTCCCTTCACATCGCTTTTTTTTTTTAACAGCTAAGGCACCCCCCCCCCCCCGGATAGTTAACATTGGCTATGGTCCCCCCCCCCCCAAACACTTAAGATCAGCAACGGGCTCCCCGGTATCAGCAACAAGTAAGATCGGCAATGCGGTGCTCAACACAAAGCTTCCCCTCTGACACGAACTGTCCGGGCAGAAACAGGAAACTGCGTCTGAGGGAAGCTTTGGGCTGAGCACCACATTGCCAATCTTACTTGTTGCTGATATCGGAGAGCCCATTGCTGATCTTATAAGTGCCATTGATGCCGGAGGGAGGGGGGCGTACCCTATCTTAAGTGTGGGGGGGGGGCCCTGTAGCCAATCTTAACTGCCCGGGGGGGGGGGGGGACTTAGCCGTATCACTCAAAAAAAAGGCGATGTGAAGGGAGACAGTAGGGCAGCTGCTCTCTATTTGTCCTTCTTCAGCGGGCCCTCCTGAAATTTCGGGCCCTAGGCACGTGCCTCCTGGGCCTATTCATTAATCCGTCCCTGCACAGTACTACTCAAAAGAGTCCAGAGAAGAGTGACTAAGATGGTTAAGGGGCTGGAAGAGTTGCCGTACAGCAAAAGATTAGAGAAACTGGGCCTCTTCTCCTTTGAACAGAGGAGTTTGAGAGGGGACATGATAGAAACATTCAAAGTACTAAAGGGAATAGACTTAGTAGATAAGGACAGGTTGTTCACCCTCTCCAAGGTAGGGAGAACGAGAGGGCACTCTCTAAAATTGAAAGGGGATAGATTCCGTATGAACATAAGGAAGTTCTTCTTCACCCACAGTGTGATAGAATACTGGAACGCTCTTCCGGAGTCTGTCATAGGGGAAAATACCCTCCAGGGATTCAAAACTAAGTTGGACAAGTTCCTGCTGAACCAGAACATACGCAGGTAGGGCTAGTCTCAGTTAGGGCGCTGGTCTTTGACCAGAGGGCCGCTGCGTGAGCAGACTGCTGGCCACGATGGACCACTGGTCTGACCCAGCAGCGGCAATTCTTATGTTCTTATGACTCTGTCAGTCCTGCTCCTTCGTCTCCATCCCTTCACCCTGTCTCACTGGGGTTTTTATATCTTGAACAGGAAGTTTCTAGAATGGTGCCTGTCCTTTCCACATCCCATCTTGGTTCAGGCATTTCCTATAGGTTTTTACCTCTTTAAGCATTAAGGTCTATTGGGACTTCCTGTTTCCCTCTCTCTTGATGGAATGCCAACCAGGTTTTCCTTTCTTCCTAGAGCTTTCCTACAACACCGAGGTTTCCTGGGCTGCTTTTAGCCCACTCCCTTCTTGGGGATCCCTCCAGATTTTCCTCATCCCTCATGGTTCCTATGAAGATTTTGACTCTTCACCTGGCTTTCAACATGAGGGAAACGAGAGAAGTGGTGCAGATACCTTACTCATCACAGTGATTAGAGAATGTAGAATTCTCAAGAAAACCAATAAAACCTCACATTCATGGATTCTGTAGGTTTATACTTATAAAGTAGGATCCTCTTATATTGTTGTTTGGAGAGCTATCCCATACATTCTAGCCCATCTTAAAAGCAGCTAAGATATTGTTGAATTGAGGCTTATGGATACCTGCAGACCTATGCATGGCTACTTCATGGAATTGTATTATGCCTCAATACTATGCCTCTAAGATCCAGTTAGAGTTCAAATGGGATTTGGTCATCAAGAAGCTGGGGTGTACAAATGTTTCAGATATGCCCAGGCTTTTGAATCTAGTTAGAAGTAGAAAGATGAAGAGAAGTTGAAGTTTTGTCTTGTGATTCTGCTTATAGAATCTTTGCTGATCTCTTGCAGGGAATGGGTATCCCATCTGTCCTGGACAGTGGGAGATAGGTAGATGGCCTAGGAAAAGACTAGATGTTACTCATTAAGCATTACAGCGATGACTATTGAGCTCTTGTTGCCGTGATGATTGATAACTGGAGTGCTGATAACTATAGCCTTCGTGTGGAGGATGAAGACCCTTAGAAGCAGGGTGCAGAACACTAAATAGAAGGTCCTTAGCAGCACGAGTAACTCCTCAAATATGCACACAGGGGAAAGAAAGTTGTGTCAGGGTCTTGTACAAATTAGTGAGTCCTCTGGCTCTACTGCATTGACATCTATCACCACCTTAAAAACACATCATACACGAGCCTGTGAATTATAATTAAACACAAGTTCAGTGATGTTTTCGAAGTTTATCTTTTGAATCCCTATACCCCAGGGGCTGAAGGAGCATTTTTTTTTTTCACATCCCAGTTTGATTTGATTTTGTGTCTGTGACTTTATATACCACTCATCACACACAGCTAAGTAGTTTCTAATACAAAACATCTGATACCAATCTCCAACATTGTCAAAGGCCTCTTGTTCCATGACAGCCACATTATCACTGTCTTGTTGACATTTAGTATCAATTTATTTCAGGCAAGCCAACAAGCAGCCACTGTCAGAAATGTGTTCACGCTCATGATTGCTTTCCCCTGGTCTTCCTTTGCATACTGTGTATTAACAGCTGGAAGTCAACAACATTTATAAAATAATTCAATACAATAACAACGCTTAAATTCTAAATATTGTCCAGTGCTGATTACAATAAAAGAATCTAGAAATTTTATATGGAATTCAGTATCAAACGTACTCATTTCCCATGCTGAGATGCCACGCAAAATCAGGAATAACAAGGAGCCCTGAGGAACCCCACAGCATTACATTCCACACCACACATTGAATTGATCTGATAACAAGGAAGCAAACTACTTTAGCACTTGTGACACATTTTACAAAAACTTGTAGCATGGATTTCAAAAGCCAAACTTACAATAGAAGCAGGGCTGTAGGTCCAAGCCCCTCCTTGTCCAAAGAAAACAGCAATTTGCGAAAGCCCACTATGCTGAGTCCAGGCTTCACTGTGCAGCTTACAGCTTCACTGAACAGTCTTTACTAGTGCTGCCGATTCAGGAAAAACAATTTTGATTCGATTCGATTCAGCCTATTGAATCAATTTTTCGATTCGATTCAATTTTCTTGCCCAATTGGGTGTTTTTATCAAACATCCTGGTGGGTTTATTTTATAGCTTCTTCAACCACTCTACCCCCTTTGCCCTCTCCTACCCATACTGGCACTGTGGTGTAAACAAAATTAACAAACAAAAAATGCTTTTCCTCTCTCTGTTAAATCCTAGCTCATGTTCATGAACATACACCCTGAATGGTGAAACCTTAACAAGAACTATCGCAGAATGGGACCTGGGTGTAATCATTAGTGATGATATGAACACTACCAATCAAGTGGAGAAAGCTTCAAACAAGGCTAGACTAATGCTGGGTTGCATCCGAAGAAGTTTTGTCAGTCGAAAACCTGAAGTTATAATGCCGTTGTACAGGTCCATGGTGAGACCTCATCTGGAGTACTGTGTTCAGTTTTGGAGGCCACATTATCGAAAGGATGTGAAGAGAATGGAATCGGTGAAGAGAATGGCCACTAAGATGGCCTCAGGACTCAAGGATCTCCCATATGAAGAACATCTAAGCAGGCTGCAATTATATTCTTTCGAGGAACGCAGAGAGAGGGGAGACATGATAGAGACGTTCAAATATCTTACAGGCTGTGCTGAGGTGGAAGAAGATAACTTTTTCCTTACAGGTCCCACGGCAACAAGATGGGAGACTTCATGGCGACATCAGGAAGTACTTCTTCACCGAAAGGGTGGTTGATCGTTGGAATGGTCTTCCACGTCAGATAGTCGAAGCCAACAATGTGCTCGACTTCAAGAAACGATGGGATAAACATGTAGGTTCACTCCGGGGAAATGCTTAGGGGGAGGGTTCTTTGAGTGGGCAGACTTGTTGGGCCGTTGGGCCGTTGGCCCTTTTCTGCCGTCATACTCTATGTAATCTATGTAATACCAGCTCTGGCAGGATACACATTTCAAATCTAACACATTGTAATCACAAAACAGAAAATAAAATTATTTTTTCTACCTTTTGTTGTCTGGTCATTATTCAAATTATTTTAGTCCCAGGCTCTGCGACAAACGTCTTATGATAACTCGCTTGACAGGGCCTCTTTCCCATTTGTCATTTTCTTCTTCCTCCATGCTAACCATCATTTTCCATCCCTGTCCTCTCCTTCCGTTTCCCTTCCCTTCCCCAGAGGTCTGGCATCTTTCCTTTTTTTCAACTCCATTCCCGTAGCTGCAGCGATGGACCTCCACCATCACCAGATCAACATCTCTAATTTTCTCAACTACCCTTTCATCCAGCATCTCTCCCTCATTCCCTACCACCCCAGAGTCCACCAGTTCTCCCTTTCTCTTCCCAACTACCTTCCTATTCTGTATCTCTATTCCCCCCCCACACACACACCATCCCTTGTGTCCACCTGCTCTCCCTTTCTGTTCCCTCCCTAAATCCCATTGTCCACCATCTCTCTCCCTCTCCTCTGTTTTTAGATCCATTATTTCTTGCATCCCCATTAGAGAATGACACGGGGAGCGATCCCCGCAGCGAACCGCTGCGTGGCTGCGGTTTGGCTGCGGGTTATGGTGACCTCATTAGCAAATCGCCGCAGATGCGGGGACAAATCCTTTCACCGACCGCAAAAACGGTGAATAGATTTGTCCCCGCAGGCCAATGTCCCCCCCTCTAGGAACCGCAATTTACCTGTGTTTTCACCGTGCTCCTCATTTGTCAGATCAACCCTTCCTGCCAATAGAACCCGCCCCCCCCCCCCCCGACGATCGCCCTCACTGGTAGGAGGGTGCCCAACCCCTCCTGCCGGCACCCCCAACGGCCCCCTATATCGCCAATAGGAGGGTGCCCAACCCCTCCTGCCGGTCCCTCCCCCAACAAACCCCGCCATCCCGAAACACCACCCTTAGTCTTACTTTCCAAGTTGGACCGGACAGCTCCTCGCTCGTCTGGCCAGCAGGCCTGCCTCCGTCCAAATGAGGCGGGCCCGCCCCTCCCCTCCCCTGCCTAACCCACAGGATCCTAGGGCCTGATTGGCCCAAGCACCTAAGGCCCCTCCTATAGCGGGAGTGGCTTTAGGTGCCTAGACCAATCAGGCCCTAGGATGCTGTGGGTTGGGCAGGGTAGGGGCGGGCCCGCCTCATTTGGACGGAGGCAAGCCTGCTGGCCATACGTGTGAGGAGCCGTCCGGTCCAACTTGGAAAGTAAGACTAAGGGGGTTCCGGGGTGGGAGGGTTCGTTGGGGTGGGTCCAGCAGGAGGGGTTGGGTACCCTCCTGCCGGCGATCTTAGGGGAGGCCATTGGGAGGACCGGCAGGAGGGGTTGGGTACCCTTCTGCTGCGATTGTCGGGAGGGCCGTTGGGGGAGACTTGCAGCCGTAGCCGCGGTCACTATGCTAATCACGGCAGGGAGATCTTTGCCGCGATTAGGTACAGCGGCCGCGTCTACTTACCATATAGGCTAACATTGTAAGCATTTAAAGTACATGTCGTGTTTGTTTTTGCATTGCTAGCCCCAGGGGTGGTGGAAGATTAGTGATTGAAAAACTGTATGAAAAATAACTATTTTAAATTTAGTGATCAAAATGTGTCAGTTTTGAGAATTTATATTAATTAATTTTTTCTCTGCGTGTTTTGTTTTTGTATAGTTATTAACTAATATTTAACTAAGTTTTAAAGTTTTAAAGAATGTTTCCTTTATACGTAAATAAAGAAAAGTGAATGGGATTGCAGTGGCGGTGACGGGGCGGTGAATGGGGTGGCAGTGGCGGTGACGGGGCGGTGAAGAGGATGGTGAGACGGGGACGGGGCGGTGACGGGGATGGTGAGACGGGGACGGGGCGGGGACGGGGATGGTGAGACGGGGACGGGGCGGTGACGGGGACCAAATTTTTCACCGTGTCATTCTCTAATCCCCATCTCACTTCTCCATGATCTCCCCAAGTCCATCTCCCCCCAGCTTCCACCACCCATCTTCCCCCTCCACCAAGTTCACCTCTCCCATCCATCTTCTCCCAATCTCTCCCTCTCCAGTCCACCAACTCCCCCAAGTCCATCTCTCTTTGCCCCCATCTACCTTTATTTTTATGTTGCCGGTGGCGGTAGTGATTTAGCCATCCAGAGTTCTCCTGCTGCAACTCCTTATGTATTCTCTCCACTGCGGCCCACCCTCAGTGAAATCTTCCTGTTTCCGCTTGGGCAGCCAAATGAAGAGAAGATGTCTGGAGTAGCGGCAGGAGAACTCTGTAGACTGCTAAACTACTGCCGCTTTTGAATGGAGTAGAAACTTGGTAGATGTGGCTGGGGAGGAGAGGAGAAATTCTTCCGGTCAGGAAGGACATAGCCAGCCAACCAATCACCTTGCTGCTGCCGATCCACACAAGAGTTCTGCTCGGCGCTCCCTTTGCTGAAGTTACATTAGATGGAAAGACTGGTGGCAGAGGGAAAGCCTGAATGGATTACAGGGAGCCGACAAATCAGTATGTTTGGTTTTTAGGCATAAAAATCGATTTGCGGGAGTAAGGATGCCAGTAAGGATGCCTCTCAGTACCGAGCAACAGTGCCGAATCACGCTCCTGCTCGTGCTGCTCAGCAGCCAAAGAAACTTGTGGCAGCTGGTTAGCAGCAGGGCAGGAACTTGGAAAGTTCGCTCCTGCCTGCTACACCTCCACCGGGGATCAGCAAGATGAGGTATGAAGCTAGGGCAGGGAAGGGGCAGGAAGCAGAGCCTGGGAGGGAGGGTGCAGAACCTGACAGGGGAAGGAAGGAAGGGTGCTGGGTGCAGAACCTGACAGGGGAGGGAGGGAGAGAGGGAAGGAAGGGTGCTGGGTGCAGAGTCTGACAGGGGAGGGAAGAAAGGAAGGGGGCTGGTGCAATGCCTGACAGGGGAGAGAGTGAAGGGTGCAGGGTGCAGTGCCTGGCAGGAAGGGAGCTGGGTGAAGTGCCTAACAGGGGAGGTGGGAGGGGGGCTGAGTGCAGAGTTTGGCAGGGAGGGGGCTGGGTGCAGAGACTGACAGGGCAGGGCACTTGAATATTAAGCCACCTGACTTATATTCAAGTGAACCATTTTTCCTCCTTTTGGGGGGAAAAGGGAGGTCTCGACATATTTGGATTGACATATATTCGATTATATATGGTATTTGATTTATATAAGAACTAAGAAAACTTCCACATAAAATGGGGGCAGAACACCAACTAGATACCAGGGATCCTCAGTAAGCCAAAGGAATGGGTTGGGAGTGGGAGTGGAGACAATTTTTTGAAGACCTGGGCCCTAGGAAGACTTGGTACAAGGTAGCAAAGGTTTGAGAAATTTGAGAAAATTTAGAAGTTAAATTCTCAGTATTGGTATATATTTTCATCAATGCTCTGTTTGATTTTTGTTTTTTTATTTGCCAAATCAACAATTTAGTAGCTCTATTAGCAAATTTGTAAACGTTTGCTTCATTAACTGAATATAGCATGAAAAGCTGGAATTTTATAATGTACTAATTTTACTTTTTAAGTTTGGTAATCTCAAATAATATATTCTTGTGCCTAGTCCTTTTATGCTGAGTTTCCAGCTGCATTAACTGTTGCATTAGTTCATGCATTTTGGGTCAATTTCAACTAAAATTCAATGCAAAGAAATGCAGAGTAATGCATTTGGGGATTAATAATAGAAAGGAACCGTATATGCTGGGAGGAAAGAAGCTGATATGCACGGACGGGGAGAGGGACCTTGGGGTGATAGTGTCCGAAGATCTAAAGGCGAAAAAACAGTGTGACAAGGCAGTGGCTGCTGCCAGAAGGATTCTGGGCTGTATAAAGAGAGGCGTAGTCAGTAGAAGGAAGAAGGTGTTGATGCCCCTGTACAGGTCATTGGTGAGGCCCCACTTGGAGTATTGTGTTCAGTTTTGGAGACCGTATCTGGCGAAAGACGTAAGAAGACTTGAGGCGGTCCAGAGGAGGGCGACGAAAATGATAGGAGGCTTGCGCCAGAAGACATATGAGGAGAGACTGGAAGCCCTGAATATATATACCCTAGAGGAAAGGAGAGACAGGGGAGATATGATTCAGACGTTCAAATACTTGAAGGGTATTAACGTAGAACAAAATCTTTTCCAGAGAAAGGAAAATGGTAAAACCAGAGGACATAATTTGAGGTTGAGGGGTGGTAGATTCAGGGGCAATGTTAGGAAATTCTACTTTACGGAGAGGGTAGTGGATGCCTGGAATGCGCTCCTGAGAGAGGTGGTGGAGAGTAAAACTGTGACTGAGTTCAAAGAAGCGTGGGATGAACACAGAAGATTTAGAATCAGAAAATAATATTAAAGATTGAACTAGGCCAGTTACTGGGCAGACTTGTACGGTCTGTGTCTGTGCATAGCCATTTGGAGGAGGATGGGCAGGGGAGGGCTTCAATGGCTGGGAGGGTGTAGATGGGCTGGAGTAAGTCTTAACAGAGATTTCGGCAGTTGGAACCCAAGCACAGTACCGGGTAAAGCTTTGGATTCTCGCCCAGAAATAGCTAAGAAGAAAAAAAAAAAATTTAAATTGAATCAGGTTGGGCAGACTGGATGGACCATTCGGATCTTTATCTGCCGTCATCTACTATGTTACTATGTAACATTTGAAAGCAGCTACAATCAATAAAAAACATTACAGTTTTAGCAGCATCTCAAACTATGAAGAGGCCTATTTCCTTATTTTGGATAAGGTTAATGCATTCTAAACAGGTCTTCCTGAGTTTTTCCATAAATAATAGGTTTGCTAGTCAGTGTCTATTCATAGTCCAAACTTTACAATTATTAAATGATGATCTATTCTAGATGATCTAGAGCACTGTTCTTCAACCGCCGGTCTATGGACCAGTGCCAGTCTGCAGGAAATTTCTGCTGGTCCGCGCAGGGCCGGTGAGATTGATTAACTTCAATTTCCTGCCGGTCTGCACAGGACCGGCGAGATTGACGAGATGTCATTTCCAGCTGGTCCGCGCAGGGCTGGAGAGATCATGGGGAGCCTCCGACAGTGGCTTTCTACCCTCCCAGCAGCTCTCCTTACTTACCAGTGCAGCGATTCAGGAAGGCAGCCTTGGGCTTTTGCTGAGGCACGGCCGCCTCTGATGATGCAACTTCCTCTTTCCTCAGAGGCGGCGCGACCCATAAAAGGACCCGAGGCTGCCTTCATGAATCGCTGTGCTGGAAAGTAAGGAGAGCTGCTGGGAGGGGAGAAAGCCACTGTTGGAGGCTGGGAAGCTGCTGGGCAAGGGAAAAAAAGGGACAGCTGCTACTGGACCTGGAGGGAAGGATAAGGAGAGATGCTATTGGGAGGGGAGGAGGGAAAGGAATCTGGGAAGCTGCTGGACAAGGGAAAAAAAGGGACAGCTGCTACTGGACCTGAAGGGAGGGAGAAGGAGAGATGCTGCTGGGACGGGAGGAGGGAAAGGAGTCTGGGAAGCTGCTGGGCAAGGGAAAAAAAGGGACAGCTGCTACTGGATCTGGAGGGAAGGAGAAGGAGAGATGCTGCTGGGAGGGAAGGAAGGAAAGGGAAGAGAGTTACTCCTGGACAGGGGGGAGGAGAGAAGGGAGAAGGAAAAAAGGAAGGGAACAGCTTGGAGGGAGATTAGAAGAGGGGAAGGGGAGAGACAGCATGAGAAAGTAGAGATATTGATGATGGGAAGGGGTCATCAGATAAATAAGCAGAGAGGCAATACTAGATCTGGTGTAGGAGAGATAAAAATGAATAAAGCAGTGAAGCTGGAATGAATGATGTAAAAAGGAGAGAGGAGGCACAGGCTGGATGGAAAGGGGAGAGGGGCATCGAAAGAAGTCAGATACATATGGAAGGGGGAGAGGGCAGACAGTGGATGGAATGGGCAGATGCTGGATTGAAGAGACAGGACAGATGCTGGAAGGAAAAGAGTGAAAAGAAGATGAAAGCAGAAACCAGAGACAACAAAAGGTAGAAAAAACTAATTTTATTTCTATTTTGTCATTAGAATATATCAGATTTGAAATATATATCCTGCTAGAGACATAACTGGGGACAGCAAAGCCCAGGCAGTGCTTCTTTAGCTTCCAGCTGGCTTAGGGCTCTCTCTGACCATGGGGCACTCCCCTAACACTATTCCTGTCATTTGTGACTTCAGTATACTGTTAGTATGATATTTCTGTGTAGCATTCTGTAATAACTTGGCTTGTTCAGTTTTCTTGATGGTAGAGGGGATATATGTGAAGGGAAGGGGAGACAGGGGTTTTGTTGGTCCTTGCTCTGTATATTTGTATTTATAAAATGACAATTGTACAGAATATTGTTTCTTTTAATACTTTAATAAAATACGTTCAATATAAAATCATAACTGCTTCTTGTGCAGATGGGATCAGATGGTTTGCGGGGACCAAGCTCACGGAGATGGGGTGGAAATGGTTTTTTTAAATTTCAGTCTTAGTAGTTTGCCGGTCCACAAAATAATTCTTTTATTTCTGCTGGTCCACGGGTGTAAAAAGGTTGAAGAACACTGATCTAGAGAGACAGACAGACCATGGCATGATCAGAGAGGATAGAGCCATGTTTTAACTAATTACAAAACATTCTATA